>NC_065579.1:111045247-111345247 GCF_024542745.1 Macaca thibetana thibetana | reverse complement strand
CTTTAAAAACCTGGAGCTCAAATGTACCCCTTGTTGGAACTCCCCAGCATGTCTGTGTGACAAGGGAGAGTTCCAGGCTGAGCTGAAGCTATACATCTCCTGATAGTGTCCATGTGGGAATTGTGTCCGTGTGAAAATTCAAGACAAAGATTGGGAGTCTGGTCTGACTTTTTGATTGCATCCAGGTTGCGTGTTAGATTTTATTTTATTTCGTACAGATGAAGGGCTATTTTAAGGCACGCTGGGGCTTTCCTGCTGGGGAACTGAGAAGGAGTTTGGGGTGAATTTGGCTGCTGAAGATTGCAGAGCTGTTGAAAACTCCAGCCACCTTGTTTGGGCCATTTCTTGAGGCATCTCTCTTTTTGATAAACCTGCATTTGAAACCAGTGACTTCCTCTGAATATCCAACCACTGAATAATGAATACATTGTCTTTTCTCTTCTAGGCCTAAACGGCAGTGGCAAAACAATTTTCCCATGTTTCCCTCTCCTAAAGCCTGGAATTTCAGAGGGGTAAGTGTTGCCCTGGGTAGCCCCTGCTGTTAAATGTCCTATTATGGATACATGCTCTGGCTTCCAGAACAGACACTGTCAGGGTTGGTTTTACTAATCAAAGTTTCCATCAAGAGAGCGTCTGTGCTTCACCACTTGGGGAAGTCACATTTCAATCAGTGGTTGTGGGTTAAGTAAAAACTCCAAGTGGCGACCAGGTGTGGTAACTCACGCCTGTAATCCCAGCACTTTGGGAGGCCAAGGTGGGAGGATCGCTTGAGCCTAGGAGTTTGAGACCAGCCTAGGCAACATGGCGAAGCCCCTACTCTACAAAAAAATATGAAAATTAGCTGGGCATGGTGGCGTGTGCCTGTAGTCCTAGCTACTCAGGAGGCTGAGGCAGGAGGATCACTTGAGCCCAGGAGGCGGAGGTTGTGGTGAGCTGAAATCATGCCACTGCACTCCAGCCTGTGCAACAGAGCGAGACTCTAGCTAAAATTAAAGAAAAAAAAAATTTAGGTGGCCCAATAAGCTTCTGCTGACATTCACCTGCCCTGAAGGTCTTGGACTGTAGGAAGCATCTTGCGAAGAAGTCAAGAAGTGTCAAGGTTGCTGAGGCAGGCATGGGGGCTGTTTTCTTTGGACCCTGGAGGGAACCAGTGTACAATGAAGGGAAAAAGAAATCAGAAATGTACAGTTTATTAATCTGTAGATTTATGCCTTCACAGGGAGCTTTGTTTTCCAGAAGGAGAAGTCTATAATCTTTAAACAGATTTTAGGAATCATAAAATTCGATGAAGCACAAAGCAATCAACCTTGCTTGAGAGATACAGAGGTATAGGAAGGGTCAGATTGAACTTCCTGATGCAAGGTTGTCTTCCTCAGGAGAATAGTGATAGTAATAATAATAATAGCCACAGTGTATGGAGGTCCTGCTGTGTGCTAAAGTGAGTTCTAGCGCTAACCTCAGGAGCAAAACTTGCATCTGTAGAGAATGCTCTGAGCTCTTTTTCACCTCCAGGCCTTTGCACATGTTCCCTCTGCCTAGAGCACTCTCTTTGCCCAGCACCACGCTCCTACACACACTGCTCCTGGCCCACCCCCTTCACCTACTGGGTCTCAGCCTTGACATCACCTCCTCTGGGAAGAAGCCCTCATGACCACCTCCTGAATCTGAGTTCCCGAATCTCCTATGTACCCTTGCAGTTTCTTACTATTGTGCTTAGTTAGTCCTTACTGAAATTTAAGATTGGAAGACTCAGGCATGAAGAATGTAGCAGCCTTTCTCTCTCTTGTTCACTACTGTATCTCTGGGCCTAGCACAGTGCCTAGAACATGTATGCTTAATTAATTTGTTAGATGAATGAATGGAATGAATGAATACCTTTCTCATATCCATCTGACACCAAATATCTTTCTTGCATCCATCCACATGTTATCTTTAGATTGGATTTCAAGTTCAGGTCTTTAGTCTTTTTAATACTGTTCTGACTGGTTCTAGTCACACTTTAAAATCCTGTATAGATCTCAGTCATTTTCTCCAAGTGTCTTATTAAAAATAAATATAGATCATGGAACTATTTTAGCTCAGGTTACAGTAAGCTTTTTATTGAATACAAAGAGACATGTGTTGACTTCTGAAATAGATGTGCGTGTCTTACTGAATGCAAGTTTGCAATTCCTAAGTCATTTATGGTTTTGGGGATAGGATCTCCATTTCTCAAAGTGTATCCAGTTGTGTGATCATAACCATTAAGTGAAAAAAAAGGCTTGTGTGGTCATATCTATTTGGGACATACTGAGTGTATTCAACTAAATATGCTCACTACTGCAGGGCTTCTCAGAGCCTTTGATGTGTTGATGTACGTGGAGACTCCATAAGGAGAATTGGTGGAGTTTGTAGCATTTCCCAAAGTCATTGATCATGAAACCCCTTGTTGACCAAGTAGATTGTATGCACTTTGGAATAGTTGACATTAACAGCCAATTTTGAGCTATAGAGAAGTTAGATCTCTTGTGAGCGAGTTAGCCTTTTTGAAGGTCTTTGTTTTCAGTGCTTGCCCTATCCATCCTCCCTTCAGTATTGCTCCCCTTCTGCTCCGACAGTGGTCATTAGCCAAGGCTTGTGGATACATGTAGAGTGACCAACCATCCAGGTTTGCCCAGGGACTGTCCTGGGTTGAGCACTGAAAGTCCTGCACATCAGGAAACTCCCTGGAACCAGGCTAACTGGGACAATTGATTACCCCACCTATGGCCACGAGACCTCTTCAACTGTTTTCCCTTGAAAAATGTTCTGTGAATTTTTTAGCACAACTCTGGTTTATAGACCTTGTTACTCAAAAGGACCTGTTAGAGACATACTTGGTTTAAGTGACCCTCTGTTTGCCCCACCCTTGCCAAATCTCTCTAACACAACAGTCACATTAATGTGCTGGGCACCGTGGTACACACCTGTAATCTTAGGGACTCAGGAAGATTAAGCAGGAGGATTGCTTGAGCCTAGGAGTCTGAGTCTAATCTGGGCAAGATAGCAAGACTCTGTCACAATAAAAAATAAAATTAAATTAAATAAAAATAAAATAAAATAAAATAAATAAAATAAAATAAAATAGTAGTAATTCACTGCAGAAAAAACCAACCAACCAAACAAACAAAAAAAACACCAACCCTGTCCCTGGCTAATTGCAACCAAGTAGGTTTCAGAATTCAATGCAATGTTGACTTCAGGTTCAGCCCTCAAATTCTTAGCTAGCTCACAAGATTTTCCCAAACAGCAAAAGTTGTCAGTTAGGTGGTTAGGCCATTTGTGACATTTATCTTGATCTCCTGTCCTTGCCTTGATTTCTTCTGGGCCCTGAGGCCTATTGATAAAACTAGACAAACTGACATCAAGATATACCAGAGGGAGACAGTTCAGGGCCTGGCCAAAGGCCAGATTCCTCCTTGGCCAAAACTGATCTCTCTTTGCCTCATAGTGTAATCCACAGTGACATGGTCGGGGATTGGGGAAGGGAACTCAACCAAGTGGAAACACCCTTACTCCCAGCCAGGACGCACTTTGTAATTGTCATTATGGTAAATAAAATTGAAGAACGAGAAGGATGCAGCATGTCAGGATGAAGACGTGTGAGGCATCATCTAGCTGACACATCTTCTGTAATGAAATCTGACTCCCAGGTCTGTTAGGCCAGGATGTACATGCTGTTCTAGGGCAGGGTACGCTTTCTGTGAACACTCTGCTTTCTTCTTTATTTAGAAAGGAAGGTTTCAGAATCTCCATGCTAGCAAATTTTCCATGCTAGCAAATTTTCCACATTTATATATGTGTTGGAGAAAACCATTGTATCATAAGCATTTGCAATTTTATTCCTCTTTAGCTCGCAAAGAAAAGGGATCCAGGCTGGGCGCAGTGGCTCATGCCTGTAATCCCAGCACTTTGGGAGGCTGAGGCAGGAGAATCACTTGAGCCCAGGAGTTCAAGACCAGCCTGGGCAACAAAGCACGACCCTG
Source organism: Macaca thibetana thibetana (assembly GCF_024542745.1). Taxonomy (NCBI): domain Eukaryota; kingdom Metazoa; phylum Chordata; class Mammalia; order Primates; family Cercopithecidae; genus Macaca; species Macaca thibetana. Next base: position 111,341,243 of record NC_065579.1, on the reverse strand, counting down.
TCTCTGCAAAACAAATACAAAAACAAACCCCAAAATTAGCTGGGCGTGGTGACCTGTGCCTGTAGTCCAAGCTACCAGGGAAGCTGAGGTGGGAGGACCACTTGAGCCTAGGAGCTTAAGCCTGCAGGGAGCGATGGTTGCACCTCCACACTCTAGCTTGGGCTACAAAGAGAGACCTTGTCTCAAGAAAACAAAAAGAAAAGAAAAAAAAAAAGAAAGGATCCAGTGTTTGTTCACCGAGGTCCTAGGCAGTTGTGAATTTAAGGGAATGGGGCGGGGGAAGAGGTGATAGTGAGAAACGGTTTGGAAAAGGCAAGAGAAGAAGGAACCACATTGCTCTCGAGGAGAGGTACAGTGGGAGAAGCTGGTAGGCAAGATCTGGGTGGCTGAGGAGCAGACTTTTTGGGAGAAGAGAGAGAGATTTCAAAATAACTTTAAAGAAAGTCTTGCTGAGTGAGTTGTATTGCACCCCGTCTTTGTCTTCCCTGCAGACCTCCATTAGTCCTCAGACATTAGGAGTTGCATTTGTGTTTTTCTTTTTTTGCTGGAGTGTTTGGCTGTAGAGAGGCTCAGAAAAGGCTGTTGACACTCATATTACACATCCCCTCTCCTTACCAAGTGGTTTAGCCCTTTCCCGGATTGTCATCTTCATTAATTGCAGGGTGCATTCTGCCCTTCAGTTCCCATGCTTGTCTAAGGAGACAGAGGCCCTGGGTGTTACCAACCCTCCAGGATTTCCCCACCCTCCTGAGCAAGGTGTGGCACTGTGCCCACCACTCAACCAGACCCATAGATGCTGCAGATGCATTCACCAAGAGAAGCAGAGAGGATGGTTTGGGCTGCAGTGGACGTGGAAGGAACAGTAAGAGAAGACCATCACAGAATGGGAGGAATGAGAAGGCTGAGGGAGGAGGGACTGGGGGGTGTCTTGCTGTGAGGCAGCTTCTCCATCAGGTACTCACTGCATATCTGCTCCCATCTGGTTGGGGCAGTGCTGAGCTCAGAATTCAGAATTTCCACCCTTCCTTGTGAAAATATTTGCTGCAGCTCCTCCTGTTGGGCTGGGGTGGAGACACTGAGGCTCAGGGAAGACACACACCCTAGAGCTGTGAAAGTCTCTGGAGCACAACTCCTGCCATTGCCTGTAAGTTAACTAGGAAATGCTTAACCAGGACCTGCTGTGAACAAGGCATTACTTTAGGTGCCAGAACTGAGGTTTTAATTAAATATGGACCAAATTTCAGAGCCCTTTTTGTCTTGTCTCCTTCTCCAGTGCCTGATCTTTACTTTTGTCTAGTCCGTTTGAGAAGATTTTCTAGACTCTGGGGCTTAGAAGCAACTTTGGACATTGTAGCCCCAACCTTTTAATATTTACATGAAGAAAACGAGACCTTGTATATTAGTCAGGACTCTGGGTTATAAGTGATAGAAACTAGCTCAAGTATAAAGGGAATTGGTTGCTCATGTGACTTAGGGAAACTGAGGCGGGTAAGCTTCAGGCACAGCTGTTTCCAGGTGTACTCCTTTTCTCAGCTTTGCCACTCTCTTGGTTTGTCTTCTCCTACCGCAGATGGATGTTTTTGAAGGAACAGGATGACCATAAATAGTCACACATTTCCAGAGGAAAGAGATTTGCTTCCAGGATCCACATATGAAATCCCAGTTAGGACTCTGATTGTCTGGGCTTGGGTCACATAGCTATGCCTTGGCCAATCACTATGGTCAAGAAGATGGGGTACTATGATTGGACAGGCCTTGGTCGTGTGCTTCCATCCATAGTCAGGGGGCCAGGTGGACAGGGCTCTGTAACTGGTAGCCTCACTAGAGCCACTTAAGGTGGAGAAGGGGCAGCTGCTCAAAGAAAGAGTTTGGTATTGCTACCAAAAGGGAGAGTCGAGTTCCCAGACAGCCAGAAAATAGTGGAGCCCACTCCTAAGGGTCACTCACAATGGTGAGATCAGGACTAGAACCTTGTCTTTTGACAAGAGGTCCTGAACCTTCTCCACAGTTCCTTGACCCATTCTATTCTGCATGTAAAGAAGTCAGTTGCCAAAACCTCATTGTAGCCGAATGTTTCTTGAAGGTCAGATGGAGAGTTGCTCTGAAATTCACAACTCAGTAAAGTGACAGAGTCTCTAATGCTCACAACACACCAGGCCAGGTCAGCATGTATTGTGGCTTTACCATCTCTACACTGCAAAAGAAGCCAGCAAGCCTTTCATTTCTCTTGCAGTCTCAGTTTGTGCATTTACTTTTGTTGAGTGAACGTCAGCCCCAGGCCAGGCTGTGGCAGTCCTGCATGGTAGATAGTATCTATTCCCACTCCAAAGATGGGGAAACTGAGCCCCACCCATGCTATTTGCCTAAAGTACAGGTGTAGTAATTGGCAGAGTCAGCCTTTGAATGCAGGCCATTAGAGTATATTACCTCTTTAAAACAAGGCCGATCACACATACCTTGTCCCCAAAGGAGGTTAGACGTGAAGAACTTTTTAAAAGATCTTTTTAAACTTTTCATCACCCAGAATCCCTTTTGATTTCCTTTACCCTCTTGGACTTTATTTTAAACCTTTTAATCTTCCCTACTAGATGTATGAAAAAATGATTTGTTACCCCAATTTTGTAATGGTAATTACTAAAACAATAGCAATAACTTCATTTATCCCAGGTGTCTAAGCCCTAGAGTTCACTTACATTTTACCAAGCACTGTGTTGAGCACTTTGTGCATATATTACTTCTCAGAAAAGTCTTAAGAGGTGAGTGTAGTTTCAGCCTCATCCTCATTTTATAAATGAGAAAATACGCTACCTTAATATTCTGTTGCTGAGTAACAAATTATTATAAATTTATCAGCTTAAACAGCAGCTGTTCATTAGCTTGGAGTTCTGTGGATTAGAAGTTAGGGCATGGTGTGAGTTCTCTGCCCAAGATCTCGTGAGACTGAAATCAAGCTGTCAGTCAGGGCTAGAGTTTCATCTGAGGCCTGGGGTCTTCTTCCAAGTTCATTTGGGCTGTTGGAAGAATTCAGTTCCTTGTGGTTGTCAGGAGGTTCTTATTTCCTTGCTGGCTGTCAGCTTGGGGTCGCTCTCAGCGAGCTTGCCATGTCATCTTCAAAATCAGCAATGGAGAATCTCCCTCACATCACATCCATTCATGCTTCAGATCTCTCTGACTTGAGGAAGAGCCAAATTCCTTTTAAGGGCTCATCGGACTAGATTAGGCCCACTCAGATAATCTCTACCTTGATGATCTAAAAGCCAATGATTAGTTACCCAATCATGGGGGTGGTATCCCATGACATTTCTAGATTCTGTTTGCACCCAAGGGCAGAGGATTATACAAGGTGTACACACTAGAGGATGGGAATCTTGGAGACCATCTTAAAATTTTGCCTACCACACAGAGGTTTAGAGAAGGGAATAACTTGCCCAGAGTCACACAACAGGTAAGCTAGGATTTGAACCTGAATTGATGTTGAGTTAGCAGGCATGAAAATAGCATTAATCTCCTTGTGCAGCTCTATCGAAGCTATTGGGTGACCAGGAGACCAGCCTCAGGAGGCTGAGGCAGGAGAATTGCTTTTACCCAGAGGCAGAGGTTGTAGTGCGCTGAGATAGCATCACTGCATTCCAGCCTGAGCAATAAAATGAGACTTTATCTCAAAAAAAAAAAAAAAAAAAAAAAAAACCACTTTCTTTGCTCATCCTTAAAAAGCGACTCATCTGTTCAAGCTTTATCATGAGATTGCAGCAATTCAGTCACATTTTCAGGCTCTACTTCTAATTCTAGTTCTCTTGCTATTTTCACATCTGCAGTGACTTCCTCCACGGAAGTCTTAAACCCCTCAGTGTCATCCATGAGGGTTGGAATCAGCTTCTTCCCAAGTCCTGTTAATGTTGGCATTTTGACCTCTGCCTGTGAATCATGAGTGTTCTTAATGGCATTTAGAATGGTGAATCCTTTACAGAAGATTTTCAACTTACTTTGCCCACAGCCACCAGAGGAAACACTGTCTATGGCAGCTATAGCCTTAAGAGATGTTTTTGGTTTGTTTTGTTTTTGTTTTTGCATTTTGTTTTGAGATGGAATCTCGCTCTGTCATCCAAGCTAGAGTGCAGTGGAGTGATCTCGGCTCCCTGCAACCTCCACCTTTTGGGTTCAAGCAATTCTCCTGCCTCAGCCGCCCGAGTAGCTGGGATTATAGGCATCTGCCATCATGCCTGGCTAATGTTAGTATTTTTAGTAGAGATGGGGTTTCACCATGTGGCCAGGCTGGTCTCGAACTCCTGACCTCAAGTGATCCACCCGCCTCAGCCTCCCAAAGAGATTTTTTTTTTTCTTTTGAGTCGGAATCTCTTTCTGTTGCCCAGGCTGGAGTGCAGTGGCGCGATCTTGGCTCACTGCACCTCCGCCTCCCTGGTTCAAGCAATTCTCCTGCCTCAGCCTCCCGAGTAGCTGGGATTGTAGATGAGCGCTACCACACCTGGCTAATTTTTGTATTTTTAGTAGAGATGGGGTTTTACCGTGTTGGTCAGACTAGTCTTGAATTCCTGACTTCAAGTGATTTGCCTGCCTCGGTCTCCCAAAGAACTGGGATTACAGTCGTGAACCACCATGCCTGACCTAAAGAGATGTATTTTTTAAATAACAAACTTGAAAGTCAAAATGACTCCTCTATCCATGGGCTGCAGAATTGATGTTGAGTAAGCAGGCATGAAAACAGCATTAATCTCCTTGTGCAGCTCTATCGAAGCTCTTGGGTGACCAGGTGCATTGTCAGTGAGCAGTAATATTTTAAAAGGAATCTTCCTTTCTGAGCAGTAAGTCTCAAGAGTGGGCTTAAAATATTCAGTAAATCATCCTGCAAACAGATGTGCTGTCATCCAGGCTTTGTTGTTCCCTTTATAGAGCACAGGCAAAGTAGATTTAGCATCATTCTTAAGGGCCCTGGGATTTTCAGAATGGTCAATGAGCATTGGTTTCAACTTAAAGTCACCAACTGCCTTAGCTCCTAATAAGAAAGTCATCCTGTCCTTTGAAGCTTTGAAGCCAAGCATTGACTTCTCTCTAGCTGGGAAAACTCTAGCTGGCATCTTTTTCCAAGATAAGGCTTTTTCATCTACGTTGAAAATCTGTTGTTTAGTGTCACCACCTTTATCGATTATCATAGCCAGATCTTCTGGATAGCTTGCTGCAGCTTCTGCATCAGGACTTGCTGCTTCATCTTGCACTTTTAAGTTATGAAGACAGCTTCTTAAACCTCATGAACTAACCAACCCCTGTTAGCTTCGAACTTTTCTTCTGCAGCTTCCTCACACCTTCATAGAATTGAAGAGAGTTAGGGCCTTGCTCTGGATTAGGCTTTGGCTTAAAGGAATGTTATGGCTGGTTTGATCTTTTATCCACACCACTCAAACTTTCTCCCTACTAGCGATAAGGCTGTTTTGCTTTCTTATCTTTTTATGTGTTCACTGGAGTAGCACTTTCAATTTCCTTCAAGAACTTTTCCTTTGTGTTTACAACTTGGCTGTTGGGTACAATAGGCCTAACTTTCAGCCTGCGTCAACTTTGGACCTGCCTTCCTCACTAAGCTTAATCATTTCTAGCTTTTGACTTAAAGTGAGAGACAGGCAACTCTTCCTTTCACTCTAGCACTTAGAGACCATTCTAGGGTTATTAAATGGCCTAATTTCAATATTAGTGTGTCTCAGGGAATAGGGAGGCCTGAGGAGAGGGAGAGAGATGGGATGGTTGGTTGATAGAGCAGTCAGAACACACACATTTATTGATTAAGCTCACCATCTTATATGAGGATGGTTCGTGGCACCCCAAAACAATTACAATAGTAACATCAAAGATGACTGATCAGAGATCACCATAACAGATATGTAATAATGAAAAAGTTTGAACTATTGAATTTTGAATGAACAAAGTGTGATGCAGAGATGTGAACTGAGCACACACTGTTAGAAAAAATGGCACTGATAGACTTGCTCAGTGCAGGTTTACCACAAACCTTCAGTTTGTAAAAAACACAATACCTGCAAAGTGCAATAAAGCAAAGTGCAATAAAATGAGATATTCCTATCATAAAAACAATAGCAATAATAATGTATTTCATTTATTATCCTTTGGAATGTGCTAGCTACTGCTCCTAGTACTTTGCAAGTAATCACATTCCCCCACACCACTATTTAGTCAACATTATTATTATCCTCAGTTTTCAAACAGGAAAACTTCTACCAGAATCATCCCCAAACACCCACAGCAATTAAGTCGTGGATGTAGCTTTTGAACCCAGTCAGTCTGGTTTCAGAGCCTGTGTTCTCAATAATGTGATGATTGTAACAAGTGCAATTGATGCAGAGGCATATAATGTAAAGCATATGTTTATAGGATTTAAACCATAACTAAAGAAAAGCAAATTAAAACCATAAAAACTAAAGTGATCCCTTCTTATAGGGAGAAAATATATTAATATATACATAGAAAAAAGTATTGTCACTGTTGAACAACAATATGGAGTAGATGAAGTCCCAGGGAACTGTTGTGTTACATACTTTAAGTCTGAATTTTTTTTAAAGAGAGTGTGTATTGCCTTTATAATTAGCAAAACAATAAATTTAGAATAATTGAAAAAGAACTCCTTCCACAATCACAATGTTCCACAAGCAAGAGGAGGCTTATATTAAAAGTTTCAGGTCTTAGAACACATCGGGGTGTTTCACTGAATATGTGCTGTGGGCCGGGCGTCGTGGCTCACGTCTGTAATCCCAGCACTTTGGGAGGCCCAGGCGGGTGGATCACTTGAGGTCAGGAGTTTGAGACCAGCCTGGCCAACATGACAAAACCCTGTCTCTACTAAAAGTACAAAAATTAGCCAGATGTGTTGGCACACTCCTGGGACCCCAGCTACTTGAGAGGCTGAGGCAGGAGAATTGCTTGAACCCAGGAAGCAGAGGTTACAGTGAGCCGAGATCGTGCCACTGCACTCTACCCTGTGTGATAGAGCGAGACTCTGCCTCAAAAACAGAACATGTGCCGTGGCTAAGCCTCTGGGGACTGATGAAATCTGGGTGCACAGAAGAGGCTGGCACATGCTGTGCTATACTCTGCTGTGCTTCAAGATGTTTGCTCCCACCTCCTCTCCCGGTCCTCCCCACCTCCCTGACAGTCAATCTAGAGGCTAATTCCATGTGTCCTTGGGTTAGCAGTTTTATTGGTCAGCCCAGAGTCTGAGTTTGGTGAACTGTGCTTGGCAGCCATAATAACAGCTTAGATGGTGAAAAGGTATATGCTTTGGGGTCAGAATGCCAGATTGGGGTCTTCAGACACATTTCAGAGCGTCAGGTCTCTTAGCTGCAAAATGAGTATGGATAAATAATACCATTTCCTGAAAACCAGAGACTTAGTAATTATGTGTGTAAAGTGACCTGAAGAATGCCTCTCATGTAGGTAAGTGTACAGAAAATGTTAGCTCCATATAACTAGGGTTCCTTTATTCCTGAGATGACTGTTTTCTAAAGATAAGTATTTAACAGATGCTTTTTTTTTTTTTTTTTTTTAATGTGAGCTGCACCCTTATAAAGACAAAACCGACCATACCTGGGTTTCCACTTAGTTCTGCGTGTCTCATTTCCCTTCAGGCAGTAGAGAAGCCAGGCTGTGTAGATCCTGACACCTGTGAGGGAAAGCTCGTGTCATCTTCAACCTGCTGACACCAAAAATATGCCAGGAACATTGGAACTCAGTAAATTTAAAGCCGTTTCTTTTTCTGGCCATATGTGAGGTCTGTGGGAGTTAACAGTAGGCTTGTGTGCCAGCTGAACAGATTTGCATTTTTGAGTTTATAGATGCCTGTTTATTTTATATAGTTATCATTTTGATTAGTCCGTGCTTAGTCCCTTTTTAGTTCCAGAGTTATGTAGGGTAAAATATGCTTTTACTTTGGCCTTCTGGGTTAATTAGGACATCTTAGTTCTAAGTGACAGGAACTCAACTCAAATTAGCTTAATCAAGGAGAGTTTTTAAAGATACAGGGGTATGGGAAGTATTTCATGGAATGCAGTGGAGCCTCAAAAGTACCTGGAACCAGGCACTGGAAGCCCACTAGAATTCCTGACTCCTCTCTGCTGTTAGCACATTTGCTTGGCCAACTGACTTTTTCCGTTTCTCCATACAGTGGAAATGCAGCCATCTACAGAGAGACAGCCTTCTCTCTCTCAGAGCCAGAATTACTAGGGAGGGATTCTGATTGGTCCAACTTGGGTCACGTGGATACTCTTTTACCAATCAGTAGTGGCCAGGGAGTGGGATCGTGCTGTACCACCATGGTGACTCCTATGGTAACCATAGTAACAGTGGGGGAGAAGGGGCAGTTTCTAGAAGGAGAAGGAGGCACTGGGGCAGATACAAATAATTCTTGCCTACAAAATTCTTCTCCATCTCTCCTCCTATCATAAAAGGTAATCATCCTGATTCCGTTTTTTCCTGTTTTGACTCCATGTGGGCAAGACTCCTAACTCCTTTCATCTTTGGTTAGAAGCAGTCCATTTGGTTATTGATTTTTTTCAACCCAGACAATCTGTTCTGGGAGCAAGAATAGCCTGTTTGGCAAGCTATTCAGCAAGACATAAAACATAATAGTCCTCGGGATGAATCAAAATAATAGCCGGTCCTAGAAAATTGTGTTTTGAAATGGCTTAAGGCCATTTCTAGACTGTTGGGAAGTATTGGAGTTCAGTCAGGGGTTTTAAACAGAAGGTGGTCCAAGAATCGGTCTCAGTATTGTTTTGTGGTTAGTGACATTGATGACTGTTCATGGAAATTTTTATTTTTAATTTTAATCAAATGTAGCCTTTATTACATATAAAAAAATGTCATGGTAGTGATCTTGCTACCTCCAAAAGACCGTCATGTATTTGAAAGCATGAGAGGAGGTGGTGATGTTGAGAACTGAGAGAACATACCTATTTAGAAAATCCCCCTTTTCTGAAGCCGAAACTTCCCTTTCTTTCTTCCATGTGAGGTTTATTTTCTCTTTCTGTCAGTGTCTGAATCTGGGAATGGGGATTTGTGTGGGGGTTGGTAAAAGTCCTGTCACTGGATTTTCTTCTCTGTCATCAACTTCTTCCTCTTCACAGTGAACGTGGCCTACTGAATAGATTGGACTGGATAGGATTGTGGCTCTAATACTACCCCCCTTTAAATGCCCAAATCATACTGCCCATTAAATCAATTGAAAGACACAGCTAGAAGCAAGGGGGAAAAGATGGGATCCATTAACACACTTCACAGAGAGTGCAGGCAGGGTGGAAGGACCACACTACCTGAGTCCTGGGCTTTGCAACATCCGTATGTCCTGTCTCTCTGTACAGTGTCAGCTTTCACCACTAATGATGCAGCTACAGGGACTGGAGTTGAACTTCAAGCAAGAGACTCACAGACAAAGGCGCCCCGGGCCAGTGGCACACACTAGCTTTATCAAAGAGACTCAGGGACAAGTACACCTGGTCTGTACCGCAGTTTGCCAATTAGCTGGATGAACAGCTGGCTAATTTCTGTTTTATCTCTTGGGCAGAAGACACGTGAGGCTAGAATAGGTATCTTCAATGGGGAGCCGAGTTAAGGCTTCATGTATGTTAGGTGCTCAAGCATTATTAGTGCCTCTGTATATTTAGTGCCTTGTAAGTCTCATGCATGTTTAGTGTAACCAGATGCCTCATGAATATTAGGTATGTTTTGCTCCTTCCATCCCTTTTTGTCTATGTTAGGTGCACACATTTGACTTATTAACCACTTAATTATAAGTAACATCACTTAAAATATATTCTATTATTGAAGATGAATAAGTCTTACAAACTTATTCTTCCTCTGTAATTGAAATTAGTAGTCTCTAAAAACAAATAGTCATTAATCTTGATTGCATGGGGCCCATTTGAAAATGGGCTGCCCTATCTAAGTGTGATGATGAAAATTCTTCTCTTCCTTGATTTTTGGGCCTCCTGCATTTGTCATTCTCCACTCAGGAGAATGACATCTCTGCCATCCAACCCTGGAAATCTCAATGAACACAACTTCAGGACCAGCTTTTTTGTGCATGGCTGTTACTGACAACCCCTATGTGGTGCTGGAAATAAAACCAGTGGGATTAGATGCTGTAGCAGCACCAAGGACCACCAAGCACCTGACCCCTTGGTTAACACACATTCAGGGAAGAGGAGACATTCTGCACAGCAGAATACTGCTAACACATGATGTGTTTTTGTATCTCAGGGCTGATATGACCTAACATTTCATTTAGAGAAAAGGGGGAATGAGACTGATTAATTTTTATGGACAGATGAAAATTTATGTTAAGTGTAAAGCTCTGACTTCAGGGAAGTGCATTTAATTTATGCAGGTTTAACTAAACCACTTCATTAAAAAGAGGATGGGGAGAAAACTTATGACTCAGCACAAGTTAGGTGGGTGACTCTGTCATTTCCTCTGTCTATCCTATTGGAGTGATGGTGATTCTAGATGTTAACATGGGCTTTTTGTGCAGGCTACCCCCTAAAAACAAGCAACAGCTTCCTCTGAGGCTAAACTGAAGGTGTATATACAATACTTGTTCTAGCAGGGAGGAGGCATTAATGAGTGTGGTCTATTGGGAGAAGGGATGTCTGCCTTCACGTGTTGTCTTCCTACGTGGTTTCCATGATCCTTATTTACTGTGTGCTATTTTTCAACTTTTTATTATGAAAAATTTCAAACATATGGAAAAGTTAAAAGATAAGTGCAACAAACACTCACCATCTAGAATTAACAGTTCCTAACTTTTGCTTTACTTATTTGTCTCTAGTTGTTGATAGAGTTTGGCTTTATTTTGCTATACCATTCCAAAGTAACACAATTACAGACACTATGATTCTTCATGTCTAAATATTTCAGTATATATGTTCTAATTATAAGTACGTTTTCCTACATTATCATAGCATCATCATCAAACCTAAGTTATCAGTAATTCTCCAACATTTCCTAATATTCCATCTATATTCATATTTTCTCAGTTGTCTTTTATAACTGGTTTTCCCCCAAATCATTCAAGGATCAGGTACTACATCTAGCTGGATTTCTTGTTTGTTTGTTTTTATCCAATCAAGGACCATGATTTCGTTTTGTTATGTTTCTTAAGCCTTTTTGATTCTCAGACGCTCCCCTCATCCCTCCAGTTTTTGAAAAGACCAGTTTGTCTTTTGAGACTTTGGAGGCCGGGCACAGTGGCTCATGCCTGTAATCCCAGCACTTTGGGAGGTTAAGGCAGGTGGATTGCTAGAGCTTAGGAGTTCAAGACCAGCCTGGACAACATGAGGAAACCTATCTCTACAAAAAATACAAAAATTAGGCAGGCGTGGTGGCACGTGCCTATAGTCTCAGCTACTTGGGCAGGATCACTTGAGCTCTGGAGTTGGAGGCTGCAGTGAGCTGTGATTGTGCCATTGCAGTCCAGCTTGGGCAATGGAATGAGACCCTGTCTCAAAAAAAACCACGGAACTTTGGAATGTGTCTCACATTTGGGTTTATCTGACTGCTTCCCTATGATGTCATTTAACTTGTTCCTTAGCTCTCTATATTTCTTATAATCTGGTAATTTGGATCTAAAGACTTAGTTTGCTTTAGGCTGAACACTTTTAGACAGGAAAACATCCTAAGGGATGCTGGTTACTTGCATCTTATTAAGAGGCATACAGTTGGGTTGTTACTAGTGATGCTAACTTGCTACCAGGGTAGACACTCATGAGAGCTCAGACCCTGAGTGGGGAGTGACTCTACTGTCATTTCTTGGTGGATATTTTAGACAGAGTTTTTGGCAAAGAATAGGCACTTGCTCCGTTACCTCAAGAAAATGGCTTTTTAATAAGAGAATATATAGTTGCAGGAACCTAGGACTTCTCTTTGTGGGTCAGTTTTATTCCCCTTCTCTCTCTGCCTTCACTTGTTACTGACCTATAGGTTCAGCTCCTGGTGTCTCCTCCTTGTGTGTGGCACTGTTGGGCTTGTCATGATGCCAGCTCTGGACCAACTCAGCATGATCTTTCAGCAGCTCGCTCTCCTGCAGCTTATGGCATAGTCTCAGTTTCTCCATCCCCAAATCCCTAAGAAAACTTCAATTGCATCAGTTTATCTTTCTTGCACTAGGCTCCACAAGGTGGGCACTAGGTGGGCAGTCAGCTGGCTTGCTCTTAAAAGGGCTTCTCTACCTCTTGGTTCAGTCATCTGTGGCCAGAGAGTCAAGGTCAAATGGATCTGTCACTCACCAGCTTGGGCAAGTAATCAGCCTCGCTGAGATTCAGATTCCCCATCTGAAATCATATGTAGCTCATAGGGTTATTATGAGGATTGACTTAAATAATCATATCAAGTATTTAGCACTGGGTGTGTGACATAGTAACTGCTCAGTAAATATTCCCTCCATCCCTGCTACTACTATTATGCCATACTCAATCAGCAGGAGCTGTGGGCAACATTGGTGAAGTGGGACAAATATCCTGGGAAGGGAACGTGAGGACTATATCCCTGTATTAGTCCGTTTTCACACTGCTGTAAAGAAATACCCGAAACTGGGTAATTTATAAAGAAAGAGGTTTAATGGACTCACAGTTTTGCATGGCTGGGGAGGCCTCAGGAAACTTACAATCATATGTGGAAGGGAAAGCAGGCATATCTTACATGGTGGCAGGCAAGAGAGCAAGCGTGTGAAGGAAAAACTGTCAAACACTAATAAAACCATCAGATCTTGTGAGAACTCACTCACTATCATGAGAACAGCATTGGGGAAACTGCCCCCATGATCCAATCACCTCCCACCAGACCCTCTCTGTACATGTGGGGATTATGGAGATTACAATTTGAGATGAGATTTGGGTGGGGACACAGAGTCAGACCATATCAATCCCCAAACATTTCTAGCATACTAGAAAAACTTTCCTTTTTAAAAATAATTTTTCCAGGGGGCACGGTGGCTCATGCCTGTAATCCAGCAATTTAGGAGGCTAAGGCGGGTGAACCCTTTGAGCCCAGGAGTTCAAGACCAGACTGGGTAACATGGCAAAATCCTGTCTCTACAAAAAATGCAAAAATTAGCCAGGTGTGGTGGTGTGTGCCTGTGGTCCCAGCTACACAGCAGGCTGAAATGGGAAGATCACGTGAGCCCAGGAGGTCAAGGCTGCAGTGGTCTGTGATCATGTCACTGCACTTTAGCCTGAGTGACAGAGTGAGACACTGTCTCAAAAAAAATTAAAAACTAAAAAAGTTTAAAAATATAAACATTTTTCCATTTTGTAGAGTGATCAATTCAGACTCTAGGTTATGGAAGACTGAGTCTGGACCATTTGCTGTTTGTGTAGATGTGCCCTTAAATAAAAAAGACATACTTGCTGCATATGGAAATATGTACCAATTTAGAGGGAAGAAAGAAAATTTGTTGTGCAAAAAGCTATTGAATGAATTTTAAATGTAGTCTGGATATATTCTTGAACATTCTATGTATTCCTTCTGATAGGTGTTGACTGATGGTAATTCAGATCTTGTGTATCTTGTGACGCTTGGCAGTAGATTTGGGTTTTACTTTATTTTGCATGCAACTCTCTGTGTACTGCCGCAGACTGGTACTGAACTAACTGTTCTTGGCTTCTTAATCACGGCACCTTAGTTGCCCAATGAAAATATGCAGCAAATGACTACATTCTTCTCATGTTTGCAATTTTGATGTGGTACAAATTAACATCTTGTTTGGAAGGATAAAAGAAGATTATTTTGATAATGAGGTAACAGTTGAAATAATTGACCTCAGCAGGTCATTCTGAGGATTGGAAATTTTTTAAAGCTTCAGAATTAGCATTTTAAAAAGTGATAACTCAAAATGCTGGTGAGGGTACTGTAGGATGGACTCTATCATAGGTGTTCAGTGGTAGTGTTACTTGGTCATCTTTCTGGAAAGCAGTTTGGTTATTTATGTCACAAACCATAAACATATGTAATTATTGGCCCAATAATTCCATGACTGGAATCTATCCCATGGAAGTCACCAGAGATATGACTTATGCACGAAAATGTTTAGTGTTGCAGCAGTTATAATGACAGAAAAAAAGTGGAAAAAGTCTGAATGTCCACTAATGTGAGGCAATTGGTGTAAAGTGTGGTTTTGTTCTTATGAGTTGTAAGTGACAAGAGGAGGTTGAGGAAGAGTTTTAATTCAGGAAAAATGTTTATTGGTATGTTTTAAGAAGCAGGAAACAAAATTGTATATACAGTACAATTTGGGCTATAAAAAAAAGCACTTGAGGATTAAAAGAAAATACGCTGAAATATTAATGATGGTTTCCTTTTGGGAAGTGAGGTTATACATGATTTTTGTTTTGTTTTGACTTTGCTACGTTTCTATGGGGTGCATATATTAATTTTTATATTTAAGGGGGCAAAAAGCTGAAGTAATAAGACAAATATTTGAATGGCAATTTTGAGTGGAGTCTTAGGTTTTAAGGTTTAAGAATAAAAATCCTCCCCAACAGGCAACAGAAATTAATCTAAGTCAGAAATGCAATGAATTGGACTAAATCCCATGCTTACTTAAGATGGAATTTTTAAATATGGCATCACATATGTTTGTGGAGGAATTTCAAATGTGAGAACTCGGTAAAGGTGAACTTGGAGGAATTTTGTCTTCTTCTAACAGCAGCAACAGCAACAATAACAAAAAACCCCATAAGTCTTACTTGGATATTTGAGAGGGGAGGAAAGCACCTTGGTAAGAATGGATGCTGTGTGCTCAGCCAAGAGAAAAATTATGGCTCTAAAGCAATCATCCTGGACCAAAAGATTCATATTCCAAAGAATTAATAGGTAGCTCAATGATGCCTCTCTGTGTTGGGCACATTATTTTTATGAGTTCGGAGCGCTTGCTTGGACCAGTACTTTGGAATATCACTTTGGAAAAATCAGAGAAAAATACCTAATATGGCAGCCTGTGTATTCCCTTTAGGTTTAATTATGAAACTCAGATAACTACAGATTGCAAATTTGTTTTAGGAGTTTGGGGATCAAAAAGATATGCGGCTTTTTTTTTTTTTTTTTTTTTAAGAAGGATCTCACTGTCACCCAGGCTGGAGTGCAGTGGCACGATCACGGCTCACTGCAGCCTTGACCCCCTGGGCTCAGGTGATCCTCCCACCTCAGCCTCCCGAGTAGCTAGGACTGCAGGCACATGCCACCATGCCTGGCTAATCTTTGTATTTTCTGTAGAGAGAGGGTTTTGCCATGTTGCCCAGAATGGTCTTGAACTCTTGGGCTTAAGTGACCTGCCTGCCTCAGTCTCCCAAAGTGCTGGGATTACAGGCGTGAGTCACTGCACCTGGCCAAAAAGCCATGTGGCTTTTAAAAAATACCTTCCACCCAACAGTATGTTTCCCATTACGGAACTTGTGTAATTATAATCTAAAGTGTTTTTTCTTAAGAAGAACCTCTGCCAGGCATTAGAAAGTTCATCAGCAATTTCTCAAACTTCTCGAGGAGGGAAAGGCCTTGAGGTTTAGACTGGAATAGGCTTTTCAAGTCTACAGAATTGGTACAAATGGATCATATTTGCTGTTCTTGAAACATAATAAAGGCTCCCGCTGCCTTATTCTTCCAGTCTTGATGTCATGTCATTTTTTTCTTCTTTTAAAAATATACTCATCTCATTATCCAGAGTGACTAAGAGGCCCAGCATATGTGCCACTAAAATACTTGTCCTCGTTTCGCTCTTTCTTTTCTCCTGATACCTGTTGCTCAGGAAATGACTTCCTCATCTGGTTTCATTAGTCATTCTGATGTGCTTTGTCAAATGCCCTTCATTGAGCGCAGTATTGAACATCATCTCCCTACTTCAATAAATGCCCATTTCCCTTCACTTACCACATGCATTTAAAAATATATATTTTAGGGTTTTGGTTTAAGCTTTATGGTATCTCTTACATGTAATTTTATGTTATTTAGTGGCACTGAACTTCTTTAATATATTAAGAAATATTTTCGCTACCAAACTCGAAGAGCAAAAGTCAAAAAAATGCAGTGAACAAGATTAGGAAAGAGTCCTTACTTTGAGGCAAAGACAATGCAAGTATCTCAATTAATTCAGATTCAGTAGTTCTCATCAAAAATCTATCCAAAAATCCGTGCCTCTGTGTGTGTTGCTGGAAGAAACACAAAGTTCACTTTCTGGGTGGTTTCCCTTCAGCTGCCTTTCGTTCTTTACACTTGACGCTGGTTTTATTTCTAGAAGAAACCAACCTTAAAAGTCTCTGCTTTAGCAATAGGAGGAGTTCAAAACATTTTTACCTGTTGTGAGTTGTGTGTGTTTAAACAAACTCATGCAACTATTGTTGCTTACAGCCACCGGGTTCATTTCTGCTGGCCTGGCAGGGTTTGTGTAGGCAATGGTAGAGAGATGCTATCAGCATCTCATTGTGTACTGTTTGCATAACGGGACAGAGCAGCCAACTCCAGCATTAAAAAAAATGCTTTGGATTGGATGAATGATTTTATTAAGGTATCTGTCAGATTGGGAAGGTGCAACTGTGACTGACGAGGACCTCCTGAAGAGGATCCCAGTCACAGCTGGTGGGAGGGGGGCTGGCAGGTAACCCAGCCTCAGGAATATGGCTGCACTGCAATGGGCTGGCCACCCAAGAGTGGGAGAGGGTCATCAGTGAGGGAGAGCACTGGCAAAAGCATTGCTCAGTTGCATTGTCCTTTGGGGCTTCAGGTTTTTTGTACCTCAGAGGATCTAGGGCTATTCCGGAAACATCAGCCAAGGGAAGTTCTACTGGATTTTCCTCAGTTAATAGCATCTACACAAGGCTTTCCTTCAAGAACAGTCATCATGTTAGCTACTAATAAAATAACGTAGAAGTGCTGAAGTTTTGAGCCTGGAAACAATAATTTTAAAGATACATAGTGCTTGAGTTTACTTATTTGCTTTTAGAATGAAGTCACCACTTGTCACCGTGACTATGGAAACATAGGAAATACATTTTGGGGGGTTCTGCTTAAGTCACTACATGTCCTCTAGTAAGGTTCTCAAAATGTGGTCCATAGTACATTAGTGACAACAGAACTCAGGAGCATGTTAGGTATGCAGAATCTCAGGTCCCGCCCCAGACCTGAAGCAGTAGCTGCATTTCATTGAGATCCCCAGGTGATGTGTGGGCACATTAAAGTTTGAGAAACATTCTGATTTTGAGGGTGGTCTAGATTTAGGTTGCAGGTACTGTCGACTCAGTAGAGATTTCATGTGAAGCTCTTTAGTCTGGATTTGGGGTGATGGAAATTGGCATGTAAACCGTCCCTTCTTTCTGTAGCAAAAGAAAGTTGGGCTGTGGTAAATTTCAGTTAACCAGGACCCATGTCTCTAGCCACTTGGGACTGAAATAATTAGTGCAAATCCTTCTGTGGTTCAGACTGAGTAGAAGAGGCCACAGTCAGGGTTAAAAACTCTGGTATCCCCAACTCTCACTGTCCTTTCTAGATCCTCCTTCCCCAACCCAGAGGACCCAAATCGCAGCCTTTTTGTCCTGGATAGGCCTGCCTGGAGCTCTTTCTCTAATGCAGAGGATGCCCCTTTTCTCACAGTGTGCACATAGTAGGCCTTTTGCTGACCTTGTGCGTGTCCTTTATTGTCCTGTGCAGTAAGGTCACCATATCCTGACATGTGACTCATAGGCAAGACAGTCATTTCTGATAAAGGAGGGAAGGGTGGCCATTCCACCTCCTCACTGAGACCCGTGTGTTATGTAATGCATTTCCTGCCTTTGATTCTTTACCCATGTGGCTCTGCCTGTCCACTGTCCTGGCTGCTGTTTTCTTTGTTCTGCAGCAGAGGAATTCGACCTCTCTGGGGCTTAAATCCCACTCAACCCTGGCCATTTCTTGGCATGGTTTTTCCTCAGGTGGCAGTTCACTGCGGGGCAGAGGCAAGTTTCCAAATCCTGCTGTGTCTCAGTTCGTCTCATATGTCTTCATTTCAAGAGAGATTTGGGCAAAGGCTAAGCTGATTACAGGGCTCAAGTGGAGCCCTGAGCACATTTCAGATCTGGAATGCAAATTGTTGTCTGCAGTAATCATAGTTTGCACCATGGCCCTACTCAGCCCGCATGGTCATTTTCCTGCTGCAAAATAAGCAGCTTTGTGCTTTCAAAGTGGGAGGTAATGAGGGGGAGAGGAGCACCTAAGGGACATTAAGGAGTGTTTTCAGAACCTGCCTCCAAGCCTGAGTGGGAGCAGAACGGACCCAGATGTGTGTAGGGATGCTGCCACTGAAAAGCTCTGTGACCGTGGGCCAGGAACTCAACCTCACTGAGCCTCAATGTCTTCTAGTCCTTGCTTCAGAGGGTTTCTATGGTGATAAGGTGGCAAGATGTGGCAGGACACTCAACATGGTGCCTGGTATATAGTAGGTGCTCAGCAAGGGGGAGTTTCTTTTCACTGCCTATAGGTGCCATAAGCTTTGGGGCCTGCAGTGGGGAAACACATGCCCTTCTTAAAGGGTGATTCCAGCACATGTGTTGGTTAGTACTCTCCTGCTCTGAAGAGCTTTGGTGCATCCTTCTCATGCTGCATGTGTCTGCAGAATTGAGGGCTGGCTTAAAGTGCTGGCTTGGGGTAGATTTCCTGCATGTCATTCTAGCTGTGTGCTCTTTGGCAATTACTTAACGTCTTTGAGCCTCAGGTATTCTCATTTATAAAATAGACATCATAATCATTTTTGATTCACAGGGTTGTTAGAAAGATTTATGTAAAAACACATGTAAAATTGAGCACCAGTGCTTGACACAAACTGTGAAGGCAGTACTATTGTTATCCCCTTTGCAGAGATGACGAAATCAAGGTTTTTGTTTGTTTGTTTTTTATGGGTCGAATGACTTCCCAACTCTGCAGCTCATATGTGGTACCACCTGGACTCTGGCCTAGCAGATTGGCTCTGTGGTCCATGGTAGGTAACCCTGACATTGAACCTCCAGGTGGTTGGAAATACTGCACAAAACACTTTAGGTGCCTGATCCTGGGGCTCCCCTCCTCAGACCCCTCATTTTTGTTGAAAAACTCTTTGTTAAATTGGGTTAAAGCAGATCATAATAAAATCACTTTAACCATATTCTATAATGTTACATATAGTATATTTAAAATATGTTTATGTTATATATTATACTTTTATATAAGATTATTGTATGTAATATCAGCAACAGCTATTTACACAGATTTGCATTCCTATTGGAAATGTCCTAGCCATTGTCAGCACTTATAATTGCTTTTTGTTGTGCCACATGGGGGCTTATTATCTGTTACGTTGCTGCAAAATTGTTTATCTTACAGTCTCTAGGAAACTGCAGTTGTTACTTACTATGTGCCAGGCACTATGCTCAATGATACATATTTGACTTATTTGATTCTCACAAGAACTTTTTGCGGTGGGTCCTCTTATTATTCACATTTACCAGAGGAGGAAACAGAGGCACAGGGAAGTTAAGTAAATGATCAGGGGTCACACATTAAGTGACAGCACTGGGATTTGAACCTGGGTTATCTGGCTCAGAACTCCTATTCCTCACCTCTGTGCTAAACTGCCTTCCTTTATTTCTGGTCTGTGTTCTGGTTGCTATGCCCTCACCACCTCGGCTGGCTTGGCATTTCCAGACCTCTGGGGCTGCACACTTAACACAGCATTCCCTGAGGCCTGTTACTAAGCATGAGTCTCTCTCAGCCTCAGAGGGTCATTCTGGGGACTCCTCCCAGCACTCCCGGGGTATTCATTCAACCCAGGAGGCTCTTTGTGGCTCAATCACACACATTCTTTTAAAAAATAAAAATCAGCTTTTCATTTTAATGATGACACAACCCAGAGGTGAGGTTCTTGTTATCACACTGGGGGAATCTGGGTGACTGGAGTTGTAAAATCAAGTAGCTGGGGAATTCCTTGTTTTCTCCATAAATTATCCATGTGAGAGCTCTGTGTAATTTCACATTACAGGAGGGAGTGGCTGTGTTTAACTCCTTCTGTTGGAAGGGCAGACTTATTTCACTTCTTACTCAGCCAGGAGAGGGAGTTGGAAAGCATGGAAATGGAACTTCTTGTTATTACAATTCCTGGCTTTTAGCAAATATATTTATGTATGTGTACTTTAAAAATACATAGGAAGAACATCTGACTAGTACTGTATTCTATGGCCATGGCCACTGTTCTTGACAAAAAGAATTTCTATCTGGTCGTGCAGCTGTTCTGGCTGAGAGATTTGCCCTGGTTCCCCATTTCCTGCAGGGTACAGTTGGAACTCCTTCCTTGGCTCCGAGCACCTCATCTCTGACCTTTGCATCCCATCCCTTCCACAGACCCCTTGACCGTCTCCTCGCCTCCCGAATGAACTTTGCTGTTCCCACTTCTCACCTTTGCTCTGGCCCCCCTCTCCTCAGCCTGGCAACTCCTCTACATCATTAACAACCAGCTGGAATGGCACTCTCACTGGGGAGACCCTGAGAATGGTCCCTGGCTTCTTCCTTTGCAGCCCAGTGCTTCGAGGCTGTGGGAACCAGCAGGTTGAGCAGTGAGCACTGTGTACAGGTCTGCGTCTTCTCTGGCCTGTGAGCTTCTGAGGTATTTTTGCATGCCTGATGCTTTGAACACAGAGCTGGGCACATTCCTGTTGAACAAAGGAAGCTGGTCTCATCTTTGCACATGTCAGTCTGCATTTCTTCCCCAAGAAGGGTTTTGGGTGACAGGTAGAATACCAGGTGGGAGATTGGACCACCAACCTCCGGGCTCCACAAGAGCCAGGCTATCCTGTGGCCTTGGTGCCTGCACTGTGGCCAGTGTGTATTCAGTCACTGCCTGAATGAGTACTGTGGTAAGAGCCTGTGCTGCAGGCCTAGGCTCCGGTCCCTATTCCATTACTGCCAAGCTTGGCACATTGGACAACTTTTTTAACCATTCTGAGCCTCTTTCCTCATCTATAAACTAGGGCTAATAAATGTACTTATCTCATAGGGTGTTCACAGAATTAAATTAGCTCAGCCTACCATCTGACACATAGCAAGCCCCCAATCAATGGTAGTTTGTATTGTTAATAATGAAATGGATTGGTTATAGGATGTGATAAGTACTGGGAAGGAAATCAATAGGGTATTGTGATAGAGAATAAGATGGTGGGGTATAGGGCATAGTCCTATAGACAGCTTGGTCAGGGAAGCCTCCTGTGAGCTGAACTTGAGTGATGACACAGCTGAGTTAAGCAGAAAATGAATTTATTACAATGTCTAGGGTAGCTCAGAGAATTTTGGAAGGACCAGGGAAACAGAGACAACCCCAAATTATACCACCAAACAGTTATTGTAAAGACACTATTGCTACCACTATTGGGTAGGTGTAGATGCCATGGCTTGCACCACCAACACTGGTTATAGGCCATGGCTACCCAGTCTACCCTCACTCTACCTCTGCAAGCTGCCACCACCCTCGCAGAATGGGGTCTGCAGTGGCCCTGCTGCTTTGCATCCCAGCACATGATTGGCTGAGCCTGCTCATGTTCTCATGCTGTGACTGCAAGGGAGGCTGGGAAACAAGTGTGTGGCACTCTCATCTCCTTTGGTAGAATGTGGGCTCTGGTTCCTGAGTTGGAGGATTCCCCAAAGCTTGCCAGGTAGGGGGTTCCGCTGCAGGAGACTCAAAGGGTGACCCTTATGTCAGAGGCATATGCACGAGAGCAACTCCATCTTGAATAGGAGCTGGGTAGCATGAGGCTAAGACCTACTGGGCTGCATTCCCAGACAGTTAAGGCACTGTAAGTCACAGGATGAGATAGGAGGTCAGCACAAGATACAAGTCATAAAGACCTTGCTGAAAAACAGGTTGCAGTAAAGATTTTGGCTAAATCCCACCAAAACCAAGATGGCAATGAGAGTGACCTCTGGTCATTCTCACTGCTGCACTGCCACCAGCGCCATGACAGTTTACAAATGCCATGGCAACATCAGGAAGTTACCCTATATGGTCTAAAAAGAAGAGGCATGAATCATCCACCCCTTGTTTCACATATAATCAAGAAATAACTGTAAAAATGGGCAACCATCTATGGAGTAGCCATTCTCTTATTCCTTTACTTTCCTAATAAACTTGCTTTCACTTTACTCTCTGGACTTGCCCTGAATTCTTTCTTGCACGAGATCCCAGAACCCTCTCTTGGGGTCTGGATCAGGACCCCTTTCCTGTAACACAGAGACCCATGGAGTAAGGAACACGTAGTGTCACTGGGCCTTAGCAGCTTACATCTAATAGGTAGTGGTGCTTTAAGAAAGGCCTGACTGCTTTCCTCTTAGACAATGATTTTTTTTTAAAAAGTGCTGAATTTGGAAGCAACTAGTTCTCAATGTGATGAGAGGCTAGGAACTATTTTTTACACATCATTTAGTTTGTGCAGGTGTGGGGTAGCATGTTTCTCCCCTGTTTATCACGGACTTGCATTCCTGTTGGAAATGCCCTAGCCATTGTCAATGCTTATAATTGCTTCTTGTTACAGCCACGTGGGGCTTATTGTCCATGATCTTGTTGCAAAGTTTATTGTTTATCTTATACAGTCTCCAGGAAGCTGCATGCGGAAATCTCTCAGCCTTACCAGGAAGTCTGACTTAAAGGGACAGCCTCCAGGGCAGAGCCCTAACTGGGAGGAGGTGCTGAGCTTCCAACCAGGACCAGTTGCCTTGGTGGGAATTGGAAGCCCTTTCTGCCTATCTCATTTGGTTTGGTATTTTCCAGCGTTTTGGTGATTACTTTCTGATTCTGAATTAAGGGAGAAAAAGTGGCAATACCAATTCTTCAAGTACACATGACACACCCAAAACAAAACAAAACAAAACAAAAAACCACTTTCACTGGTGTTTAGGCAGAATGAACGCTCTGAGTCATGGGACATACATGCTTTTAAATCTCTTGGTTTCTTGGGGATATTTTCATAGAAGTCTGAAACTTTTTAGATGGATACAGGGATTTCAGGGAAGTCAGCATTGTGAGATTTAAAAAATAAATATGACTTAAGTTTTAACTATGCTCTCATTTTTTTTCTCTATTGGAAGGAAGAAGGGAAATGGGAAACTGCAAGTTTCTGTTTTCTTCTTAGATGCCCAGTTGACAGTCAAATCAGGATAGAAAAATCAAACTATGGATTTCAAATTTGGTACGGCTTTTCAATTTGCTAGGAAGAAAATTTGAACCAGTTTCCAATATCACACCAAAAAATTGCCTCTTCTGTTTGAAAAAAGAAAAAAATGTTACTATGCCTTTGTTTTTTAAAAACATTTTATTATGGAAAAATTAAAACCTATACAAAAATAGAAACAATGGTATGATGGCCCAAAGTCCCCGTCATCCTTCGTTCTGCCTTTTCTTTGAGACGGAGTCTTGCTCTGTTGTCCAGGCTGAAGTGGCATGATCTTGGCTCACTGCAACCTCTGCCTTCTGGGTTCAAGTGATTCTCCTGTCGCAGCCTCCAGAGTATCTGGGATTATAGGCACACACCACCGTGCCCAGCTAATATATACATATATATTTAGTAGAGATGGGGTTTTGCCATGTTGGCCAAGCTTGTCTTGAACTCATGACCTCAGCTGATCCTTCCGCCAAAGTGTTGGGATTACAAGCGTGAGCCACGGTGCCCAGCCTGTTCTGCTTTTAAATACTTTGTGTCAGTTAGTATCCTACCATCCTCCCTGCAACCCTGCTAGGGATAAAGGAGTCATTCCTGTTTTACAGATAAGGAAACTAAAGATCAAGGAAATTAAGAAGTGACTTACCAGGTCATTCAACTTGTAAATAAATGGCAGAGCCAAAAATCACAGAGCCCAAATATTAATTTACTGTTAACTATTCCAGCCAGGTGGTTGTTCCCAGAAATTATCCCTAAAGAGTTATCTGAAGTCAAAATAATGGTGAGAAACTTTTTAATAAGAATGATTCTTGCTTTTGTTATATATTTTTAACTTGGAAATTCAGTGTGTCAAGTGCTGTTTTTTGATATAGGCAGGTTTCTTTTAAAAATCCTCCTGAGTATTCATGTAAGTGTCAGAAATACCACCCCCACCCCCATATTCAAATTTTCCACTTCTAACCAACTTTGACAGTACAATGCCAAATAGTAAGTCTCATTTCCAAGTAAGGAAGCCCTTTAGCGGATAGATATCAGCTAATCAGTTTTTAAACTTTTTTTTCTTCCTAAAAATTGGGCAGAAGTCAGTAACCCACAGATGGGAGTTTCACTTTTAACTGACAGTGTAAGGAAGGGGACTTGACAGTTTCTTGAAAAAGCTGCACCCAGGGTGTTCATATTTCTAAGAAATAACTGTATGAGCTTATTTGCAAGCGGTCCCTGTCTGCTTCATGCAGAAATTCTTCAGGTGGGTCTTGCTTCTTGTGTTAGTCAAGGAGGCAGAACTGCAGCGACCAGGCCAGTAGCTGCTTTACACCATTCATCAGAAGACGGCTTTATTTTATTTTATTTTTTTGCATTCACTTTTAAAAATAGCTGCCCATGTGTCAGTTGCCAAAATAATGTGAGGAATCTGGTTATACAAGTTCAGATTTGTTTAGAGAGAATAAAGACCAAGCTCAGGCGATTGCCTGTAACAAAACCAGTAAGATAAGCACTCAAGATTAGCCATGACTGGCAATCGTTGAGACTTCCATGTTCCAGCATCATTTATTTTTAGTTCCTGTGTTGAAACCATAGATGAAGACTTTTCTATTTATTCATTCTTGACCTTGGGCAGCCAGGTCTGCTCCCACATTCTTCTCATCATTTTATAATCTTGTTGAGCTGGGATACTAAGCAGGGCTCTCCAAGAGCATCAACATTTTCAAATGTTCAGAGTCTCTTGAGTTGAACCACCTTGAGTCCAATAGGCCTTGGCCTGGGAAAGTGTCTGGACGCCCCTGCTCCATTTGTCTAGGGTTCATGGTGAAGCGGGGCAGAGGAGTTGCTCAAGTTTTACTTGGATTAACCACCCTTCCAGCTCTGAGGAGTAGATAAAGACTTTCAATAAAAGTGCATGACTGTGAGCAGCTCCCAGGCTCTAATTTGATGTTCTTTTTATTTCTCACTGACTTGCTGTGCTTTTTGCCTCCCTGACAGCGTAGTAACACCCAAATTTTGTTTCTCCTTAGTCTTACCTAAATTTGCTTTTGAATTTTTGTTTTTCCTTAATCTTACCTTAGAAACCTAACATCTGAGAAATAATAATCTTATGATATTGGAACCTTGGTTAAGCCAGTGTGCAATATACTATTTTAATTTGGTCACTGCTACCATCCCATTTGAGATTTTTGTAGAGAACAGGGTCTCACATTGTCCAGGCAGGTCTTGAACTCCTGGGCTCAAGCCATCCTTGTGTCTCTGCCTCCATAACCACCGGGATTACAGGTGTGAGGCACCGCACTGGGCCATGAGATTTTTTTACTACCTGTTTTTAAATTCAGTTTGTGGAATTTTAAAATTTGAAGTATCAAATGAGATATGTTTAAAGACCTTGAAATTCCCTTTCCAACTGTAAGGTTTTGTGAAATTTCTGACTTGCTGAGTACAAATAAGAAAGACATTAAGAAGCCAGGATAAAGCTCAAATGGAAAGAATCATCGTTGCTTGCCAACTTTTAATGAAGAAGTAATTCTGCTAAAATCTAAATATTTTATTTTATGTAAATGAAATTCTCACAACCCTGATGAGTATGTTCCTTATAATATCTTTGTTAAGGAAATTGCTTGGAACTTCTCAACAGAAAATACCCTCAGATATATCGAACAAGAACACAGGAAGCATGGTTCTGGTTCTAGTGATGCCATGACACTTTTGGTGGCATCTTAGTTAGATCCCAGTTTTGGTGCTAATCTCTTTAGAGCCCAACAAGAGGGACTGTTACCAGTTTGGTTATGTAACCAGCTGTGGGAAAACAGAGTTCATCTTTGCATCGTAGGCACCTTGTAGGTAGTTTCCTGTGTATAAATATATGATTCAGCTCTATACACCAAAAGAAAAATACCATACCCTGAGAACCTACGCCCCCAGAATTTTGTATTTTTTTCCCCCTTTTAACATTTCTCTCCAATCTATGTAGAATTTATGTTGGATAAGTATGAAGAAGGGCTTTAAAATGAGACTTTTCTTTCCAAGAGGCAAGTGAATTGTCCCATTGTTAGCAATCCTTCTCTAGTGGTTTGTGCTCTGATATGTCAGATTCTTGAATATCCCAGAGGAGGTTTCTGGCTGTCTCTTCTGAGGGCTGTATGCTTGTAGCAGGATCTCTGAAGTAAGCTTGCTGGGCCCCACTCCTAACCAACTTTACCACCTCTAGGCCACATGCCATGGGGAGGTGTACACCACCTTTTTGAGTCTCAGTTTTTTTTAATCTGCAAAAAGAGAGATGATAATAAGGCCTCCTTTGGGACCATTGTGAGGATCACATGGGAAAATACATGGTAAGTGCTCATATTAAAACATAAAAAATCCTTGGTCACTCTGGTTTCAATAATTGTGGCTGTATGATATATTAATATCTGCACACAGGTGCACTTTCATCATGAGTTATCAACATTGGCAGAGGTAAGAGGAATGGACAATGAGAAGTGACATTTCAAGCATATCTTTCGTATTTGCTAAATGTCCACAGGGCAGGTGGCTAAATGAGTTAATTTCCTTCCATACCATAGCATGCTCTGCAGTAAGAGGTCGAAAACAACGTGACAGGGAAAGATGCCCTGGATGTTAAATGAAAAAAGCAAGTGGTAGAACAATGTTATCATTCTGTTTTTGAAAAAAATAAGATGTTACACCCAGCAACTCGTGTTTTTAGACAGAAGGAAATGTCTGGAAGGATTACCACCAGAGGGTGCAAACCGGTGGCCCTGTACAATACTTCTTATGGTGATGAATAGTTGCCAGCATTTACAATTGACAGATTTTACATAAGACCCTGAATTTCAGGGTCTTATGTAAAATTAGAATGTCTGGTCACCCTGGGCCATTAACCCCTTAGGAACCCGAAAAGCTGGAACTGACCTAAGACAAAAACTCTCAATGGTGCCCCAGTGCCCACCTGGCCTTTTCTTTCAAGTACCTGACCCCTGGTCCTAAATCCATTTGGGTTAATAAGCCTCTGTCTACATCTGGCTTTTTAACCCCAGTGCGTCCAGCAAATGGGATCGGGATAGAAAAAAAAGTAGGGCCTTTGGGAAGACTCACTTTTTACTTTATATACTTCTGTGTGGTTTGAATGTGTGACAGTGTGCTATGTTACTTTTAAAATGTAAAAACCTATACATAAACATGTTTGAATACTTGGTAGTATCCTAGATACCATAGAGAAAACTGTTCCTTTTGATATCCCATTATAAAGCTCAAAATGAATGTGGACCTTGAGGATCAGAGCCTCTTACTATTGAAATTCTCCTCTTGAAGTGCCTTCTTCATGGACCCATTTCAATCCGGGAGTTATTGCTTCTGGTCAGAGCAAGGGCATCAGAGGAGACAGCCGTGCCCTGTTCTTGCCTTGCTTTTTGCAGGCTGCATCCCTTTCCCCTGCCAGGACATCTGTTGGCCCTCTCTCTGTCCCTCCCTACTCCACTGCTACCTGCCCTGGAGCCCCTCAAGTTTCACCTCTTCCACAAAGTGCTGCAGCCCACAGGTTTCAGTTCTTCTTTCCCATTCAGTCAGCAGCCGGAAGTTAGGCTGAATCATTCTAGGATTTGTTCATGTGAATTTTCCCTTCCTCCCCGCAAAAGAAAGAAAACATAGTATGCCCTGGTCATCTCACATTTCCAATGAATCCTCACTGGGGTGAAGCTGGCCTTGGCTGCTAGGACTCCTCGAAGTGACTTGTCAGAAAATCCTCCAAGAGAGGAGTGGCTGGGTGATGCAGCCTCCCTCGTTTCCCAGGGCACTGTCTTTCTTCATCGGCTGAGTTGTCCCCGAAGCTGGCTAATCTCAAGTTGTTTACAGGCTTGTTCAAATTCAGGACCCTTCCTGTGTAGGAGGCTGGAACAAGAGGCCTTAGGAATACCTGCCCTTACCCCTCCCCCAGCCACCACTTAACTAGCTTGCTTTGTGGGGAGTCAGGCTTTAGGAAGTAGGGAATCCCAAGGACAATCTGAAACCCACTTCTCGGTGGACACTGCCATTTGATCTGCCACTCATTACTGAGTGCTTCCAGGTGCTAGCTCCTTGGTGACCCAGATGCTTGCCTGAAAGGCAGTGATTTCACTTCCTCCTTTCTCTAAGCAGGTGTGATTCCCTCACACTTTTTGAAGCAAGACCCAAGCCTGTCAGAGCAGCCTCCAGACCTATTAACGTACTTGGTTTCTTCCAAAATACCCCGTAGTTCTGCACTGCCTTGCTGTTGAGTTGCCAGTTCTTCTGCCTAGAACACCCGTCAGAAGACTGCCCATGTGTCTCTTGCTCTGAGAATCCTTCTCAGACTTTGTCCCCATGAAAAATGCATTTGCCAAGCTCGCTTATTTCCTGGACCCCTCAACACTTTTTGCAAATTCCTGGCAACGTGGATGGAGAGAGCCTGCTTTCTAATGAAAGTCTTGGATTTAATCTCCTTCTGTTAGACCAGAAGCTTATTGTTCAAATGAACCTGCTGTCTTTGCTGGGTCCCCTGACTTTACTCAGGCCTGAGACAGAGGAAGGCTCTTAAAAATCCATGCATTTGTAAGAAGGCCTCAGGAAACCCTGGGCTAAATCTTAGCCACTAAAATTTGTAATTAGGAAGATTTTTGTAAGTCAAATACTACCCCATTAGATAACTAAAAGAAATAAATCAATAATTGAGAACTACACTAGAGTTATGTCTCCTTGAGTTTGAGACCCTCTGCCAATGTGCAAGGAGGGTGAGAGTGCTGGTTTGTTTGTGGGGAAGGAGTGAGCCAGGCATAGTTTTCAATCTGAAACCTTATAGTTTCCTATGAGACAGTCTCCCTTACCCAAGAGGTCTGGGTTTTTTATAAGGCAAGGAACTGGAGCAAGACGTTCATTCTGGTGAGATCCCCACTTCATAAAACAAGAAATGTCAGCCATGAGTTATTTCCATAATAGCTCTGAGCAGGAAGACCTCTTACCCATGACAAAAGTTGAAAGGGAGGTTTCCAGAAGCAGCTACTTTGAAAGGGCTCTGAAGGGAAGATGCCAGGTTTGCATAAGACAAAAAGAAACGGATGGGTGTGTAGTTGCTTTTGAACTGCGACTCAGTATGGGCTCTGTATCCCGGGCACTGATTCTTGGTTAAAGTTCAAGTAGATCATTGATTCCTCTTTGAAGACCCAACGCTCTCCTCCCAATGTCCCTTCTCCTAGTGATGCTTTCTTTTCTACTTCACCCTGATGTTTGGGTCTGCAAAGCTGCAGGCAGCACACCTGCTGCAGCCGACGGGATGCTTCACATTGCTTTTGGTGGGGACCCAGTGAGCACTGTTTGTCTCTCACAGGCTGGGGATTGTCAGTCAGAAACTGAACTTCTGGTTTACCTTTGAATGCTCAAAGAGTGCTTTGCAAAAACAGCAATAGTAGGAGAGGTGGGGAGCTCTTGACTGGTGCGGCTCTCAGCCTCTGACACTTGTAACTGATGGCCCCTGTCACTTCCTGTCATGCAGCCCAAGTGGCGGGGAGGAGTTCCTTCAGGGAAACTATGCTCAGCCCTGTTCAGAGAATCCTATGCACAGGGCTCCACTGCAGTTAGGAGCCGGCGAGTCCGGGTGGATGAGGTCAGAGCGCCCCATGGTGTGGTGCTGCCTCTTTGTCCCTGCGCAGGTAAGCCCCCTGCTGCTGAACCTGGGATGGGCCAGCTCTCAACTCCCACCCGAGCCAGCCGGGTTGGGGGGCGGTGCCAGGATCTGAGGTGTGGGAGGACGCAGTGTTCTTTTTACCTTCCAAGACACTGATCAGAGAACTGCTGTTAAAAGCACCTGGGATGATGGAGCCAGATTCCCGCCTCACTTTAGTATGAATCAGAAGAGCACTGTGTGGCTGTGTTTAAGACCGCAGATGGCTTTGCTTGGTTGCGAGGGTGAGCTGAGTGGCGCGCATAGCTGTCAGGGCCTCCTTTAGCATATGTGATTGGAGGGGAACAAAGGGAAGGGCTTTTCACGCTGTGCTCTGCAATGCTACTATTTTAATTTTTGTAAGAGGATGATTTTGATTAATGGGAAGGAAAAGAGAGAAAAGAAGATGCATCCGCCTTCTGTTTTATTGTTGCTATTTAATCACAAAGTGGATTTCCAAGATCTTCTCTTTTTCTTTGGATTGGAAGATGGCTAAACTAGGTTTTAGAAGTTCATGCTGCTTGAAGCAACTGTTTTGTAGGTTTCCCTAAAGTGATCCTGGTGTTTTTGAGTCTGTTTGTTATTGGGAGAATGAAGTCAGATATTATCAGTGGAGACTCAGACTTGATACCATTCTCATTAAGAACATCGTTGTTTGGTTTGGGTTATTTTGGAAAGAGTGTCTGGAAATGTTATGTTTCCATGGGTTGAAGAATGGTTAGGAGCTCTGAAGGTTACTTTCCCTATCCCTTTATTTGTTTTTTTTGGGGAGGTAGTTGTTAAAGTTTTGGATAAGCCAAAACTGTTCTTTGTTTGTTTATTTTTGTTTTTTGAGACAGAATCTTACTCTGTCATCCAGGCTGGAATACAGTGGTGCAATCACAGCTCACTGCAATCTTGACCGCCTGGGCTCCAGCAGTCCTCTTGCCTCAGCCTCCTGAGTAGCTGGGACTACAGGCATACACCACCATGCCCTGCTAATTATTTCATTTTTTTGTGGAGATGTGGGTCTCACTATGTTGCTCAGGCTCGTCTTAAACTCTGAGCTCAAGCAATCCTCCTTGAGCTCAAGCTTCAGCCTCCCAAAGTGCTGGGGTCAGAGGCATGAGCCACTGCACCTGGCTTGCCAAAACTGTTTTTTAAAGGCAATGTCCATTGCTTTTTCTATTCTTCTCATCACAACTATGTTCCTGGGACTGATTTCTGTAACCCTGATTCCAGCTTTTGTGTATGACCATTGTGTATGACCATTCTAGACATACATTTTTTTCAAATTTTTTATTGTGGTAAAAATACATGTAACACATAATTTACCATCTTGACTATTTTAAGTAAATAGCTTAGTGGTATTAAGTACATTCATAATGTTGTACAACCATCACTACCATCCATCTCCAGAACTCTTTTCACCTTGCAAAACTGAAACTCTATATCCGTTAAACAATAACTCTCCATTCTTCCCTCCCCCATCAACTGGCAACCACCATTCTACTTTCTGTCTCTATGATTTTGATTACTCTAAGTATCTTATATAAGTAGAGTCAAACAGTATTTGTCTTTTTTTGACTGGCTTATTTCCCTTAGCATAATGTCTTCTGGGTGCATTCATGTTGTAATATGTGTCAGAATTCCCTTCCTTTAAGAATATTCTGGTTTAAAAAAAAAATTAAAGCAAAATTCAAAATTCAAAAAAAAAAAAGAATATTCCATTATTGCATATGGTGGTAATATTGTATGGAGCTCTGAAGGTAACAGAGAAACAAATACTCAATTTCTCTGTGAATATATGACACTGTTGCATAATTATATATAGTACATATTTTGCATTTCATTATTACCTCTAATAGTGATTGAAAACTACCCTCTGTATTACAAGGCTGAAAGATTTGAGAGCTGTTTACTGTATGCCCCACATTAAACAGGTGTTTTTTTGTCAATTAATATTGTTAAACGGTGACATACCACATTTTGCTTATCCATTCATCCTTGGATGGACCTCGGGTTGCTTTCATGTTTTAGCTGTTGTGAATAATGCTGCTATGAACATGAGTGTACAAATAATCTCTTAAGACCCTGCTTTCAGTTTTTTTCCTGTAAGTTATTGGGGTACAGCTAGTATTTGGTTACATGAATAAGTTCTTTAGTAGTGATTTGTGAAATTTTGTTGCACCCATGATCCAAGCAGTATACACTGCAACCTATTTGTAGTCTTTTATCTCTCACTGCCCTCTCACCCTTCCCCTCAAGTCCCCAAAGTCCATTGTATCATTCTTACACCTTTGCGTCCTCATAGCTTAACTCCAACATATCAGTGAGATCATAATGATGTTTGGTTTTCCATTCCTGAGTTACTTCACTTAGAATAATAGTCTCCAATCTCATCGAGGTTGCTGTAATGCCGTTAATTCATTCTTTCTTATGGCTGAGTAGTAGTCCATTCTGTAAATATACCACAGTTTATTTATCCACTCCTTGATTGATGAGTGTTTGGGTTTGTTCCATGATTTTGCAGTTGTGAATTGTGCTGCTATAAACATGCATGTGCAAGTATCTTTTTCGTATAATGACTTCTTTTCCTCTGGGTAGATAGCCAGTAGTGGGATTGTTGAATCAAATGGTAGTTCTACTTTTAGTTCTTTAAGGAATCTCGACACTGTTTTCCATAGTAGTTGTATTAGTTTACATTCCCACTACCTGCTTTTTGTTTTTTTGAGTATATACCCAGAAGTAGTATTGCTAGAACATACAGTAATTCTATTTTTAATGTTTTGAGGAACCACCATACTGTTTTCCACAGTGGCTATTCCATTTTATATTCCCACCTACAGTGCACAAGGGTTCCAGTTTCTCGACATCCTCCCCAACACTTCTAATTTTGATTTTTTTTTCCAATAGTAGCCATTCTAATAGGTGTGAAGTGGTATCACCTTATAGTTTTGATTTGAATTTCTCTGATGATTAGTGATGTTGAGCATCTTTTCATGTGCATTATTGACCATTTGTATGTCTTTTTTGCAGAAATGTCTGTTCAAGTCCTTTGCTCACTTTTGAATTGGGTTGCTTATTTTTTTGTTACTGAGTTTTAAGAGTTCTTTACATATTCTGAATATTAATCCCTTTTCAGTATATTATATGCAAATATATTATCCCATTCTTTGTGTTGCCTTTTTGTTTTGTTACACTGTTTAGACATACTTTTGTTTGTTTGTTTGTTGTTTTTTGTTTTTAAGGAGACAGGGTCTTTCTCTGTTGCCCAGGCTCGAGTGCAGTGGCACAATCATAGCTCATTGCAGCCTTGAACTCCTGGGTTCAAGGGATCCTCCCACCTCAGCCTCCCGAGTAGCTGGGACTACAAGTGTACACCACCATACCCGGCTAATTTTTTAACTTTTTTGTCAAGACCAGGTATTGCAGTGTTGCCCAGACTCATCTTGAACTCCTGGCCGTAAGTGATCCTCCCACGTTGGCCTTCCAAAGTGCTAGGATTATAGACATGAGCCACTGCATGCCCCTCAGACGTATATTTTTAATACTTTGATGTGACTGGGGTAATTTCAGCCTTTCCCCATCTCACTCACCTCACTATTTGCTCTCTTGATGAATAATTTTTGAGCCTTTCAAGTATGAAAGTTGACAACATTCAAATGATTGATTACATGTCAGTGATAGTCAATGTAATGTTAATAACGATATAATACGATAATAACTTACATTTATTAGATGCTTAGCTAAATACTTTACTCATATTTGGTCATAAAAGTCTTACAACACTGTAGGGATTGGCTATTATCATTATTCTTATTTTGCAGATGGCAAAAAACTGAGATTTACAGAAGATAAATAATTTGTCTAGGTCACCTGAATGGTTAAGTAGTGGATCAGGTTTCAAATCCAGGAAGAATGGATTCAGAAATGATGTTTTTAGCCATTAGGTGCTATGTGATGACTTTAATGTGGGGTCCTTCCCAGATCTCCTATTATGTGCAACATCTGCAGTAACACTTTCCTTTCCAACGATTTGGTAAGTTGTCCCATTTTGGTGAATGTTTGCTGTGGTCCAGTCAGTGCCTAAGTAAGAGGCACCTATGACAAGTCACTACTTTCTCTGGACTCAGTTTCCCCACTTGTCAAATCAGAGATGTCTCTAAACTCAATTTAGCTCAGATATGAGTCTAAAGTATGCAAATATTTTGCACAAAAAGTCAAAAATAGTTTTCACATCTGCCCTATTTCAAAGTCAAATGATTTAATGAATGATTTAATGCATGTGTTTAAGCACCCATTTCCCAAGGATATCAACTAGAACTCAAAATATAATTGGCTTACTAACTACTTTAGTCTGCTTATGAACATATATATATATATATATATATATTTTTTTTTTTTTTTTTCTTTTAGAGACAGTTTTGCTCTGTCATCCATGCTGGAGTGCAGTGGCATGATCATAGCTCACTGTAGCCTTGACTTCCTGGGCTCAAGTGATCCTCCCCCATCAGCCTCTGGAATAGCTCAGACCTTAGTGTGTAAGGGCTTAGCAACAACAGGGCTCTGAGGCACCTATGTCCTGAGGTAAACATGGACATAGTTTGATTTTGTGGAGGGAAGGAAGCAGCATATTCGATGGAAGGTTGAGAATGCATTTTAAAGCCGCTATTCTAGCCATGTTTTTACAGCTTGCCCAGGACGCCAAGTAGGAGCCATGGCAGGGGAAGTTGATTCAAACCAGATCCTAAAAAGGCCTCTCTTGATGGAATACTCAGACGTGTGACTCGGAGCGGGCAAGGTTAGAGTGGTGACCCCAGCTGTTCACTGGGACAGAAACAATGGGTGGCTTTAGGATCTAAATATAGACAAAGTGAATGTCACTTAGGGAAACTCGGGAAACTCGCTCCTTATACTGGCCGGGGTGGGCAGTTCTCTTGGGAAGCAGCTCCTGTGTGCCAACCCTTGCTCTGCAAGCCCTCTTTTGCTGAATATCTCTGTCCGTATTCTAGCTTCCCTGCATTCTTTGGGCACCTGCCTCAGCTTGGCAGCCTTGAAATAACTCATGACAGATCCTTATTTCCCCATCTCTCCCTTCCAAGTCTTCCTTGCAGTGCTTACCACCTCTCTCCCTTTCCTCTCACAGACCTCACACAGCCCAGGTGTCCTCATAAACCCCAGGTGTCCTCTCCAGCATATTCCTTGTGGAGCAGGGACAAGAGCACTGGGCTGGGAGTTAGGAGTCTGAGGATCAAGTTCTGGATTAACCCCAGGTGTCCTCTCCAGCATATTCCTTGTGGAGCAGGGACAGGAGCACTGGGCTGGGAGTTAGGAGTCTGAGGATCAAGTTCTGGATTTTGCAGTTAACTCTGGGCAATGCTGAACTTCTCCAGTACCAGGTTCTCCAAGCAGAACCAGTAGAGACATAGCTGTCAAGGACTGAGATCCTGGAAGTTGCAGCCTGAAGTCAAATCCTCACTGTCACTTACTCTGTGACCTTATGCAAGTTCCTTACCTCTCTGGGCCTCAGTTTCTTCACCTGCAGGATGAAGATGCTGATAGTACCTGCCTCATAGGGAATCAGGAATTTATAAAATAGTATCTGTGAAGCGCTTCAAACAGCGTATCTTGTTAGTGCTCAAAAATGCTCACTATGATTATGATTGTGATTTTTAGGAAAAAGAGACTTGTAATAGATCAGTGTTTCCCAAATTTCACTTACATTTTTCATATTCACATACCATCGGTACTATTATTTTTCAGTTACTGTATTTATTTAAATTATCTCTTTTTCATTTTTGGTTTTTTAGGTTTGGGTTTTTTGGTTTGTTTTTGGTTTTTTTTTAGACTTAGGTGCATCCTAAGCAGTAATAGTCCTGAAATCACAGGTTGGAAATGTGTTTCCTAAAACATATTATAATAAATATATGCAGGTCTATTGCATATGGTCTGAGATGATATTATATCACCAGTGGGATCCACTTTCCGTGCTTTGAGGACTGCAGAACCAGTGGCTCTGAGCATCTGAGGTCCAGGTTGATGCCTCTAGTGATTTTGACCGTACTCATCCCATCTTTCCATCAATCAGGCACTGCCTGAGAACCATCTTTGTGCTGGATTCTGCACCGGGTGCCAAGGTGGCCAAAATATGGGTCTTCATAGTCCCTGCTGTCTTCTTTGAATGGGACATTACCAGCCCAGAGAGAATTGGGGAAAGAGGGATGTACACAAAATGACCCAATTTCTGAAACTGCATCTTAAAAGTAAGAAAAGCCAGGGCCACTCTCCCTGCCTGAAACTTCTGGAGTTGGGTAAAGGAGACTGTTTCAGTCAGCGTTTGCTGAGTCACAGCTACCCCAAAACTCAGTGGCAAACAATAACAAACATTTATTCTTATGCTTATAAGTGTGCAGGTTGGCTGGGGTGGTCTGTCCTACGTGGGTTCATTCTGGACAGTGCTACCCACATATATATTCTTCTCTTGTGGAGCAAGCAGAAACACATGATGTCTCTTAAGATGTAGGCTCAGAGTTGGTACACCATCTCTTGCACCTCACAGGATCAAGCCATGGAGGTCAGGAAAAGGCATAA
Organism: Macaca thibetana thibetana; assembly: GCF_024542745.1. Lineage (NCBI taxonomy): Eukaryota > Metazoa > Chordata > Mammalia > Primates > Cercopithecidae > Macaca > Macaca thibetana. The sequence continues at coordinate 111,304,805 of NC_065579.1, read as the reverse complement.
ATATTTGCTGAAGAATAAATATATCTACCATCAAGCTCATCACCGTTTACTTACTGAACCCACATTTACTGAGTGCATATTGTGTGAAGCATTCTGCATGTTGCTGGGAGTGGGGGATGTTAAACATAGTAACAGTAAGTGATGAAGGTGATGAGAACGCCTATCCCAAGGCCTGGCATGTATTAGGTCCTAAATGAATATATGATGAATGATGATCTACTGGTACCTCTTAAGTGCTGACTAGTGATGAGTATTTCACTGGGATTATTTCATCTTATCTTCCTAGCCCTCTTGGGCAGATACAGCAAGCTCGGGTCAGACAAGTGCAAGGCTGTTAAATGCTTATGATCTTCTGATATGAGAAAGGGAGAGTTGATGGAGGCACAGCAGCAGGGAGAGGCCACATGCCATGAGACCATCCCTGATGCTGGGGAGAGAGGCAGGCTCTGCACCAGTCAAGCACAGGTTCAAATCCCTTAGGTGTATATTTCCATGAACACTTTGTGGACTGTTTTGGGCACCAACCCTTCAAGCACCCGCACATACTAAGAATTTAGCATGGTGCTTGGTCTGTCATAGTTTCACTAAACCACCAGCCCTCTGCCTTCCTGAGTTCACGTGTGTCTTTGAGTGTTCTCTTTAGAAACCTGCACATAGTTGTGAAAATGTCTGTACAGCCCCCTGGCTCCTGGTGAAGAACTCTGCTCTAATTTTTCACTCCATCCATTCTCCCTTGTCCTTCTTTCTCTCTTAAGAAACTACTCCAGAAGCGAAGCGGTGTTTTTCTTTGTTTGTATGCCAGTGTCAGGTGCAGGGTATGACTCGTATTAGCTGCCCAATGAGTGTTTTCTAGATGAGTGAGAGAATAAAGATGACAGTGTTGATGATACCTTGTTTGCATGTGCATAGCATCAGGGAATTTTTGAACTGAATGAGATAGAACATGCATGTGCATGTGTCATTATGATAGAATGATTTCTGTTCCTTTGGGTATATATCTAGTAATGGGATTGCTGGGTCAAATGATATTTCTGTTTTAAGGTCTTTCAGGAATCACCACACATTGCATCCAACCCCTTTATTTTCTGGATTATAAAACTGAGACCGAATTATAAACCTTACCCAAAGGCATACAGCTAATAATAATAATAATAATATCATTATCATTATTATAATTAACATTCCCCCCCAAGCAGGTACAATTAGATCTCATTCCCTCAGTACCTTTTCAGAATACAGGATCCATTCTGATTTGTCAGTTTTATGGATCACATTGCACAACTGAGTTTTCTTGTCCCTCATATCTGAAGCCAAAGACATGGATGACAGAAACATATTCCACATCTCAACTGCAGAACCATTATGGTGTGAGCCCCTTAAGGCAAAGTGCTTGTCACCTCACCTCTTTCTCTGGATCTCCCCTTTCCACTCTGTCCTTCAGTTCTCGCCCAGATCTGTGTATATGGACTGCGGAGGTGGGGACATTTGTGCTGAGGCTGGTCAAGCTGTGGGTGGATGGTGGATTACGGACAGAGCAAGGGAGGAATTTGTTCCTGCAGAGTCCTGGAAATCTTATTTGGAGCTGTTCTTCTATTCTTAGTTTTGAAGGCACTTTGTTCTCTGGTGCATTGTTTTAACAGCCACCAGGAAATCAGTCCCCGCTCGGGGTCACTGGTGTCTGCCTGTGGCCGCCCAGGTGGGAAGTGTACTGGTTTGTTGCAGGGTTGATCCTTTGTCATCAGGATCATTGTAGCCCTTTCTCCTCTTGTTGCCCAGCCTGTCTGCATGGGGCAGGGAAAGGTAAGAAGGAAAAAGAGATTCCAGTGAGTCTCTTTTGCTTTATAGCAATGATTAACTGTACACTTCTTGTGTTCCTTTAAGTGCAGGGGTACATGTGCAGGTTTGTTTTATAGGTAAACTTGTGTCATGGGGGTTTGTTCTATCAATTATTTCATCACTAAGGATTAAGCCCAATACCCATTAGTTATTCTTCCTGATCCTCCCTGTCCTCCCACCCTCCACCCTCTATGTGTCCCCAGTGTGCGTTGTTCGCCTCTATGTGTCCATGTGTTCTCATCATTTAGCTCCCACTTATAGGTGAGAACATACAGTATTTGGTTTTCTGTTCCTGCATTAGTTTGCTAAGGATAATGGCCTCCAGCTTCATCCATGTTCCTGCAAAACACATGATCTCATTCTTTTTATGGCTGCATAGTATTCCATGGTGTATATGTACAACGTTTTCTTTATTTAGTCTACTGTTGATGGGCATCTAGGTTGATTCCATGTCTTTGCTATTGTGAATAGTGCTACAACGAACATACATGTGCATGTGTCATTATGATAGAATAATTTATATTCCTTTGGGTGTATACCCAGTAATGGGATTGTTGGATCGAATGGTATTTCTGTTTTTAGGTCTTTCAGGAATCGCCACACTGATTTCCATAGTGGTTGAACTAGTTTACATTCCCACCAAAAGTGTATAAGCAAACAACTACATTTATTTCTATGTAAAAAGAAAGATGCTAAAATCCAGACCTCCATAGCACTGTGCTTTCTGGAGCAGTGTTGTCCAGTAGAAGTAGAATGTTAGCCAGGTGCCGTGGCTCAGGCCTGTAATCTGAGCACTTTGGGAGGCTGAGACAGGTGGATCACCTGAGGTCAGGAGTTCGAGACCAGCCTGACCAACATGGTGAAACCCCATCTCTACTAAAAATACAAAAAATAACCGTGGTGGTGTGTGCCTGTAATCCCAGCTACTCAGGAGGCTGAGGCAGGAGAAATGCTTGAACCCACAAGGTTGAGGTTGCAGTGAGCAAGATCGTACCACTTCACTCCAGCCTGGCGACAGAGCGAGACTCTGTCTCCAAAAAAAAAAAAGTGAATTTAAACAGTCACATGTACCTAGTGGCTCCCACATTGGACAGCACAACTCTAGAGATTTGATCTTATTAGAAAAATATCAATTTAAACTTGACCAGGGTATCATTTCTCACCTACCACACTGGCAGAAATTAGAAAGTTGGATAATGCTGTTCGAGGAGGGGAACAGAACCTTTTATACATGGCCAGTAGGAGTATAAATTAGAGCAGGCTTTATGGAGGCCAGTTGGCAATGTTTAGCAAACTTACAAATACGCATTCCCTTGACCCCAACCGTTCTGTTTCTGGATATTAATGCTACAGAGTCTCTTATGCATGTAGGCTGGTTTATGTAGAAGGATATTCGCTGCAGCAGAAGATTGGAAACTACATACATACTCAGTCAATAGGGACTTAAATAAATACGTTATTGCACATTTTAAAACTGTAATTTGTATTTTATTTTATTTATTTATTTATTTTTTTGAGATGGAGTCTTGCTCTGTCGCCCAGGCTGGAGTGCAGTGGCCGGATCTCGGCTCACTGCAAGCTCCGCCTCCCAGGTTTACGCTATTCTCCTGCCTCAGCCTCCCGAGTAGCTGGGACTACAGGCGCCCGCCACCTTGCCCGGCTAGTTTTTTTTTTTTTTTTGGATTTTTTAGTAGAGACAGGGTTTCACCATGTTAGCCAGGATGGTCTCGATCTCCTGACCTCGTGATCCGCCCATCTCGGCCTCCCAAAGTGCTGGGATTACAGGCTTGAGCCACCGCGCCCGGCCTTAAAACTGTAATTTGCAACTACTGAAAAAAATTGATTATTTGATAGCGTGGAAAGCTTTCCCAAATACAATGTTAAGCAAGCGTAGAGCAGTACTTATAGTGTGTTAGCATTGGATAAAATAGATGATTTGCTTATTTATGTCTAGAGCAGGTGTGGAAGAATGCAATGTCTGGGATGTGAGAGAGGTAGACATCATCATATGGTGCCTATACCCTTTTGGAATTTAATCCTGTGCATTTGTATATTACCTATTCAAAAAATGAACACCTAAAAAACAAAAAGAGAAAACTGTAAGGGAAGGGTGAATCAGAGAAGGCTTCCTAGAGAAAGTGACCTTTGGACTGGATTGTAAAAGATGCATAGGAGTCCTTCAGGCAGGAGGAAGGCTGAAGCTCAGCGGCGTGAATGAGTGGAATGGGTTTAATCATCTACATGTACCCAGCAGTGGCAGAGTATTCGGTGTATAAAAGAGCATAGTAATGGAGTTTGGACATATATGACTAGCGAGATGGGAGAGGTTTTGTGAGTAGAGTTTGGATTTAACTCTGAACCAGAGGAGCCAGAGATGGTTTGAAGGAAATGGGAAGTAACATGCTTGTATTGATATGAATGACAGCTTTGGTGGAGTGGTGAAGTGGCCTGAAAGAGTGGTTCTCAAAGTGTGATCTGAGGAGCCCTAGGAGTCCCCAAGGCCTAGAGGGTACTGACGACATAAATACAAAACAGACGTTCTTTGTATGTGTCGACCAAAATAACAAATCATAGCAGCTTTATTGCAGGAGCAGATATGTGAATCCAGCTGTCTTCTGTGCAGCCAAACATTAGAGTAGTCAAAACATAAAACAATATGACTATTTTTCTGAAAATATAGTTAATTTTTATTAAAATGTGGTAATTAGATTAGCAAGTAATATGTTTATTTTTAAAAGAATAAATATTTTTAAAATTTCTCAGTTTTGGCTGGGCACGGTGGCTCATGCCTGTAATCTAAGCACTTTGGGAGGCCAAGGTGGAAGATCGCTTGAGCCCAGGAGTTTGAGACCATCCTGTCAACATAGCGAGACTCCATCTCTACAAATAATTTTTTAAAAGGCTGGGTGCAGTGGCTTATGCCTGTAATCCCAACACTTTGGGGGCCAAAGTGGGAGGACTGCCTGAGCCCAGGAGTTTGAGACCAACCTGGGCCACCTATCAAAACCTCATTCATCTCTACCGAAAAAAATACAAAAGTTAGCTGGGCGTGGTGGCACATGCCTGTATTCCCAGCTACTTGGGAGGCTGAGGTGGGAGGATAGCTTAAGCTGGGGAAGCAGAGGTTACAGTGAGCTGAGATTGCAACACTGCACCCCAGCCTGGGTAACAGAGCTAGACTCTGTCTCAAAAAATACATATATATATATATATATATATATATGGGCATGGTAGCAGGTACCTGGTTCCAGCTACTTGGGAGGCTGAGGCAGGAGGATTGCCTGAGCCAAGGAAGTTGAGGCTGCAGTGATCCGTGATCATGCCACTGCACTCCAGCCTGGGTGAGAAAGTGAGACCTTGTCTCAAAAAAAATCTCAGTTTTATTTTCTAATATGGTACACCGTATCTATCAATACAAATTTATTTATCAATACAAACTAACCTAAACAAAAGCTCACTGGGGCCCTCACTAATTTTTGAAAGTATAAAAGCATCTTGAAATTAAAAAAAAAAAAAAAAAATCAGGAACCACTGACCTAGAAGCAGGCAGGCCCTGTGTGTTTATAATTCTGGTTGGATTGAAATAAACTGCAGGGAAACAAATGCAGCTATCCAAACAAGGGTCAGGCAGGAGATGAGCTAGCAGGGCTGCAGCTGATGTGCACTTTACATATCCAAGTGCAGCAGTAGGGTATGGGTGGTGTCTGTTAAAGAAGGAGCTTAGCTGATGGATTGGTTTTGACTGATGAGAATGTTGGTGCATGTCCTATATTTCATTTTCCCACTGGTGGATGCTTCTATTATTTCCAGTCCTTTGCTGTGGTAAACATCCTGGACATGTCTGCAAGTGCCCTTGGGCAAGACATACTCTAGAGTATCTCCCTAAAAGTGGAACACTGAGCAGTAAGATGTTCACATTTTCAGCATGCCTGGAAGTTGTCAAGTTGCTCTCCAATCTGTGACTCTCCCTCCAGCCTTGTATGAGAGCCCTGATGTCTCCAAACCTTCATATTATCAGACTTTTCAATTTTGCCAATCCCAGAGTGTGAAATAGCATCTTGTTTTAATCCCTCTCCCACCATCACTCCTACCTCCATTCTGTACCTTGGAGCATAACTGAATTGTAGGCAATTCAGCAGAAATCTTTGTCACCAGGAAACTTGGGTTCATTCTCTCTCTCTCTCTCTCTCTCTCTCTCTGTGTGTGTGTGTGTGTGTGTGTGTGTATGTTTAGAGAGGGGACACACAAAAGCAAATTCTGTATTCTGGTTGCCTGGGTGAGGAAGGAGGAAAAAACTGGGACACTGTTCTTTATTTTAGACAGAAATTGCCCAGTCAGTTGTTATTGTTCTTGTGGTGTTTGCTGTCATTTGGGGCTACTTGGGTCCTCAGTGAAGGAGGAGAAATCAGGCCTCTCTCCGATGCCTGACCTGGGTTGGTGTTTGGGGTAAGGCCCATTCTGAGGCATTAAGCTGAGACCTAAGGCTTTGGGCACACAAGTGTAGTGTGAGAGTATAAGACTCCTTCTCTGGTCTGCTCACATGTCCTCACCTGGGTCAGGCCTTCTTGCAGGCCTGAAGCCAGGGCCAGCTTCACCGGCCTGCAACCTGGGCAGGCACACGGGGTCCTCATTCAGAAGGGCCATGTGCCTGGTTCAGTGCTCTACTATAGTCATCTCGAAACTCAGTACTTTTTGGACAAAGGGCCCCACATTTTTACTTTATGTCAGGTCCTGCAAATTATATAGCTAGTCCTGCCTTAAGTATCTTTGTGTCTCTCAGACTAAAAAGGATATAGGGAGAGGGGTGCAGTCCTGTGGGTGGCCCTGTTCTCTCCGCTCTGTGGAGGACCTGCATCCCACTGTGAGCTGCAAAGCTCTCTTTTTTTTCTTTTTCTTTTGAGATGGAGTCTCGCTCTGTTGCCCGGGCTGGAGTGCAGTGGCACGATCCCGGCTCACTGCAAGCTCCGCTTCCTGGGTTCATGCCATTCTCCTGCCTCAGCCTCCCAAGTAGCTGGGACTACAGGTGCCCGCCATCACGCCCGGCTAATTTTTTGTGTTTTTAGTAGAGACGGGGTTTCACTGTGTTAGCCAGGGTGGTCTCGATCTCCTGACCTCGTGATCCGCCCGCCTCGGCCTCCCAATGCAAAGCTCTTTTGAATGAAACACTCGTTTCCTCATTTCATGCATTTCTTTTCTTTTTTTTTTTTAAATCAGTCAATCAATCTATCTATCTCCATCCATCTCTCCACACACACACACACACACACACACACAAGATCCTCATTACTCATGATTTCATATTTATAAGTTTGCCTACTCTCTAAAATCTATTTCTAATCCCAGAATTAATACTCATGGCACTTGTGCAGTCACTCCCAGACACATGCAGAGCAGCAAAATGTTTGAGTCCCCATAGCACATTGCCAGCAGATGAACAAGGTGATACACTGCCTAGCTCCCATACTGTAAATAAGTATCCTCTTTGTGGTCTGTTTAGTGCCATGTTGTTCACATTGTATTTTTTGCTGGTGATTTCAGTGTGTAAGAAGGTTCTCAAGTACAGTGCTGAAATGCTGTCTAGTATTTCTAAGCACAAGAGGGCTATGATGTGCCTTTGGAGAAAATACATGTATTAGATAAGATTCATTCAAGCTTGAGTTATGGTGTCATTAGCCATGAGTTCAATGCCAATGAATCAACAATATGCATTAAATAAGGTGTCGTTAAGCAGAAATACACATAAAACAAGGTTATATATTGACAAAAATATTGCAACCATGCCTGGGCAACATAGCAAGACCTCATCTCTACTAGAAATAAAAATAAAAAAATTAGTGGGACATGGTGGTGCGTGCCTATAGTCCCAGCTACTTGGGAAGCTGAGGAGGGAGGATCACTTGAGCCCAGGAGATTGAGGCTACAGTGAGCAGTGAGTGTGCCACTGCACTCCAGCCTGGGCAACAGAGTGAGACCCTGTCTCAAAGAAAGAAAAAAAAATTACAACCAGAGGCTCACAGAAACTTAGCCCTGTATTCCCCGGAGCAATGGTTTAGTATTTATTAACTCAGTGTTCACGATGACTTAATAGAACATACTACTATGAATAATGAGAGTCAGCTGAATAATGAGAGTCACACACAGTATGTATGTGTGTCTTTGCCACTCTCTTGTTCACTCTCCATTTTGCCCTCTCTTTCTTCTAATCTCTCGCATTTTTGGTTCACTCTCATTTGTCAGTGGTCCTTCTGACATTAGCCTTGGGCCCTCAAGGGCACCAACCTTTATTCATTTATCCATGTATTTAATACACATTTGTGGATCACCTTTTGCCATGCACTGGTCTATGTTGGAACCTGAACACAGATCTTATGTTTCAAAAACATTGCTTATGCATAGGATTATTATAATTGGTGATGATTCTGAGACAGATTGAGAGTCTCATGCTGATTTCTGGAAAGTGTTTCCCAATCTCTGCCATTCTCATTACCCACTTTCCTCCCCCACCCAAAAACCTCTTTGGCCACATACTGTCATAAATGTATAAAATGTTAGGAGAAAACTTTAGAGGTCACCTGGTCCAACTCCCTCAGTTTACAGATAATGAAACTGAGATCCAGAGAGGGAAAGTGAAATGCCTGAAGTCACAAAGCTAGTCCAATGGCCTTAAAAAAGCAGGTGACAACCCAGGTAATAATAGTTCCCAGTTGCTCTACTTTATTACTTATACATTGGGTAAGAAAAAGATAACATCGATTGTGATCTGGTCACTTCTGATTAAAAGCATAAAACAGATTTCTAGAAATCATGTACATTGTTATAAAGCTGGAGAAAGTGTATAAATGGAAGTAGAAAAATATCTAGATATAACCGTTGTTGTTTCAAGACAGGATCTTGCTCTGTCGCCAAGGCTGGAGTGCAGTGGCGTGATCACGGCTCACTGCAGCCTTGACTTCCTAGGCTCAGTCAGTCCTCCTGCCTCAGCCTCTGGAGTAGCTGGGACTATGGTGCAGGCAACCATGCCTGGCTAATTTATATATTTATATATACATATTTTTTTGTAGAGGTGGGGTTCCGCCATGTTGCCCAGGCTGGTTTTAAACTCTGGCTGGTTTCAAGGGATCCTTCTGCCTTGGCCTCCCAAAGTGATGGGATTACAGGTATGACCCACCACACCCCGCCAACTGTTTTTGTTTGTTTGTTTGTTTGTTTTGTTTTACAAAAATATTTCTTATCTGCAATCAAGGTATCTAGATGTTTCCAATATAGAGGGTGTTTAGGTTTCTCACTTGGGTGATATTCATGATCCAAATACCTGTTGTTATAACACATCCAAAAGTGGGTATCACTTGGTCCTAACAATATGTAACATACATTTGCAAGCCAGGACTGTGACAACAAAGGGAGTTGGGAGTGGGGGCCTCTGCTACAAAGCCAGCCAGGAAACAGATCCATCAGCCTTTACTTCCTGTTCACTCCCCAAACCTAGCCTCCACTCTCTCCCCTCCCAAAAAGGGGAAGGAAGAAGGTTAGGTAAAGATAACGTGCCCATCCTCAAACAAAGGATGGCGAACGCTTTTGGGTCGCCCAAGCACTCCCATTTCCTGTGGCTAAAGTTAGACCTATTAGATATGAATTTCATTTTTAATCCATGACTGGGCAGACAGAGGGTTACAGTGCCAGGAGTGGTTCACATCTTCTCCAAAAAGGATGGGGAAAAGGAGGAGTCCCTTTTCAGTCATCTCAGGGCACAGGGTAACAGAGAGTTGCTTTTTCTGTACTTGTCACAGCAGCAAAATGCATGGGACAGTTACTCTGTGTGACAATTAAGAGAGGGAGCTCATGTGTGAATCACCTTTGACTATAACCCTTAATGCTGAAAAAGTCTTCATAATTTTCTGTAAAACAACGTATTTTTTCTTTCATATTTATATTTAACGGAAAGTTTATATTACTATGATGAACAGAAAACCAGTATGCTTGCCATAAATAGATGATAAGTATCCAAATAAATAAATATGCACAAACCAATGTAAAAAAATTCTAGCTAGGTGCTATTGTCTGAGCCTCTTTGTACATAGAAGAGAAAGATTGGGCATGGTAAACGTTAGGGGAGTATTCAAGGTGAAGTATCCTCAATTTGAGCATTTCTCTTTGAGGGATTTAGGACGGACAATGAATTGATAAAGTAATAACTTTCTTGTTATGTGATCTGATGCTGGGTAAAGAACACTGTAACTGATTCTCCCGGTGCCCCACCCATATGGCCGAGGCCACTTCAGATGCCATCTGCAGGGCCTCCTGTCCACACCTTTGACTTTCTATGTCCTTCTATCTGGCAGGGTTTCTAGCCAGGGAAGCTAACATCCTGAGGAGCCCCGCTCCAGCAATGAGGGGAGGAGTTGGTAGATTGAAAGTCCCATCTCCTCACCCCTTGTTGGAGAATTATAAGGGGTGTTTTTTTGTTGTTGTTGTTGTTTGTTTTTGAGACAGAGTCTCGCTCTGTCTCCAGGCTGGAGTGCAGTGGCAAAATCTTGGATCACTGCAACCTCCACCTCCCGGGTTCAAGCCATTCTCCTGCCTCAGCCTCCTGAGTAGCTGGGACTACAGGCATGCACCACCACACCCAGCTAATTTTTGTACTTTTAGTAGAGACGGGGTTTCACCATGTTAGCCAGGATGGTCTTGATCTCTTGACCTCATGATCCACCCACCTCAGCCTCCCAAAGTGCTGGGATTACAGGCGTGAGCCACCGCACCTGGCCATGAGGTGTGTTTTGTACGCTCTCTCAGGGGGTCCCCAGTGGGTTGAACGCTGGCTGCCCACGGCTGTAACCTGATGTCTCCATACTCTTTACTGGCTTCCCTCCTTTTCCCTGTCTCATTTTCCCACTCCCCATCAGTTCTTCCAGGGATCACCCCAGAAGAAAACAGCTGATAGCTACATCTTTGCCCCAGGATCTGCTTTAGGGGAACTCCAAACTAACAGCAGGTAAACATAAAAGAAAGAAAGAAGGCTTATTAAAGAAAGAAGACTGGCTGGGCGTGGTGCCTCACGCCTGTAATCTCAGCACTTTAGGAGGCTGAGGCGGGTGGATCACCTGAGGTCAGGAGTTTGAGACCAGCCTGGCCAACATGGTGAAACCCCCTCTCCACTAAAAATACAAAAATCAACCAGTGTGGTGGCACCTGCTTGTAATCTCAGTTACTCAGGAGGCTGAGGCAGGCTAATTGCTTGAACCTGGGCAGTGGAGGTTTCAGTGAGCTGAGATTGTGCTGCTGCACTCCAATCTGGGTGACAGAGTGGGACTCGATCTCATAAAAAAAAAAAAAAAAAAAACCTAAAAATGTTTTTTAAAATAGATACAGGCCAGGCATGGTGGTTCATGCCTATAATTCCAACACTTTGGGAGGCTGAGGCAGGAGGATTGCTTGAGCCCAGGAGTTCAAGACCAACCTGGGCATCAAAATGAGACCCAGTCTCTACAAAAAATACAAAACTTAGCAGGGTGTGGTGGTGTGCACCTATAGTCCCAGCTACTTGGGAGGCCAAGGTGGGAGGATCAGTTGGATCCAGAGGTCAAGGCTTCAGTGATCTATGATGGCACCACTGCACTCCAGCATGAGTGACAGAACTGAGACCCTGTCCCAAAAATGAAAAATACATAAATAAATAAAAATAGGGCTGGCCACGGTGGCTCATGCCTGTAATCCCAGCACTTTGGGAGGTCAAGGTGGGCAGATCACGAGGTCAAGAGATCAAGACCATCCTGGCTAACACGGTGAAACCCCATCTCTACTAAAAATACAAAAATTAGCTGGGCATGGTGGCACACGACTGTAGTCCCAGCTACTCAGGAGGCTGAGGCAGGAGAATCACTTGAACCCAGGAGGTGGAGGTTGTGGTGAGCCAAGATCGCACTACTGCACTCCAGCCGGGTGATGGAGCGAGACTCTGTCTCAAAAAAAAAAAAAAAAAAAAAAAAAAGATACATATAAATAGATTGGAAATGAAAGCATCAGAATGAGTTCATGGTTTTATATATATATATATGTGTATATATATATATATGCATGTTTTTTCCCTGTATCTACTGAGAGGGCCTAGAAGCAGTGGCACTCCCGTAGCAAAAACGTACCTAGTGCCCAGATCTATGCTTCTAAATACTCCTCCACTAAAGGGAACCAGAGTTCCTTGGAGAAAAGGCTGGTTCCAGGGCTGGGGCAGGGAGAATATAGGAAGATCTTGGAACATCTTTTTGTATCAAAAAGTAATGAAGTGCCCTAAGAATGATGGGTATGTGAACAAGCTGGACACAGGCACTAGGTTGTAGGGCTCTCCCTAGCCAAGTCTGGGACAATCTGAGCATCAAAATGAAAAATGATAGTAACGGATCATAACCCACTAAATAAAACAGGAATCCATGAGCCCACATGGATGTAAATAATAAATAAATGGTGGAGAATGGAAAGCTGTTCCCTCCAGTAGAAGAATAACTTATAAACACTGAAGAGATGATAGAGTTGAAAAATCATCAGTGGACACTAAAACTAGTGTGTTAACATTTCATGAGGAAGAAGACACTTCCATATTTTCAATTTGCTGGTTACTTAAAAACAGAAAAATAGTAACTTTCCAGTGGAGAAATTTAGAAGATGCCACCTCAACTAAATAGCATAAGCCAATGTCACCAGTATTGGGTCAAATCAATGCCACATGTCTTCTGAGGTGATGTGCTCAGGAAGACACTACATCGTCCCTTCTGTCATATTCCTGTGACAAATACACCACATGAGAAAAAATTCTCTTACTACTCTAGACATGTTTTAAATGTATAACCTGAATCTAATCATGAAAAAACATCTAGTAAACCTTCAGGTAGGGAAATTATACAACATAACTGGCCTGCCCTTTTCAAAATCATTAAAATCAAGAAATACAAGGAAAGCCTGGGGAACTGTTCCAGATTCAAGGAGACTCAAGAACATGTGACAGTAAATGTAATGCAGGGCCTTGAATTGGATTCTGGACCAGGAAAACCAATAGCTATGAAATATTTTATTGGGATAGTTGGCACCTTTTTAAAAAAGTGGTGAATGAGTTGATATATTTTGTCAATGTTGTTTCCTGCTTTTGATAATAATTATCCTGTGTAAGAGGATGCCCTTGTTCATAGGACATACACACTGAAGTATTTAGGGTCTAAAGGAACATAATGTCTGCAACTCATTCTCAAATAATTAGGAAGAAAAATATTTTATATTCATATGTATAGGAAGAGAGAGAGGGGGGGAGCAAATGAGGTCAGCTGTAGGCAGCCATGACTCTGAGTAAAGGATTTTCAGGAGTATCTTATTCTGGACTTGCAAACTTTTCTGTAAGTTTGAAACTATATTAAAATAAACTTGCCAAAAATAAAATAAATAAATAAACTGCACACTATGCCCTCCCCAAGAAAAAGGCCTGTGTTCCTTTGTTCCTCTTCAGGGAATCTAATATCCTCTCACCACACAACTCCAGGGGTATCAGGCCATTCGTGCTGCCGGCAGCTCTGCAGGAACTGCCAACCCCCCGTGCCTACAGGCCCTCATGCTGAGGCACAATTCCTGAGGCCCAAGAAGATAATTGCAGAATTATTTAATCGAAAGTAGGTCTCTTCCACACAAAACTGGAAACCTCCCAAGAGGCTGGCCGTTTATCCTTAAAGATGCTGCTTTCTCTCAGTAGGAAAGAAACAACTGTAAGGAAAGGGACTGCATAATAATGAATACTCTTTCCCTCAGAACAATGGACCTGAATGGCCTGTAAACCCAGCACTTTGGGAGGCAGAGGCAGGCAGATCATGAGATCAGGAGATCAAGACCATCCTGGCTAACACGGTGAAACCCCATCTCTACTAAAAGTACAAAAAATTAGCCGGGCGTGGTGGTGGGCACCTGTAGTCCCAGCTACTCGGGAGGCTGAGGCAGGAGAATGGCATGAACCCGGGAGGCGGAGCTTGCAGTGAGCCGAGATTGCGCCACTGCACTCCAGCCTGGGCGACAGAGTGAGACTCCGTCTCAAAAAAAAAAAACAAAAAAAACAATGGACCTGAATATGAATATGCCAACACAGCCTCTTTCTGTATCTCCTCACTGGAGGCAACTGGAGCCTCGCAAACTGCCATGGACCATTCCTGTGACAAAGGCCCCTCTCTCTGCCCAGCTAGAGCTCATTCAGCACAGGGGAGGCCACCAGTCATTCCGAGTAATCATGACTAACTCGGGAATAATGCTCTTGGCGATGGTCTGTAGAGAATCCGTCAGAACAATAACGTGAAAGCCAGTTCCCATTTCTGATGCAGCGTCTGGAAAGAAGTCAGCTGTGATTAGAGGGACATTTTCCTCCCACAGCTGTCTTTGAAAGTGGAGGAGGGGTTCACCACAACCCCAAATTACAGGGAGGGAGGTAGGGGGCCCCTAAACACTAGGGACATGCAGGTATTCAGGACTTGCCTTCTTTAGTGACACTGTCATGTTCTGTCAAGTTCTGAGTAAAAAGCAAAAGTTGTGGTGAGCCACAAATGGGCTGCAGGAATGGGGGAAAGTACTTTGGGCTAAATTTTCTAATCCAGAATCTTTGCTTCAAAGTTCATCCCAATCACTTTTATCCTGAAGTCTGAAATGCAGACCTGGCTTTTGCAGAATCAAAGCATGTTTATCCAGCATTTAATCCATTTCCCAGGAAATCAGTGTTTTACCAAGAGTAGAATTCTTTTTTAGGACTTTCCTGGACATTTCTAAGGCTTAACCCAGCACACAGAGAATGTTCAACACCTGCTATATGTGAACAAATGAACCCATTTGCCCATAAAATAGCAAATCCATAGAATTTCTTTTTTTTTTTTTTTCCTTTTTATAATTAAAAAAGAGGGAGAGAGAGTCTTGCCATGTCACCCAAACTGGTCTCAAACTCCTGGGTTCAAGCAGTCCTCCCAGCCTGGCCTCCCAAAGTGCTGAGATTACAGGCTTGAGCCACAACACCTGGCCTAAAATTTCTTTTCAGGAGAACTAAAATGCCAAGAAATACTGTATAAAATATCATTTTTTATTCTGGGGCCCACAATATTTCTGAATTTTGACAATAGAAACACAGGAACAGTAGGATACTCAGATAAATTAATTTCACTATTTAGTTTCATTCATTCAACAATATTTTATTAAGCACTTGCCATGTGTCAGACACTGTGCAAATGCTGTAGATAGATTGGTTAACAAAAGAGACGCAGTGTCTGTTCTCAGGAAGAACACAGTTGAGTGGACCCAGGTGATTCCAATGTGCAAGACTGAGATCATACCTCAGAGTTGTCCCACCAAACTGTCAGAAGCTGGGTTATTTATCTGCCAGCCCCAGTCCCTCACAGATTGAAAGCTGATCCCAGTGGCATTAACTCTCCGGCATTTCTGACCTGTGGAAAGCTGATTTGTGTGCTTTCCACACGGTGTGCAGGGAAATGGTGATTGCCCAGGGGTTGTCAGCCTGCTGTGTCTGCTATACAAGTGACCAGTTCTGATACTCCTAGAGCAGCCTTAGTCAAGTCATTTAAACTCTTTAAGTCTCAGTTTCTTTGTATGTAATAATTTCTTTGTACTGTAAGGATTGGTTATAATACATGTAAAGCACCCAGCAAGGCAGTGGATTCTTTTTTTTTTTTTTTTTTTTTTTTGAGACAGAATCTTGCTCTGTCACCCAGGCTGGAGTGCAGTGGCGTAATCTCGGCTCACTGCAACCCCTGCCTCTCAGGTTCAAGTGATTCTCCTGCCTCAGCCTCCTGAGTAGCTGGGACTACAGGGGCACGCCACCATGCCTGGCTAATTTTTGTATTTTTAGTAGACATGGGGTTTCACCATGTTGGCCAGGCTGGTCTTGAACTCCTGACCTCAGGTGATCTGCCCATCTCAAACTCCCAAAGTGCTGAGATTACAGGCATGAGCCACTGTGCCC
Organism: Macaca thibetana thibetana; assembly: GCF_024542745.1. Classification (NCBI taxonomy): domain Eukaryota; kingdom Metazoa; phylum Chordata; class Mammalia; order Primates; family Cercopithecidae; genus Macaca; species Macaca thibetana. Next base: position 111,288,988 of record NC_065579.1, on the reverse strand, counting down.
TGCTGGCAGTGGATTCTTAGTAGACAGTTGTTACAAATCCCAGCAAAGGGGCTGGGCATGGTGGCTCATGCCTGTAATCCCAGCACTTTGGCAGGCCAAGGGAGGAGGATCACTTGAGCCCAGGAGTTCAAGACCAGCCTGGGCAACAAAGACAGACCCCATCTCTACAAAACAATAAAATAATTAGCTGGGCATAGTGCACATGCCTGTAATCCTAGCTACTTGGAAGGCTAAGGTGGGAGGATCCCTTGAGCTCAGGAGTTAAAGGCTGCAGTGAGCTGTGATCATGTCACTGCACTCCAGCCTGGGTGACAGAGTGAGACCCTGTCTCTAAATAAAATAAAATGAAATAAAATAAAATAAAATAAAAAATCCTAGCAAAGGGAAAGGACTACCTTAAGCAGCCAGAATATACAATAAAGAAATGGAATTTTGGCAACTGAAGTTGTGAGTTCTCATATGGTAGACAACACCAAATGGTTGTACAAGGGAACCTTCTATTTATTTAAAGGAATGTCCTTTAGAGGACAGCTTGACAAGAGCAGCCCATTTCTCTAGCATTTTTTGTCTCTGCTTTGTGTGGCAAATTGCCCCAAGGGGTAGATGTTCGAGACGCCAGTGATTGAAAGGGAGCCTTGCGCCCTGCTCTCCGTAGGGTTAAAGGCCTGCCTGTTGGCATTTGGGGAACTGCTCATGAACCCATGGGGTGTTGTGGCTGATAAGACATTACCAGCACTAGGAGCATTTCTAGGTAGAAGAAAGCAGGAACACAAGCCAAGTGAGTGAAAAACTGGCAATTCTCTTTGTAAATTCAGGTTCCCAGTATTATTGTGGATGATGAGCACTTTGAATTTGAATTATGCAGTTAGACAATCTAAGCTGATTGTTTACATGGATTAATTTTCTAGAAATTAAACAATGATTTGGACACTCCCTAAACTGCATATATATGGATAATTTTTGTTGATAATGGCTTCAAATCATTCCATCAGTGAAGAATTTTAATAAGTAGGGTTTTGTTATAGTGTTTAAAAAATAAGTGAATAAACATATAAAGGAGGGCCCAGGAAGCACCATAGCATATTATGAACCAAGAATTGCAGTGAATCCAATTCAGCATACCTGAGAACCAGTAGAAAATAGTAATTACAGTAATTTAGAAGGCCTAGTAAAAAGTGCTCTGGTTAATGCAATTTTGTGCTTTGTGTCACATCCCACTGTTGAAAATCCTTGTGAATATGGACCCCTTCTCCCACCTTAGATTGATGCCCGTATTTTTTTTTTCTGGGACAATTTTTCTGGAAAATATATTTGGCAGCCCTCTGTCCTGGATAGATGAGTTTTATGTCTTTTCTCCTACTCCCCTGGCCTTGAGTGTTTTGGAGGGAAAAGCAGTTTGTAAATGTTTGTTGAATGACAGAGTGAATCCTGCTGCTTGTTAGCTATCAGGGTTGGCGGTGGCACTGGCAGGCTGGCTAGGTCTCCTCCCTCCTCCCACTTGTTTGGTTGGACATGTCTTCCTTCCTGTGGGAGAAGAGGACCTTTCCTTGGCTAAGACTGTCTCATCTGTACCTCTAAACAAGTTAAGGGCCAGGTGCTCCATGGCTAAACTCATAATAGGGACTTTTCCTAGTTTGCCAACATCAAGTTAATGAGTAGACTTTTAGACATTTTAAGTATTTTCCCCATGATTTTCGCCCCCAGTGCCTTTACATATTTGCTGTTACTGCTGCTGTTGCTACTATTACCATTAATAGTTAATACTTGAGGCTGGGTGCAGTGGCTCACACCTGTAATCCCAGCACTTTGGGAGGCCAAGGTGGGCAGATCATGAGGTCAGGAGATCAAGACCATCCTGGCGAACACTGTGAAACCCCGTCTCTACTAAAAATACAAAAAAATTACCCAGGCGTGGTGGCAGGCGCCTGTAGTCCCAGCTACTGGGGAGGCTGAGGCAGGAGAATGGCATGAACCTGGGGGGCAGAGCTTGCAGTGAGCCGAGATCTCGCCACTGCACTCCAGCCTGGGCAACAGAGCGAGACTCTGTCTTAAAAGAAAGAAAAAAAAAAGTTAATACTTGAGTAGTTGCTGAGGGCCAGGCATTGTGCTAAGCTCTTTACCCACATTGATCTATTTAACTCTCACAGCAACCTTAGAAGGGAGGTATTTTAATGTTCCCATTTTATAGATGAGGAAACTAAGGTGCAGAGAGGTAAAGTGATGCGCTTAAGGTTCCACAACAAATAAATGGCTTAACTAAGATGTAAACTCACAAACACTGACTTTAGAGCCTACCTAACATCTTCAACCTATAGTTAGTGGCATCTGAGCACATAATTGCATATTATATTTGTTAACATTTAGTTCCCAATAGCTCAGAAAACATCATGATTTCCCATTTCTCCACCCTGTGAGCACACTGAAGAGAGCCTAGAAAAAAGGTCTGGGGTTACTGGATGCTGGAAAAAAGAAGATGTTTTAAAAACAAGGAAAAGAAAAAAAAAAAGCAGTGTATTAAAAATGGGGTAGGGGCCAGGCATGGTGGCTCACACCTATAATCCCAGCACTTTGGTAGGCGGAGGTGAGAGGATTGCTTGAGCTCAGAAGTTTGAGACCAGCCTGTGAAACATAGGGAGATCTCGTCTCTATTTTTTTTTTTTTAATTTTTAAAAATGGAGTTGGGGCTCCTCTCTCAATTCTCTCATTCACTTCTGGAGCTTCAGACTGGAGAAAAACAAAATGTGGATCCTCTCCCTGCTAAAACGTGAATTTAGCAAGTCAAGTTCCAGCTAAGGGCAAGTACAAGAACACAAAATCCTTTTGCTAATCTTTCCCCAAAGAAAGAGCAGATGAAAGGCAAGGCATCAAAGCCTCTGAAACCACCAAAGCTGTTTGCCAGCAAAGAAATAAATCAAAAAGGTTCAAGATCTGGTTTGAATTTAATAATTACAAATGACTAATCAGGGACTATTTGCTGCCAAGTCAGGAGCTGCACTCTCTCAATCAGTACGTTTTTGCTGCTCTGGTCACCTGGTTATTAAATAGAAAAACCCAGTGATTAAATAACAGGGTTGTTCTGACACTAATCAATTCAATCTTGGCCATTTAAAATTAAGTCAGGCTTGCAGTAGTCCTTGTCTCTGTGAAAGAAGTGGGAACGACACAATGCAAATGTGACTGAAGGTATCCAGAGGGTGTTTGTGGATAGTCCTCTGGGACCTGGATAGTTGGAGAGAGTCAGGCAGCATACCAGATCTCCTGCCCATCATTCTGCAGTATCCCCCCATCTCTAATACCCTCCCTGCCTGACTCTCAACATCAAATAACAACAAAATAATTATGCCAGCAGTGACAGTAGTAGCAATAATAATTACGATAATAACCACAGTAGCAATAATACATTTTTTAAATCTCTTGCCATATGTCTGGCTCTGTTTGAAATATTTTATTTCCTTTAATATTTGAAATAACCCCATGATGGAGAAAACCAAAGCTTATAGAACTGCTTTATATAGACACTGATGTATCCCATACACCTAGAACCTGCCTGGCACATAGTAAATGCTCAGTAAATATTTGTTGAGTGAATGAAGGAATATAGAAGTAATTTGCCCAAGGTCACACCAAGTAGCAAAGGTGGAGCTGGATTTTGAACGGTCTCATTTATGCTCTTAGTTTCTTTGAGTATGTAGGTAAATGCCTTGTGGGTCTTTTTATATTGTTTTAAAACACATATGGTTTTAAACAATTATTTATTTATTTATTTAGAGAAGGAGTCTTGCTCTGTCACCCAGGCTGGAGTGCAGTGGTTCAATCTCGGCTCACTGCAGCCTCTGCCTCCCGGGTTCCAGTGATTCTCCTGCCTCAACCTCCTGGGTAGCTGGGATTACAAGTGCACGCCACCACACTCGGCTAATTTGTGTATTTTTAGTAGCAATGGGGTTTCACCATGTTGGCCAGGCTGATCTCAAACTCCTGACCTCAGGTGATCTGCCCGCCTCGGCCTCCCAAAGTGCTGGGATTACAAGCGTGAGCCACCACACCTGGCCATTAAACAAATATTTAAATGTATTTTACATTATTTTCATGTATTAATTTAAAGGAAACGCAGATTGTTTTAAACAATGTACAAAGAGAAATAGCATCACATGCAGAGACGTCAGTGGTTTGGCAGTCAGGGTGGCCTCGAGAAAATCCTCTCTCCAGCACTTACTTACTTTGTGACCTTGAGCACGTTACTGAAGCCTTCCTGAGCTTCAGTGTCCTTCTCTGTTAAAATGAACACCATAAGGCTTACTTACACCGGGCTGAGGAGAAGCTTAAATGGCACCGTCCACTAAACTGAGAGCGTAGTCCTTGGCTCATAGTAGGTGCCCAATTCCAATGTCTGTTTCCCTCCAGTTTTGTATTGGAAAGTACCTGGTGATTCTCTCAAAACCTCAAAGGAGGTCTGGAGAGGGTGGAAGCTAAGCCAGGTAAGGATACACTATTCAGGCTTGGACCACGGCCAGTTCTTCTGAGAATCTGTTGTCTCGAACTCCTGACCGCAGGTGATCCACCTGCCTCGGCCTCCCAGTGTGCTGGGATTACAGGCGTGAGCTACCATGCCTGGCCCCCTGGTCACTTTTTAAAGAAGCATGGGAGGGTTTTTTCAGCACCCGAGCACTTCTAGAAAGTGTCTATAGCAAATATATAACCTGCAGGGCTAAGGACTTAGAGACTACATGCAGTCTATTGTTCCCACAGATTCTCTGTAACTGCCTTTCTCCCCGCCCCCATATAGGCACGTGGCATTGAGACTAAGGGGTCAGGTGCCCATTAAGTTCGTTTAGGGTTTGGTTCATCTGGCTGTTTCCTTTCCATCTGAGGTGTTATCAATCTTGGATTACTTGCCCTTAAAGCACAGAGACCGAGTCCCTAGGCTGTTGCCTAGGGCAGTACACAGATAGATTCATTGGTCAGGGATGTGCCTCACCCTTGAACAGATCTGACATTCCTTTTCATAGGAGTGGAAATGGCCAATGTCCCACTTGGACCAATGTCTAAACCACTGTAATTTCTTTTAACATGTCTATGCATTTTAAGGAAAATAAATGCCCCCACTGGTAAGAAAAAAAAAAGGCTCTTATTTGAAAAACAAGAATCTTAGCTTGAATGGGCAGGTTTTGTCTCCAAGGAGATTTGAGGTTGAAGAATTTCAGCCTTCAATGACCTTCACTTTTGAGGTTTTTTATTTAATTTTGGCTGCCCTATTGCCACCAGGTGGTTAATGAAAGGAAAAGGTGCCACCTCAAAAACACTGGCCTCGTTTATTCTTTCTTTTAGTCACCCATTCAGAAATTATTCACTGACCTACTGCTCAGCACAGGGCACTGAGGGGTTAAAGTTATGTGCTGAAATCAGAGAGCAGAGACTACAGCATAATTATTGGACTCACCCAAGGTGCTTTGTTTTCATAGTTGAAAGGGAAGTGGACTGTGCATTTGCTTCAGTAAATTTGACAAGAATAACAGGGTGGGTCCTTGGCTCCTCAAATTGACTGGGAACCTGTCAGACCAAGTGTGCAAATGCACAGTTCACACACAGTGCCCTTCCTGCCTTAGAATGCCCCCAGGTAACTGATCAGTGGTTTTTGATGCAGAGGAAGTAAAATGGCATTTTTTACTTCCTGTGGGTAATTCATAACAGGAGCTGCCACTTACTGTACACCTACTATGTGCCAGGTTTTGTCACCCAACATCTATGATCCTCACAACAGCCTAACCTGGAAGGCATTATTTCTACTCTACAGATAACATCCCAGAGTCTCAACCTCCTCCTGATACCTCCCAAGATCCCAGGTATAATACGGTAGCCTCCCAAGGCAGGAGAAGCAGAACTCAGGAAGGACATGGGGTTATTCTAGGCAGCAGGACGCCCTTGCTGCTGTGCCCCAATTCATTCCCCAGCACATGTTGCTGATTGTGATCACAACATTCTCTGGCTTGCTATGCTGTGCAGTCCTTCTCAATACAGTGCTCCAAACAGACACTACCAGACATTCTGGATGGCAAGTGAGACATAACCTATTTGCCACCAGTGCTTGCCACCAGTGCCTGCTACCTGATAGCAGACACTGATAGCTCTTAAAACTAGAAAGGATCACAAAATTGATTTGGTCTAGACAATGTGTGCTGTGATCTTGAAGGCCAGTCTCTCTAGTAGAATAAAAATTATTTTCTTGCCATATTCCTCATGCTCAACACCTTCTGTGCAGGTCTGATGTGCCATCCCAGACTCTGGGACGGGACAGCATGGTGGGGAAGCACATAGTTTGAAGTAGGATAGACCCAGATTTGAATCCAGGCTCTGCTACTTGCTAATCATGAAACCCTGGACAAATTCCTGCCCCTTTTTGAGCCTTCATCTCCTACTCTGTAGAATGGAGATAATACCATTATCTACCTACCTCATGGGGTAGTTATGGGGATCGAATGAGATCATGCATGTAAGGATTTAGCTCTGTGCCTGACATGTAGTGAGCGTTCAATAGGCTAAAGTTTCCATTATTATTAGTCTGAATTATTATTATTAATAGCTCCAGTGAAGTTCAAAGTGAGTGCCATGTCCTGTTGCACTCTCTGCTTTCTGAGATGCTCATTTGTTTATGTCTCCATGACTTATTTCCAACTGGTAATTTCTTCCATGAGCTACTCTGTAGATCACTGGCATGAGGTCAACATCCCAATATTCTGGAAATCCCAGTTCCTGGGTAGAACGTGAAATGTCTGTATGTGGCTTTTCCTTCTGTATGCCCTTCTTCACCAGGTGCTTTCTGTTCTCTCTTCCTGTGACCGTCTGGAGTTGGGCAGTTGGTGAAGAGGACAAGCAAAGGGAGGAGGACCAAGAGCATCAACAAAATCCAGAAATGCTCTTTTAAGGGAAGCTGGCTATGTAGCAGGGATTGTCCCAGGCTCTGGGACTGTGAGCATGACTGACCAAGTCCTGCCTTCATGGGCTTATGTCTCATGAAGAGGTCAACCAAAACCCAGAAAACAGTTAAATAAAATTATCTTTCTAAAATGGGTCTGCCCTGCTAGCCTCTGTCTTAGCATCTTATCTGACTCATTCATAACAGAGATCACAATCTGTAATGACTTAGTTTTATTTTTACTCCAAATTAGTGGGCAGGGAACATGCCTGGCTCATCCACTGCTATATCCAAGGACCCAGAATGGGGCTTTGCCTGTCCAAAGTGCTCAGTGAACACAGAGCAAATGAACAAGTGACTAAGTGATGGTTTGTGAAATTTTTGTTCTGAGCCCAGAGTTTAAACTTCAGGCTACTTTTTTGTTGCTAGCACTGGTCAGTCATCTCCCTATGTAAGACAATTGAAAAGAAAATTCATTTTCATAATTCATGGAGTTTTTATTTTATAAAATGTGTGGGTTCCTTAAGGAGATCATTCTATCCCAGATTAACTGTCTATGGCTGAATTAAAAAGACCATTGGAGGCCACTTCTGGATTTGACACTTGGAGCAGGTGGCACTATCTGGCAGGAACTGGGTCGGGGGAGCTCATGAGGCTTGACTCCAAAGCTGGGTAGTGTGTTGAATTGGTCTGGAGAGGGCTGCATGCCTGTGATGCCTGTGAGGAGAGGAGCTTCTCTTATTATTCCCTCTCCTGCATCAGTTTGCATCTAGGCTACTGTCAACATGTCAGGTTGACAAAATCATTGAGCTCAAGGAATGGAACTGTAGCACCATAAACCTCAATAATCTTGTAATACCAGGTTGCAGTGTGTATCAGTGTAGCCTATGGTCTGGGCAATTCATAACAAGAGCTGCCACTTACTGTGCACCTACTATGTGCCAGGTCTTGTTGTTGCCCAACATCTATGATCCTCACAACAGCCTAACCTGGAAGGCATTATTTCTACTCTACAGATAACATCCCAGAGTCTCGACCTCCTCCTGATACCTCCTAAGATCCCAGGTATAATACGGTAGCCTCCCAAGGCAGGAGAAGTAGAGCTCAGGAAGGGCATGGGGTTACTCTAGGCAGCAGGATACCCATGCTGCCATGCCCCAATTCATTGCCCAACACATGTTGCTGATTGTGATCACAGCATTCTCTGGCTTGCTATGCTGTGCAGTCCTCAATACAGTGCTCGAAGCAGACATTATCAGGCATTCTGGATGGCAAGTGAGATGTAACCTATTTGCCACCAACCCTTTGAATAGTGTATGTAAAAGGCTTTGCCCTAGGAATTAGAATCCTGGATTCAGAGTGTTACGCTGTAACCATGTAACTTTGAGCAAATTGCTTCTCTCTCCTGACCTCAGTTTATTAACCTGTAGGATGGAAATTATCCCATACCATATCTGGCTCAAAAAGTCACCATATAAATATAAGCTGGTGAATTGGTTTCACTGGCACTGAAGTCCTGTTTTTAATTGTACCTGGATGGTGAATCAATAAGGATCAGGCCCCTGTACAAACATGAAGCATCCTCAAAAATGGCAGCTGTGCCTGGAGTTGTGATCAGCATCTTCTCGAGGCTTCCCTTAAGGACCCTGAGTGGACTATTTGACTTCCTAAAAGTCACTGGGTGAGCTTGTTAATGCAGATTGCTGGGCACCCTCCCAAATGACTGATTAAGCTTTCCTGGGGATGGCTCCTGGCATCAGCATCTCTGAATCATTCCTCAGGTGATTCTGCTGCACGCTGCACCACTGTTTCAGTGGAAAAATGTATAGATTTAGAACGCCTCTGCTCTGGATAGGACCATGTTGAACTTTGGGATTTTAAATATCTAGGTAGCTGCTTAGCAAAAAGAGGCCCCTATCTCTTCCCCACCTTTGTCTGACAAATTCTTATTCATCTTTTAGGCCTATTCAAATGCCTCATCCTCTGGAAAGACCTCCCTCACTGTCCTCCCAGAGCCCTCCAACCCATGTTTTCAGCACCTACTGTGTACTAGGCACTCTACTAAGCTCTAAAATGCATTACTATATTTACTCCTCTTCCTTTGAGAATAGAAGCTAATGCCATCACTACCACCTCTGCTCACACCTTAGAGTTGAGAAAAGGTGACTCAGAGAATCAAAGTGACTTTCTCTAGGATGCTATTTGGCTCTTATTGCATTATAGTTCATCATAATAGGCCTGTCTCTCCTACATGAGTGTAAGGTCCTTAACCTTGGGAATTGCTGACATTTGCATTCCTGGGAGCAAACACGGGGCCTGGCACATAGTAGATGCTCAACAAACCTTTGTTAAATTGAAGTGAAAAAAATAACAGAACAATTATAGTAATATAGAAAAGAGTATTTCTGTTTGCTTTCCAGCCTCTGCCTTTGTTCAAGTTCAGGGTTCCACTAGAGGAGGAGGAGGCTGACTTCTTTTGGGATTGAAGACTACAGATGTCTTCAAACTCTCCTGTAACCCTATGCTGTTGATTCTGGTCTTCTGGTAGCTTTCTTCTAAGTAACATCAGAAGACCTAGCAAGTCACAGGTTAGGGACTGAAGAAACACTTGACTGGTTGGTTGAGCTGGGGGTGCAGAAGAGAGGTGAATGTATCTTTGATGAGCTTTTTTGTGGCTTGTAGATTAAATTTATTTTCTTCTTATGAAAGGAAAAAGGCCAGGCTCAGTGGTTCACTCCTATAATCTCAGCATTTTGGGAGGCCAAGGTAGGAGGATCACTTGAACCCAGGTGTTTGAGACCAGCCTGGGCAACATGGTAAGACCCCCTCTCTACAAAAACTAAAATTAGCCCGGTGTTGGAGTGTGCTCGTGAGGTTCCAGCTACTTGGGAGACTGAGGCAAGATAATTGATTGAGCCCAAGAGGTCAAGACTGCAGTGTGCTGTGTTCACACCACTGCACTCCAGCCTCTGCAGTGCGCTGTGTTCACACCACTGCACTCCAGCCTCAGCAACAGAAGGAGACCCTGTCTCAAAAGAAAAAAGAGAAAAGGAAGAAAAACATACTTTTTCACACCTAACTTGGCAGACTGCCGTGGTCATAAATTTACAAATTCATTTCAAATACAGTTATCTTCAGTCCCAGTAATGACTTTTTAAAAATCATATGGCTGTAAAGCAGGAAAGTTGGAGAAGATGTCTGAGTTTCTTTCCAACATTAGGGTTCTGTGATTACATTAGGACCCTGGATATGGTTTAGAGCAAGTTTAAATTACTTAAGTACAAAGCAGCTCTAAAAATGGAATGTCTTCAAGTGAATTAGATTTTCTTTCCAATCTAATCTCCTCTTCCCAGTTAGTCATAATCTGAACTTTGTATCTAAATTTCTGCGCCTTGATATATGGAGACATTTAGAAAAAAATGAAACTCAAAGAGAAACAAACTATAACAGCACACATAAAAATAGTAACACAAACCAGTTATCCTAGAGCTTAACAGTTTCTCATAACTTCTTAGGCTGTCTTAGAAGCGTTCATTTATAGGCTGGGCGCAGTGGCTCACGCCTGTAATCCTAGCACTTTGTGAGGCCAACGCGGGTGGATCACGAGGTCAGGAGTTCAAGACCAGCCTGACCAACATGGTGAAACCCTGTCTCTACTAAAAATACGAAAATTAGCCAGGCGTGGTGGCATGTGCCTGTAATCCCAGCTACTCAGGAGGCTGAGGCAGGAGAATCACTTGAACCCAGGAGGCAGAGGTTGCAGTTAGCCAAGATCACACTACTGCACTCCAGCCTATGCGACAGAGTGAGACTCTATCTCCAAAAAAGAAAAAAGAAGTGTTCATTTACATAGTTTGGTTACAAGTCTTGGGTAACATGGTGGAAATGATAAGGATTGCATGTGCTATTTGATTGCTTTTTTCTTGCCTTAATCAAAGCCATAACCCCTACTTACCTTTGAACTTTGTTTTTTCATTTGTTTTGCAGCGAAAACGGAAACAGAGCACCCAAGATGAAGATGCTGTTAGCCTTTGCAGTCTCGACATAAGTGTAAGTATAGTCCTTTCTACCTCCACTGGCGCCGAGAGCATCTCTCTTCTCTGAAGATTATTTGTTAATAATATGCTGTGTACTTGAAGTGGACTTCCAGGATCTGACTATGGAAGTTGTGACCTGGGGGAAAATTTTTTTTAACTGTAAAACATTTTATTTCACTGGAGAAAACTGTGTGGCCAACTTAAACTTCCAGGCTAAGTTGTTTATTGCCTATGTCTTTTCTCTCATAAAATGAATTATGAACTCAGTACATCTGGGTAGAATCTAGATAAATACGAGTGTGCTCTTTTAAAGGCTGGTTCCAGAAGATGGAAGAGATGTTTGTCCCCCTTTGAGGGACAGTTAGTGGCTTGGCCCAGCTCAGGCAGCCGGATGGGCCAAAGGCCAGAAGAAGACTCCAGCAGCATAGTGGAGTGAGTGGCTTTGGATCAGCAGATCTTAGTTTGAGTCCAGATTCTGTACTTACCATCTGTGTGACACCTTTCCTTACCTGTTTCCTCATCTGGAAAATAGGGATGAAAAGACTTAACCTGACAAAATTTGGGAGGGGATCAAATAAAACAATAAAAGAGAGAATACTAAACACATTACTTGTACATACTGGGCACCCACTAAATATTTGCCTCATTGTGTTTTTTTTAAATCAGAAGTTTGTAGAAGATGCTCAAGTGTCTTGGTAGTTGACTGTTGGTGATGATCAAGGTAGAAAAGCTTTCTTGGCTTTGTTTCAGAACATGTCCTTGGATACTTAATTTCATCGCTTTCTTTGTGTGGCCACCTTGTCTCCCCACTGATGCAACTGGGAAGCCTACCTTAGCCTCTGATGCCCTCATTATCCAGGGCCTGGGAGGTGGAGTAGGAATTCAGGCCCTCCCTGGGCTCCCCTTGTCAACTCATCATCTGCACGTCCCTGGGGTTTAACCACTGTGCTCTGTGGATCCATCTAACATTAGGCCCTGCTCGCTCTCCTCTATGGAGACCATGAAAGCTACTCTTATGAAGTGAGAAGCCTTCCAAGCTGGGAATAAAGAACTGAGTCATGGTTCTGGCTCTACCTATAATTAACAGTGTACCTTGGATGAGTCATTTCCTTTCTCTGAACCTCTGTTTCTTCATTTGTTAAAAAATAAAAAGAAAAAAGGTTTGGGATCAGGCCTTCTAAAACCATTGTGAAAAGGAAACTCATTAGATATGGATTGTCAGGTACTCAACTGATAACATTATTTACCAGTGTGAACAATGTTTTTTAAGCTATTTTTAATTACTGCAGAGTTTTCTGTGGTGCAAGCAGCCATGATGGAGTGAGCTTAAACTGGCACTAATTAATGTACTTCAGCATCTATTTTACCATATGGTGTTTGTTTGTTCCAATCTTTAGACCCTCAGATTGATGGAGTTGGGCCAGTTTACTAGGTTGCCATGGTGAACAGAACAAAAAGATGATGTTCCTCTGGGTTTTACTTTACTCATTGAATATTTTGTTATTGACAAGTGAAGTCTATGGAATTTCTCTTAGCAGCAGCAAGATTTTTTTGTGTGTTTGAATCTTTTTAATTTTGTGGAAGTTTACTTTTAGAATTTAAAAATTTTCAGAATTTAAAGACTGTCAGAATTTACAGAGCCCTTAGCCACCATGTATGTATTCCAGTCCCTTCACTTTGCAAATAAAGAAGTGGAAGCCCTGGAGGTGTAATGACTCAGGCAAGACTTCAATCCAGGTCACTTCTAAGATTATGCCTTGTCTTACATTTTTCCCCAAGTATATTATTGATATCCATTTTTCAGGAAAGCATGTCTCTAGATGCTTTCTATCAAAGAACCACTAACATTGTATTAAAGGACTGTTTACAACTATGAATTATGATTTGATTTTTGTCTTGATTGTCATCAGTGGCCTTGACTTCCCATCAAGGTCACAAGCCTGTGGATAATTTGGCTTCTTTTCTCCTTGTGCAGCTACGGATGATGTTTTCTTTTTTCTTAACCATCTCATATATTATGTTTTGTCAGAGTAAAGAGACTTGTATAGAAGATGAATCTACCCCATTACCACCACCATGGCCGATCCCTACGCTTAGGGTCTCAACTCTGGACAGACTCATTTCTGATTTACCTGGCATTTTTCCTGAATCTTGGCAAACAGGGCTGAGTTTCCTCCATTTATTGCCACATAGTATAATAATTGCAGAAGTTGGAAGAATTCTAGAAACTGTTGTAGGAACATGAAAACTGCTGTTTTGCAGATTCCACTGACCATTAGAGTCATATGGAGATGATAGAGGGTGTGACAGATCCAGATGTGGCCATGGAGGGAGTGTGACTAAATTTAAGTAACTTTCTCGCAGTAGGCTCTCTGGAGAGATGAGTTGAATGGAATTAAATGGTAGATAGAGCCACACAGGAGAAGATGTTTTGCCATTAAGGCAACAATGGTGAAATGAATATCTGAATCCAATAAATTAATTGCTCTAATAAGTAAATGGCCTCTGCAGGCTACTCAAAGGAGCTTTATCTTTGTGCATTTAAATGATGATATCCAATAGAGTCACTATCCCTGAGCTAACTGGCAGTATTACTGAAGAGTTTTTTTCAGACTGTTTCTATGTGTAGTGGAAAGTATCTTTGGAAAAAAAAAAAAAAAAAAAGGTGGGTCCCATTGGATGACTCATACCAGAGGATGCGAGGGTTTGAGAAAGTAATGTGAGAACTTTCAATTTTTATTCCATTTAATAAGTCGTAAGACATTTACCAGATATGTGCTTTGAACAAGAAATTGCTAGATGAGGGGACAGGTCTTTGGGGATCATAGTCAAGTTTTCATTGAGTCCCAGCTCAATGCTAGATACACAGTAGATTCTTGATAAATACTGTTGATGGGTTAAAAAACAAAACAAAACAGTGAACTCGCCTAATGTATACCTCTTCTGAAGAAATATCTCTGGGACTTAAAGTTGAGAAATATTAACACAGACTAAATCCCCCTTTGATTAAAAAGTAAGTGCCCTATAGCAGCAGTCCCCAAACTTTTTGACACCAGGGACCAGTTTCATGGAAGACAGTTTTCCACTGACCAGGTGGGGTAGGGGATGGTTTCAGGATGATTCAAGCACTTTACATTTATTGTGTACTTTATTTCTATTATTATTACATTGTAATACATAATGAAATAGTTACATAACTCATCATAATGTAGAATCAGTGGGAGCCCTGAGCTTGCTTTCCTGCAACTACACAGTCCCATCTGGGAGCAACGAGAGGTAGTGACAGATCATCAGGCATTAGAATCTCATAAGGGGCCAAAACCTAGATCCCTTACATGCGTAGTTCACAATAGGGTGTGTGCTCCTATGAGAATCTAAAGTCTCCACCGCTGATCTGACAGGAGGCGGAACTTGGGCGATAATGAGAAAGATGGAGCATGACCATAAATACAGATAAAACTGTGCTTGCTTGCCCGCCGGCCACTCACCTTTTACTATGCAGCCTGGTTCCATGGCCCTATAGAATGTTTGATGTTATCATCACTCAGACACCCTTCAGGATGACTGACGTTATTCTTACAGAACAGGGATCCTCGCTTGTTTAGGGGGATGCATCACTTACTCTTTTGGGAATCTGGTGATAGCATAGGAAATTTTACAAGATTGATGTGTGATTTCAGGGGATTCATGGATCCCAGCCAAGACCCCATGTTAAGGGTTTCTCTTACAGAGGAAACTGGAAGGGTCTTAAAGCTCGGTGATGGGTGACGTATCTCCAAATAATTGTTTTCTGACTCTCTACTCCCAGCACTTGGTGAAAAATGAATTCTGACTGGAGAGTCAATGTTAGTTGATGATATAATCGGTCACTATTTTTTCCCACCGCCTCACCGCCTCACCCAATCCCCTGACTGGGCCCCCAACTTCCTGGTGGGTTAGAACACAAATTATTTCTGAGGGAAAATAAAAAGCAACGTACACTTTTGAGAGCAATCTGCCGAGTGGAGAAGGCTCCCAGCAGCCACCTACGAATCTCCTCTCACGTCAGAGGATATGAGTAGGATGGTTTCAGGGAGCTTGCCTCCCCCACAGCACTTTTCTAGTTTAAATTCTTATGGGCAAGAGACGATGTAGCTCATGTCACCACAGGAAAGGCCCTTGGTGCCAGAGCTCCTGCTGCAGAGCACAGCTCAGCACCACACATTCTTTCTCATAAAACAAATGAGCTCTGGGTGGAAATAAAAATAGCCTCCAATGATAAAGTAATATAAAAATAAAAAGGAATATATGTTCTCTAGAAAAATTGGAAAATGTGAACAATAGTTTGACAATCCCACCTCAAAGCCATAGCTACATTTTGATGAATTTCCTTCCTGTCATTATATACAAACCTTTATTTTT
Organism: Macaca thibetana thibetana; assembly: GCF_024542745.1. Lineage (NCBI taxonomy): Eukaryota > Metazoa > Chordata > Mammalia > Primates > Cercopithecidae > Macaca > Macaca thibetana. Next base: position 111,273,640 of record NC_065579.1, on the reverse strand, counting down.
TTCATTATGAAATATTTCAGACATACAAATGGCATAAAGATAATAGAAAACCCCACGTAGCTACCAATGCAACTGAAGAAATACGCCTTTAACAGTGATGCCAAAGACCCTTGCAAAACCTTTGCTTTGTGGAGTTTGATGTTTGTTTCTGCTTTGCATGTCCATAAGTTTGCTATGGACATGTATCCCTAAATAACATATATATATTTAACCAGCTTTTAAAATTTATATAAGCATACATAGTTTTTAAAAATTGAGATCGGGCAGGCACACACAGTAGGCCTATAATCCCAGCAATTTGGGAGACTGAGGTGAGAGGATCACTTGAGCCCAGAAGTTCAAGACCAGTCTGGGCAACACAGGGAGACCCTGTTTCTACAAAAAAATTAAAAATTAGCCAGGTATGGTGATGCATGCCTGTAGTCCCCACTACTTGGGAAGCTGAAGTGGGAGGATCGATTGAGACTGGGAGGTTGCTGCAGTGAGCTGTGACTGTGCTGCTGCACTCCAGGCTGGGTGACACAGTAAGACCCTATCTCAAAAAAAAAAAAAAGAAAAAGAAAAGAAAGGGGTTATAGTACAAATTAATTTATTCATGAATTTTTCACATACTATATTAAGAACATGTCATCATATTATGAAATATTCTGTAAGAATATTATTTTTAATAACAATAGAGTACTTTATCAAATGGGTTCATTTAAATCTATTCCACCGACCCTTTACTGGGTATTTAGATAAGTTCCAACTTTTCACTATTATAAGTAATGCTGATGGGCATCCAGGAACATGTTTGTGTAATCTCTTTTATCAGTAGGATAAAGTTTGAGATATGAAATTCCTGGCTAAAAGAGTATGAATATTTTTACAATCTGTGAACAGGTTTATCCTCTGCTTCTGGCAGTGAAGTGCAAATGAAGTTTAAAGCTGTTGAGTATCTTGTGTGGAATCTCACAGGCGTGGGAGATTGTTTTCAGCTTTCCCTGGCCCTTCTCTCTTCCCACTACATGGCCAGTCCCTTGCTAAGACTGTAACTTGAGGTGGGACATTTGCTTCCCCCCTCCACGTATCCTGCCTTTAGGAGAGCCCCTGACAGGGCCCACACTCCTCTCTTGATTGGTGGGGATGGAGCTGGTGGTGGGGCATCTTTTCTATGCTGGTGGAGCTTTCCCATGGGAGCATGTGGCTGGACCATCACTTGGGGTGAGATAGGATTGGAGTTCACATTCTTCCTGCATTTTTATTTTGCTGATTTGCAACCATCAAGATGGCCCTGTTTAAGCTCCTGGCAAGGAATACTTGGGAAGAATGTGCTCACAGCTCTCAGTGCTTTTGAGATCCATGTATTGGGATTCTTCTGCCCCTTTTGAGAAATCTACACAGAAATCCACATGGCAAATGTTTGAATCTCACCCCTTCCCTCTCTTCCTAAGGGTAGTAGAGGAAGAGCTGAGCTATGGTCTGCCAACAGTGGAGGAGGCTCTTCTGGAGCTCACTAACATGACTGCAAGACCCTCACTGAGGTCAAGCAGTATTCAGCATCTCTGTGGCCTCCTCACTGGCCTCCTGGCCTCTTTGTAGTCTGCCCTCTAAGCATCAGCCAGGGCCATCTTTCCAAGATGTCATGCTGCCTCCAGGTTCCCAGACTGTGCTTCCAAAGGCTTGCACCATCTGGCGCCTGCCTACCTCCTGAACCACTCCCTTCCACCTTTTACACATGCAGGCCAACCATGCTGGGTTTCTTTCAGTTTCTCAAAGTCGTCATGCTCCATCTTGTCCCTGGGCCTCTGCACATGCTATTCTCCCGTGTGTGGAATGCCTGCTGTTCCTTCTTCTCCTCGCATTTCACCTGGCTCGTGCTCCCTTACCCTTCTTATCTAGCTCTCCTCTAAGAGGCTCCCAGACTTTCCGGGATTCCTTTGTACCTCTCCCTGCAGCCATTCCCTACCACCACTACCCCACGCTCACAAGCTTGTGTCCCCGTCCTAGTCTTTATCACCCAGCATTGTGATGCCTGCTTCCATTTTACCTTCAGAGGCAGGCTGTGAGCCCTTCACAGGGAGGGCTGTGTTCTATTCTTGTTACATCCCCAACACCTGGCACAGGGCCTTGCCCATAGCAGGTGCTGAATAAACACTGAATGAAGGTATGCTTGAAATTTCTTCTGTTGTATGAATAATTGAAAGAAAGGGACAGATAAATGTTAAAAAGTCAGTAGCATTTCCAAAAAAAGGAGGGTTGGGATAGAATTTTTAAAATTTAAGGCAGAAGATGAGATGAACATATTTTTCTCAGATGTGTGATGCCAGGAAGTCTTTTGGACTTCGTTCACTCGGGTGTACAAAAGGCTATTCCTGATTTTTTTTGTAGTACATGGTATAGAAGTGATCTGTTTATAAGTTCACCAATAACCTGTGAATTCCCTCAAAGCAAATACATAGTGTCCATCATAGATGCTCCATAAATATGTCTGGGATGGGTGAATGAATGAATGAATGAATGAATGAATGAATGAGTCTCAGATTGAGTTACTTATATGGGTATTCTGAGATGCTCAGTATTACTCTTACTAGCATGGTTTTCCTGGGATTAATATTAATCAGAATTTCAGGGAAGAAGGGACCAAATAGCTAGAGTCCTTTCTTACATAGCATGGCTGTGAGAGACTCATTAGATACACAGTGACAAGAGCAGCTACTGTTGATTTAGTGCTTACTATGTGATGGGCACTGTGCTATTATACATTTTATTATTTAATCCTCATGTTATCCCTTTAGAGATGAGGCAAACGGAGTGGATAGAAGTTATAAACTTGCCTGAGGCCTTACAGCTAGCAAATACCATAGCTTTTGGATCTGAGTCTCAGGCCTGTCCTCCCAATCACAGTGCTAATTATAGTTATTATATTAGTAAATAGCATACTATAGCATGCTAATATGAATTAAGTATTCATATGCTCTGTGCTTTCCAAATACCTCATTAAATTCTCACAGTGGTATGGTCCTGTGACAATGGAATGTATCATACCCTTTTTGCAGATGAGATAACTGAGAGTCAGAGAGATAAACAATTGGTTCAAAGTCACAGTAACATGAGGATTAAATAATAAAATGTATAATAGCACAGTGACCATCACATAGTAAGCACTAAATCAACAGTAGCTGCTCTTGTCACTATGTATCTAATGAGTCTCTCACAGCCATGCTACTCTAGCCATTTGTAAATTTAAGCCCAGGATGGTTTGATTCCATAGCCTCCCCACACCACCTCCAGGACAGGAGAGAAGAAAGCTTTCGGCTCCCTGGCTTTCAGTGCTGGATGATGTTTAGTGCTTTTAGCTGGTCTTATTGACAAAGTTGCTTTGAGGTTTATGACAGGCATCCCCAAATTTCCATTAACTGTGCACTCCAGTTATTTATGCTGTCGTGTGCATGCCCAAAGCACAAACATTGATACAGAAGAGGGGAAAAAAAGCTTTCCTGTCTCAGTTAAGCTAAAAGGTGTTTCATTGCCAGGATATGTTAAACCAGGCATGGAATAGCTGTGAGATTTATTTTATCTCTGCTCAGCAGAGTCCAGATAATTAAAAAAGATACCATTTCTGTGGTTTTGTTTCTCTTGGTCTGTTCTGGAACTTGCTAACTGGGGAGATTAGCCTTGCCCTGGCCAGCATGGGGCCTTGATGAATTATGTGGGAGAGGTTAATAATGCTCTTATCACCGAGGAGACCAGGCATCTAGCTGAGATTGGGTCTTCATTAGCACATGCTTATATTTAACTTGTTGGCATTTTTCTTTGTTTGTTTGAATTTATGGTCTATTCTTGCTGTCTGTGAAACTGTTTGGGCTAAGGTAGCAGACACCGTATGTTTGGTCCAATGGTTGTTCTGATGCTGCCACCTCTGATGGCAAATTTACTTGTGCTTTGAGTGTTCACACAGACACATTGCATCTTGCCTTTGGCCTAATAGATTAGGTGGTAGATGGTAGTTGCTGTAATCTTTTATCTTTGACTCACTTCTTGAAAAGCACAGTGACAAAGAAATTCCAAGGAGCTTCAGGGCACACTCTCGGATGTGGATGATATAACAAAGTGTAAGTCAGTGTATTCACCTTTTCTCATTCCCCCCAAAGTGACCTTGATGCGGCCCTTGTTAAATGAGGGTGCTTGTGCCCCAGAACACCTGTTTGTTGGAATTTATCACCAGAATTACAAACTTCAGGAGGTTAGAGAGTGAACATCATTCTGTACCTCAGTTTCCTCACCTGTAAAACTGAAATTGTAACAATGCCCTGCCTTAAAGTTGTAAGGATAAAAATGAGTTAATTCGTGCCAGGTGAGGTGGCTCACACCTATAATCCCAACACTTTGGAAGGCTGAGGCTGGAGGATTGCTTGAGCCCAGGAGTTCGAGAACAGCCTGGGCAATATAGTGAGACCTCTTCTCTACAAAAAAATTTATATAGCCATTAAAAAAGAATGAGATCATGTCCTTTGCAGGGACATGGATGGAGCCATTATCTTTGGCAAACTAACGCAGGAACAGAAAACCAAATACCATATGTTCTCACTTGTAAGTGGGAGCTAAATGATGAGAACACATGGACACATAGAGGGGAACAACATACACTTGGGCTATCAGAAAGTGGAGGGTGGGAGAAGGGAGGAGGGAGAGGATCAGGAAAAACAACTAATGGGTACTAGGCTTAATATTTGGGTGATGAAATAATCTGTATAACAAACCTGCATGACACATATTTACCTATGTAACAAACCAGCACATGTACTCCTGAACTTAAAAGTTAAAAAACAAAAAAACAGAAAAACACGTAGCACAAAAGTAAAACTTGTTTGATGTTTTAAAAAAATAATAAATTTAAAACTTAGCTGAGTGTGGTGGCATGCACCTATAGTCCTAGCTACTTGAGAGGCTGAGGTGGGAGGATCACCTGAGCCCAGGAGGCAGAGATTGCAGTGAGCTAAGATCATGCCACTGCACTGAAGCCTAGGTATCGGAGCAAGATCCTGTCTTTATTTAAAAACAAACAAATAAAATAAAATAAAAGGTTAATTTATGTAAAGTACTTAGTACCTGGCCTATCATGAGCACACACACACACACACAAAAAAAACAAACAAAAAACAAACAACAAAAAAACTATTGTTGCTATTGATTTTATTATACAAAATCAACTTTATTGTTAAGTTCGGAGGTCTTTGTTATTAGTACAAGTATTCCATAAATAGAATTGATCATATAATTTTAAAAAGCAGTATATGAGGTCAGGCACAGTGGCTTACGCCTGTAATCCCAGCACTTTGGGAGGCTGAGTCGGGTGGACTACAAGGTCAGGAGTTCGAGACCAGCCTGGCCAACGTGGTAAAACCTCGTCTGTACTAAAAATACAAAAATTAGCTGGGTGTGGGGGTGCATGCCTACAATCCCAGATACTCGGGAGGCTGAGGCAGGAGAATCGCTTAAACCAGGGAGTGGGAGATTGCAGTGAGCCGAGACCATGCCACTGCACTCCAGCCTGGCGACAGCGAGACTGCATCTAAAAAAAAAAAAAAAAAAAAAAGTATATGAAAAGAGGTATATAAGGATTTTTATTACAGCATTGTTTATGATAGCCAAAACTGGAAACAGCATGAATATCCAAATTATATAGACTTGTAAATGCATTGAGAATATAAGTGTGAAATGCAGTTACAGAACACATGCTATATATGTTATGCTCCTATATGTTTATATGCATTTATCTATATAAAGGAAGAAGTATGGAAGAGCATACACTGTATTGTGGATAGTCCTTAGATTGGGAGAATGGAATTGTGGGGATGAGGAGATTAAGTTCTAGGGATTCCTGAGCTTTGGTATTTTGCAAAACCTGTGAACACCCCTTTCCCCACAAAGACTGTTTATATGTGCCCAAAGCAAAATTCACAATGTTACAGCAAACAAGTTATGTTGAAATATAGTTATAAAAATGTTTAAAAACAAATTTGTGGTTAGAGCATGTGCTTCTTAATGCATTAAGTAACATCTGGCAACAAGTCTAATAACTAATACACCTTCAGTGATATGATAAGAATAAGAATAAATGATATTTTGAAATACCTACACCAACTACACTGTCATTTGAAAATATAGTGATTTCTATGTTGACAGTCACAGGTCTGAGAATGCTTCTGTGATGTGTAGTCGCCATTCATACTGGAAAGAAATACTAAATTTCAATCATTGGTGAAAATAAAGATGTATCTCATTTTTCCATCCAAGCTTGAAGATGCCCTGAATTTTATTCAGTGAACTCTTGAGGGTGTGAGAATTCTAGATTATGAATCTCTGCTTAAGACAATCTGTTATGATAAGCTTTTCTATTACATTACATTTGTAATACAAATGACTGCAAAAAATACAAGTATAATAGATTTTGACCTGTTGGTATATGAGATTGTTAGTGTTAGTAAAGATAAGAATGTAAAACATTATGTAAGTTGTTTTTAGGAAGACCATGTAATAGTCATGAAATCAGTTCTCAGCACTTGGTGTTTAGATTTTTCCTTGAGAACAGTTTAGTTTACTGGTCCTTCACATTGCTTTTTAAAATCTTTTGTTTGTTTGTTTTTGTTTTTAGTTTTTAGTTTTTTATGCTTCATCTGCCCATCTACACATTGCTTTTTGAAATAGATAACTTGAGCCACCTCAGTATTTTAGTAGAAAATCTTTTCTGCTTCTTCTACTGTTGAAAAAAATAATTTGGGGATAGAAAGATGTTTTAATTTTTAGAGATAAATATGGAAGTGTTTAGGGGTAAAATGTCTTGATATCTTTGATTTACTGTCAAATTCTTTAGCATAAAATATAAAGTGAATATTTTAAAGAGAAAAACGATTTTATTTTTAATTATACAAGTAACACTGTATACAGTTTTATCATTTAAAAATCAAACAGCAGATAGAGAGCTAACAGTGGCTCCACCATGCCCCAGTCCCACTTACCTCCTCAGGTATAATAATCAGTTTACTGTCTCCTTCCTGATATTTAGATAGAGTTAGATAGATAGATAAATAGATATGTAAAAATTAGTTTGTGATGGCTTTTTGAGGACATGTTGTCATTGTTTCTATTTTAATTTTCAACTTGCTTTTTTTTCCCTTTAAATAGATTATTCATTTATTTATGGCTGTGAGAAGAGATAGTATATTGAAAGCTATTCAGTTACAGAAAAGGGCATCCTCAGAAAGCAAAAGGAGGAATGCCTTATCTTTAAATTTTTCTTCTATATAGGGTAGACTTCACTTTTTCTTCAGAGCAGTTTTAGGTTCACAGCAAAATTAGGCAGAAAGTACAGAGCATTCCCATATGCCCCCAAGTCGATATATACAGTCTTCCCGTTTCAACAATTTCCATCAGAGTTGCACATTTTTACAATTGATGATCTTCCATTGAGACATCATCTTTCAACCAAAGTTCATAGTTTCCATTAGAGTTCACTCGTGGTTTTGTACATTCCATGGGCTTGTGCAAAATTGTAATGATACGTATCCGCCATTATGGTTTCATACAGAATACTTTCACGACCCTGAAAATCCTCTGTTCCACCTATTCATCTCCGCTTCCTCACTAACCTCTGGCACTGATCTCTTTACTCTCTCCATAGTTTTGCCTTTTTCAGAATTCCATATAGTTGGAAGCATACAGTATATAGCCTTTTCAGATTGGCTTCTTTCACTTAGTAATATGCATTTATGGTTTTTCCATGTCTTTTCACGACTTGGTAATTCACTACTTTTTTATCAATGAAAAATATTTTATTGTATAGATGTACCACAGTTTGTTTATCCATTAATTTAGTGTAAGCTCTATCTTATTCTTTGAAACTGCTGCTTATTATTGCATAAAACAGATGGGTATAGTTTATTTTTAATGCAGTTCTCCATTGAGAAACATTTTTGTTGTGTTCAATACTTCCCAATAACAAACAATGACTGTCTTTACACCCCAGAGCAAGTAGTAAGGTACACTTCATTTAAATAACAGTGTTTGCAACTCTTAAACTTACATATCCAGAAGTATATTCCTTCTATGTCATCCATAATTAAATATATATATATATAAAAATTGTAGTTGTGAATTTAAAGAATGTTATATTGACAAGGTTTACCTTTCAACTGTCTTAAAATGTTTTCAGTTTATCATTAATACTATTTTGATGAGATTTTTGCAGTAAGAAGTTACTAGAAAATAATACTTTTGTTTCTGATTTTTTTTCTAGGCTGTAGCCTGGGTCTGTCCATCTGAAAATTATGTAAATAATATTGGTTAGGAAGTTTCATCTGGACTTCCATGCCCAGCTAATTGAGTTTACCCCTAAATGACTTAAGTAATTATATGAAGCCTCATCTTTGATCTGGTTATATATTCCTGGTTTCAATTGCAGCTGTTTTTCTGTTTTTCTTACTTTTCTCAATTGTGTCTGATACCTGTTCTCTGTGAAGAGAAAGAGATATGTTGACTTTTGCCCTTGACCTTACCATGCATAGAATTTTACATTACTTGACAGACACTGAAAGTTTTGGGTAACTTCAGAGAAATGTTAAAAGAATGAAGTAACCAGGAGAATTCTCGTGGTTTGTGTGTCTTCCTCTACCCTGCTGTTTAACCTACCCTGCTATGTGCTGATCATTTTATGGAGACAACTGACTCAGTATGAGCAGGTGGTTTCTCTATAAGCATAACATTCATGACTGGTATTGAAGGTGAAACATTTGAAAACAAATCATGGGCTTATCTTCAGTGGTCACAATGCCAGGTTTGGATTAACTCCTTAGCAATCCTGCAGGGAAACCTGAATGGGTTTGTTCCCAACAGACTGACCTTTTCCCCTTATAATACTGTAAATGGAACTTTTTTTTTTTTTAACTCCTCGCGTACCTCAAAATATCAATTTCCAAAACTGGAATTCTCTACTCAGCACTAAAATCAATAAATCTAAAGAGCTTCTTTGTCTTTATTTGGCAGAGGAAAGGGATGGTTTTGCTGGCCAGCTCTATGTAAATTCCATTGAAGAAAATATGTATTATTTTAGAATTAATGAGTTAATTCGTTCATTCTTTAGTGCATTCACTCAGTGCATCCACTAATTCAATCAACTGGCATTTACCAAGCTCTACCATACGTCATACACGGGCCACTGAAAGAAGCTAAACTTAAGACTCATTCATCTGCAGACAAGCGGGGGTTGCACTCTTGCTTCTGAAACAAGTTAACCAAGCACAGAGAAGGCACATCTAAGCTGTACCCATGGTTGTTTTTCTCCTTTCTCTGAGGGATCAATTTTGACTCTTGGTTAGTTTTGAAAGAAATTTTACTATAGATTCTTTTCTGGTAATATTTTTCTCTCTTAGAATATGCTCGAAATTGGCCGGGCACAGTGTAATCCCAGCACTTTGGGAGGCTGAGGCAGGCAGATCACCTGAGGCCAGGAGTTTGAGACCAGCCTGGCCAACATGGTGAAACCCCATTGCTACTAAAAATACAAAAATTAGCCGGGTATGGTGGCAGGCGCCTGTAATCCCAGCTACTTGGGAGACTGAGGCAGGAGACTTGCTTGAACCCGGCGGGTGGAGGCTGCAGTGAGCCGAGATCGCACCACACTGCACTCCAGCCTGGGCAACAGAGCGAGACTCTGTCTCGAAAAAAAAAAAAGAGAAAAAAAGAATATCCTTGAAATTAACATATTTGCTTTTAGCTGGTTAACTCAAAGGTTCAGTCAGGAAGGTGCTTCACTTTATTTTATGTAAAAGCCAACCTTGAGAAATTATACTTTGTGGTGGGCTTTGCATCTGTGCTCTCCTTACAGTTAGGCATTAAGCTCTAGAAGCATTGAGTTTCAAAGAAACATCGCTAGGATTTTTTACATCTAGAGAGGACCTTTCATTTTGTTCACGTGGAGTGGTTGTGGGGTACTGTTCCAATTTAGGGAGAACGAGGATGAGCCACTTCTGTAAATTGTTATTAGTAGTATTTAAGAAAATGCCTCTGCTATTGATTTTATTCTGTAAAGTTTCATTCATATCCAAGCAGATGTGATCAACGGGGTGATGGTTTGATAAATAGAGCCAGATTCATGCCATTATCACCTCCTCCAGATGGTCATGCCCTCTTCATCTCCACAGTGGCTGGATGTCTAGGGCCTTCCAACCTGGTCTTCCTCATTTTCCTTCAGTTCTCTGTTCAAATGTTCTTAGAATTCCTCCGTCCCGCTATGTGAAATAGCATTTCCAGACCGGGCGTGGTAGCTTACACTTGTAATCCCAGCACTTTGGGAGGCTGAGGCAGGAGGATTGCTTGAGCCCAGGAACTCAAGACCAACCTGGGCAACACAGCAAAACCCTGTCTCTATGAAAAATATGAAAATTATCCGGGCATGGTGGTGTGCCTGTGGTCCTAGCTACTTGGGAGGCTGAAGCCCGAGGACCGCTTGAGCCCAGGAGGTTAAGGCTGCAGTGAGCCATGAGTTCTCCACTGCACTCCAGCCTGGGTGACAGGGCAAGACCTTGTCTCAAAAAAAAAAAATAGCATTTTAATTCCTCATGGCACTCCCCTCTCTTCTTATCAGACTTTATTTTTTCTTCATAGCCTTTATCATCACCTGCCATATTATGTATTTAAAAAATTTATTATATTTGTCTCTTCAAAGTAGAATATAATGTTTATTTTGTTGTTTTTGCCATATTATCAACATCTGGGACAGTATCTGGCATTGTGTGTCCAATAAACATTTGTTGGATAAATGATTGAGTGGCCACTTGGTTGTTCGTACGTTACATGCTGTCTTTGGAAGGTTACTGTAAACATGAACTGGATTTATCTTGGCAACATTTTAAGAACATGTCTTCCTCTATATACATATTTGCCTTCCCTCATTTTTAAAGAAAACAAGTAAAACAAAAGGCAAAATCAAGGTCTACCTGAAGAGACCTTGTGATATACAAAGTAAGATAGGTGAAAATAATGCCAGGCTTTTATGAGCTAATAAATAAGTCAGGCTTAAGACCCCAAGAGGATAGAAGGAATGTGAAATGTACACATGATCTCATATGGATGTGGAATTGTTAACACCAGTGCTTTCACATTTAACTCAGTTGGTACGGAAAGATCTCTCAGGATCATGATAGGAATGGAAATTTTCTGTTAAAATGAAAAACATCCCACTTTTAAGTCTCAATTCCTTTCCACTTAACGCATGCTTATTGAGTGCACAACACTATGCCTGGTGCCCACCATGTGGTTACAGAATGAAAGATGCTTGTAAGGAGTTATCAGTCAGCATACATTGCTTGTTTATCCAAGCTTGTGGAAAGGAGTATATTCTAGATGATACAGAAATGGCAGAGTACCAGTACATCTTTTATATCTCACCCAGAATATGTTCTGTCTGTTACATTGAAATATGAGTAAGCCTTGCCGCTTCAGCATTCTCAATATTGTGAAAAAATACAGGAACCACTTCGAGGAGACCCAGCATTGTTGGAGCTAGGAATGTGCCAGGTTCTCCCTGCTGGACAAGGTGGAATGCTTCCCTGCTTTCCCTCCAGGGTGAGTGGAGCAGCCTCCCCTAGGAATGTGACGCAAGGCACTGGTCATACTAGCCCACCATCTTTAGTCTCCCTTTTGCCCCGTGTGTTTAACTTATTTGACTTGGAAAAGGTAAATAAGGTTTTGGTTGAAAATACCTTTTATTGATTATAAGCTTCCAAGACAGGGAAAAACTAAACAGGAGGTGCTGAATGGACCTAAAAATGGACCTGACGATCTACTCAACTTAATCATGCTAATAAAGAAAGGTGGGGTTTGTTTTGTTTTGTGTTTTGAGACAGGATCTCACTCTGCCACCCAGGCTGGAGTACAATGGCATGATCACAGCTCACTGCAGCCTTGACCTTCTGGGCTCAAGCGATCGTCCTGCCTTTCAGCCTTCTGAGTAGCTGGGACCACAGGTGCAGGCCACCACACTTGGCTAATTTCTTTCTTTCTTTCTTTTTCTTTTTTTAATTTGCAGATAACCCAAAAGGCAAATGATTCACCTACGGCTAACAGAGGTGACTGCACTTTGAACAGGATCTGTCTTACAAAATACTATAGCCTGGGTGGCTTATAAACAACAGAAATTGACTTCTCACAGTTTTGAAGGCTGGAAGTGTGAGATCAGGGTTCCAGCTCTGGTGAGGGCCCTCTTCTGGGTTGTAGAGTGTGCCGCTCTCATGACCTACACACTTCCCAAGAGCCCCGCCTCCTAATACCATCACATTAACGGAAGATTTTCAACATAGGAATTTCAGGGGGTCACAAATAATCTGTTCATAACAATATCCAAGCTCACAGATCATACCTCACTAACCACCTGCCTAAATGTCATTAAAGCCATAGTAATTTACTAAATTCCATAGAGGAGAGAAAAACTTTTTAAAAACATTTTTTTTTAAATATGGTTTGGATACAGTGAGTTTTCACAAATTTGAATATTATGTGTAACTGAAAAGACATGGCTTTAAAAAATTATAAATTATCTTCCTTTACATTTGATATTTCATGTGGTTTTGCCTTCACATAGAAAAGGAGGTTTCATTATAAGCACGTTTCTGATGTGCAGTTCTCATAGCTGTTGACAATCTGCTGTATTTTGCTCTGCTGTGTCTGCTGTAATGGAATCATTCTCCTTTCTAACCAATCCATGCACTGAGGTAGCGTGTTCTCTTCTAGGTTGCTGTTTAAGTTTTGCTATGTGCCTTGATAATGTTCCCTCTCTAATACAACCAGAAATTGAGGCTGTGATTTTATTTAAATTATTGTCAGGTTGTGGAAATAGGCCTGCCATGTGCTCGCCATCCCCACAGGGAAGTGGAGGAGTGCCTGAAATGAGGAGTGAACCAGCTTCTGGCAACTCATGAAGAATGTGTCTGAAAATAGGGATGGTATGAAGGGAGGGTTATTGCTGTGTTTTATATAATAAAGGGAATGATTAATGGGCTCCCAAGAAACCACAGTAAAGAACAAAATTGCCTTTGGGACCTTGGAGGCTTTGTTTAGTTTGGGGGCTTATGTTTGACTGAAGGTCTCATGTTCTTGACAAATGGGTGACATTTTGTTGAGTAAACTTTGAAATTTTATTATATGCAATATAATGACTGAAGAGAGGGATATCAAGACACTCTCCCTGAGGAAGGTCTATGTTAAGTGGCATTGATCATTGAATAGCTTCCTGATTTACAGGTGACTTGGAAGACATTTCTAGACTATAAGGTCCTCAAGGACCTTACATGTATTCTTTTATTCTTTCCTCATTCTTTCATTGATATTCACATTAACTGAGCATCTCCTATAGTCACACTGTGTTAATTGGTGGTAAGAGAATAACATGGTGAGCAAACCAGGCAAGGTTCTGGTGACTTACAGTACAATTATGGAGGCAGATGTTAATAATCACAGTAACAAGAATATAATAACAAATGAAAACAAAAGCTTTGAAGGCAAGAGAGACACGTTGCTGTTAGGCATTTAACCAGGGACCTTGACCTAGTCATGAAAGGCCAAGGAAGCCTTTTCTGGGGAAGTGAAAGCTGAAAGAAGGAAAGGTGTTAACTAGGTTAAAGAGCTGAGTGAAAGAGCTGTGACCATGGGTTCAGCATGTGCAAGGGCCCTGTGGCAGGGTGGAGCATGCTGCTTTGAAGGCAAATGCAGCTGGTAGGTGGGAGATGGTGAGACTGGAGTAGTTGACAGGAACCAGACCATGCATAGCCTCAAAGGCTATGCTCAAGATTTGCATCTTTATGCTAAGAACAGTATGGAGTCACTAGGGAGGGGGTGTGTTAGGCAAGGGTGTCATTTGTGCTTTCATTCCTCTGGTTGATTATGAAACCAAGGGTAGATGTGGATGATGAGTAGAAGGCTGCCTTAGTCTCCTGATGAGAGATGGTGGTGTCCTGGCTTAGCTGTCTGTAGGACAGACAAGTTTGAGAGATGTATATAGTTTTATATCTTTACTGTCTGGTCTTGAGTGGGCACTTAGTAAATGTTTCCTTTCTTGGCATGGGTTAGAGGATGTAGGTTTTATTTTACCTTCTGTCTTTGTGTAGCTATCAGACCTTGTATGTGTTGCTTCACCTATCTGGGCCTCAGTTTCTACAAATATAAAATAATATAGATGAATTGTGTCCTTTCCGGTGCCAAATTCCCTGGGTTCATGATGTTTTGGGTACTATCGGTTTTTCAGGCAGATGACTAAAAGGTAAAAGTGGGCCAGGCACAGTGGTTCACACCTGTAATCCCAGGACTTTGGGAGGCTGAGGCAGGTGGATCACTTGAGGCCAGGAGTTCAAGACCAGCCTGGCCAACATGAAGAAACCCTGTCTCTACTAAGTAATAAAAATACGGCCAGGTGTGGTGGCTCACACCTGTAATCCCAGTGCTTTGGGAGGCCAAGGCGGGTGGATTGCTTGAGGTCTGGAATTCAAGACCAGCCTGGCCAACATGGTGAAACGCTGTCTATACTAAAAATATGAAAATTAGCCAGGCATGGTGGCACACACCTGTAATCCCAGCTCCTCGCGAGGCTGAGGTGAACCTGGGAGCTTGAACCTGGGAGACAGAGGTTGCAGTGAGCCAAGATTGTGCCACTGCACTCCAGCCTGGGTGACACAATAAGACAATGTCTCAAAAAAAAAAAAAATTAGCTGGGTGTGGTGGCACACACCTATAATCCCAGCTACTTGGAAGGCTGAGGCATGAGAACTGCTTGAACATGGGAGACAGAGGTTACAGTGAGCTGAGATCACTCCACTGCACTCCAGCCTGGGCAACAGAGTGAGACTCTGTCTCAAAAAAAAAAAAAAAGGTAAATGTGTTGGTTTAATAATAGGAGATCGGTATCTGGATTTACTCACACGACCATCTTTCTTCAAGTCCTTCTCTCTAACTCCTTGGATATTAGAAGACATGGTTAGGGGGTACCACTGTATACACTTAGATTTCATTTATGGCAAACAAGACTGTTCTTTAATTAGGTTGCCTTTTTAAAGCACACCAGATGTGAGTCACTTGAGAAAAACAAAACCAAACTCTTCAAATGAGTAGGAGTGAATGTAAGAATTCTAATGAATCAGCGCGGGGTACACAGCCTAAATGAAGTGGAAAAAGCTAGGGGAGGTTTTGCTAAGGGGGTGCATTTGACTTTTGTGTCCTGTGAGTTGGGAATCCTTTGTCAGCAGTTGTAACAGGCATGCTCAGCTGCAACCACAAACATTTTCCAATGGAGGAGTGTTGATAGCATTTTCATTGACCTTAAAAAAATAAAAAATCTAATGGCAGGGTCAAGGGGAAGGCAAGAGGTGTAATTTGCTGGTCAGTCTCAGTCAGCTGCCTGCAGCAGCCTCGTCCTATGTGAGACTTTAAGGGAATGCACATTGGCATGGCGGCTCCCAGGGGGAGGGGGGCCCAGATTCAGCCTTGGCCTCATAGAGAAGCAACACACTGAAACAAGAGCGGCCCTGTTGACCTTCAGACTGCAAATGGACTGCTTTCTTTGTGCCATGTTGCCCAGTGAAATAATCCTGATAAAAGCTTTTTGTTTAGCCATTGGAACAAGAGCAGGGATTCAGGGAAAGAGTATTTCCCCATCCTCTTCAAGTGTTTTGGTGTTGGCTGTTCAGCAGACCTGGGTTCTGCTGAACCAGTAGGCTTTGGAGTGGGGGAATTTGTGGAGTAGAGAGGTTCTTGGGTGGTTCTGAGGTCATCTGCAAGGTTTTTGTTGCATCTCTCACACTTACATAAGGGCAGTCCGCTCCTGCTCGCCACCCCCACTCCCCTCACCATGCCTTTGCCTCCGTACCATTCCTTTTAAAATCCCAAAAGGTGGGTGGGTGGGGAGGGTCAGAGGCTTACTCTTTCATTTGCTCCTTCATTTTAAGCTGTGGATTAGAATATGTGTTTTTGCCTTTGTATCAGATTGGCCAGAGATAACCCCATTTTTTTAGCGCACTCTGTTGCTGTGTATAAGTTTTGGGGATCATTTGGGAACTATTATAGGTATAGACCAGTGAAAGTAGAGCTGCTGCTTATTAGATTGAAGACA
The DNA here is from genome assembly GCF_024542745.1 of Macaca thibetana thibetana. Lineage (NCBI taxonomy): Eukaryota > Metazoa > Chordata > Mammalia > Primates > Cercopithecidae > Macaca > Macaca thibetana. The sequence goes on along the minus strand of NC_065579.1, from coordinate 111,257,505 downwards.
TTTGGAAGAGAGAGAGTTAAAAAAAAAAAAACCCAACAGGTTAGAGGGCTTCATTCACTTTTAGAAGAGAGAAAGGAGGAAGAGTCTGAGGTACATTCTATAGCTTTGTGGGGAGAGGGGATGCTTCCAGCAGGAGCTTTGGGATTTGGCAGTGGCAGACTCTACTCTTTGCTCCCTGCAAGGCTCTGAGCAGCCTCCTGAGGGCCTAGCAGATCCAGGCCTTTCTGACCCCAGCCCTCAGTCCCCAGACCCTTGTACATTTTATACTCAGATTCCGTTTAAGAAGTGGGAGATCCATAGCCCCTTCTATAAATGTATCAAGAGAGAAAATCCGGGGCTCAGGGAACTTTGAAGCCTCTGCTTTAGCCACTGCCCCCAAACCTCCACTGGGCTCAAATTTCCTTGCTTTTTCTGCTAGGAAGACTGTTTCTTTTGCATGCTTTCACCTGGGCAATCTAGGTTTTAAATGTTGAGCATTTGAGGAGCTTGTGTTGGTTTTCTACCAAACCTAGATGACAGATTGGGTTCCAGTTCCTTCCAGCCCCAAGCTTTCTAGACAATTGAAGGCTGTCCCTTGACTTCTTCAAAGTGAGATGGCCCCTAAGACTCCTCCATGTCCCACCCCACTCTGAAGTTAATGGCCAAAGTCCCAGGCAGAAGGCACCAAAAGGGAAGGTACCACCCTGGCACTGACCACCACTTACTGGTGACAGGCGCTTCATACTGCAGCAGCCCCTCTGCCTGCATAACAAGCCTGAGAGGTGCTTATCATCACACTTGTCTTATAGGAAGCTAAGGCTGACATGGTTTCTTTTCTCCAAGCCTTTGCAGATTTGCACAGGGGCCTCTCCTGGCCATGAATCTCCTCTCCTTTCCCTGCAGCAGGGGACTGGAGGTGCTTTATTTCTGCTGCATTGCCTTTTCATTGTGGGCCCAGAGACCACTCATAAAGGCAGATCTTCTCTGTTCTTTAATAGGCATGATTCAAAAGAAACCCTGTTGTTGCTCTTCCTTCCAGCTGACCATTGCCAGCTTCTGAGCAGGAAATGAACTTGGCACGTTTTAATCACCTCATCCCCCACCATCCATGAGGCAGATCTTCTTAGAAACATAAATCAGATTACATTACACTCCTTAGTCAAACTCTTCACTGACTTCCAGGAGCTTCCATGGGGTCCATAAATTTGGATTGGAAAAAAAAATTACATCTGTATTTTCACTAACCTCCAACTGAGATTTACATTTCCTTTCTATAAATGGGGACAAAAAAACCACAGCAATATCAGCAGTTACTTGTGACTTTGTCACCAAAAGAACCCACTGTGATTTTCTCTTCATATTATACTGGTTGCATATATCTCAGAATATTTTTTATGCCCATTTGATTATTCAAAATGACAGTAGTGGTTAGATCTGCCACCATATCTGTTATTTAGAGTATAAACAGGCCAGACACAGTGGCTCACACTTTGGGAGGCTGAGGTGGAAGGACTGCTTGAGGCCAGGAGCTAGAGACCAGCCTGGGCAACATAGTGAGACCCCATCTCTACAAAAAAATTATAAAATCAGCTGGGCATGATTGTGCATGCCTGTAGTCTCAGCACACCCCTCAGGAGGCTAAGGCAAAGGATCACGTGAGCCCAGGAATTTGAGGCTGCAGTGAGCCATGATCGTACCACTATACTCCATCCTGGGTGACAGAGTAGGACTCTGTCTCTAAAAACATAAAATAAAATGAAATAAATATGAACAAAGAAGTCATTTGATAAATTTTTTTTTATGTTATAAACTATATTTTATTTTAAATTAAATTATTTATTTTAATTTCTGTCTGTCTGTCTGTCTATCTATCTATCTTGAGACCAGGTTATGAGACTGGCTAATTTTTATATTTTTAATAGAGACAGGGTTTCGCCATGTTACCCAGGCTGGTCTGGAACTCCTGAGCTCAGGCAATCTACCCACCTCAGCCTCCCAAAATGCTGGGATTACAGGTGTGTGAACCATCATGCCCAGCTCAATGTAATGAATTTTCTTAATCAGAAGTATACCAAGGGGGTTGGGCGTGGTAGCTCATGCCTGAAACCCCAGCACTTTGGGAGACTGAGGTGGGTGGATCCCTTGAGGTCAGGTGTTCGAGACCAGCCTGACCAACACGGCAAAACCCTGTCTCTACTTAAACAAAAATTAGCCTGGTGTGATGGTTTGTGCTTGTAGTACCAGCTACTCGGAGGCTGAGATGGGAGAGTCACTTCAGCCTGGGAGGTGGAAGTTGCAGGGAGCCGAAATCGCACCACTGCACTCCAGCCTGGGTGACAGAGTGAGACCCTGTCTTCAAAAAAAAAAAAAAAAGGTGTACCAAGGGGGTGGCAAGAGGGATGTGGGCGCAGTCTTCCCTGGATTTAGGCAACAAGGTGGTGTGGTTTTATTATTTAAAAACAATAATACAGGCCGGGCACAGTGGCTCATGCCTGTAATCCCAGCACTTTGGGAGGCTGAGGCGGGCGGATCACGAGGTCAGGAGATCGAGACCATCCTGGCTAACACGATGAAACCCTGTCTCTACTAAAAAAATACAAAAAATTAGCCAGGCGCGGTGGTGGGCACCTGTAGTCCCAGCTACTCTGGAGGCTGAGGAAGGAGAATGGTGTGAACCTGGGAGGTGGAGCTTGCAGTGCGCTGAGATTGCCTACTGCACTCCAGCCTGGGCGACAGATCGAGGCTCCGTCTCAAAAAACAAAACAAAACAATAATACAGTCAACTTAAAGTCTATTCTTCTATGATCACTATAAGCTGGTAACTCTAAACAATGCCCATGATAAAAAATACTCCTCCCTGACAGGATAAACCACTCCCATAATCTCCCTGCCTCCACAGCCCCACCCTTGGTCTTTCATAATCCTACATTTTTTGTTTGTTTTTGTCTTCGCCATTTAAAAACATTTTGCAAGCAGAGGTCCACAGGGTTCAGCAGGCTGCCCGGGAAGTACATGACACAGAAACAAGTAAGAATCCCTGACTTAAAATAAAATGTAGATCCACTTTCCTTGGCCTATAGGGCCCACATGTCTAGGCTACTGCCCACCTGCCAACCCCATTTCCCTCCACCCTCTCCATCTCTTGGCACCTTCTTATAAACCAGAATTTGTTGAGGTACTGAAACATGCGAGGTTTATTCTTTCCTTTCTTCTTCCCCCAGATTTGACTCCCACCTTGTTCTGATCTCAGCTTTCAATGTCACCTTGTTGCAAAGGCCATTCCTGGTAACTCAATTTAAAGCAAGCCCTGCCCTCCTCGCAAGTGCTTTCTGGGCAGTTGTTACTACCTAAACCGTCTGTTGTTCCTGTTGACTGTCTTCCTCCCCTCACCAGAAGGTAAATCCACAAGCACACACAGGGACTACCATTGTCAATTGTTATAATCTCTAGCATCTTGACAGGCACTGGCAGGGGCTCAGTATCCTCAGAGCTGAGTTTGCTTCTCTTCAACTTTGTGTGGTAGCAGCCAGTTAATAATATATATTTAATCACTAGGCTTAAACCCATTAAAATTCCTACAAAACCTGGAAAAATGTACTCAGTTATAAAAATGCATGTAGATACAGTGAATGGACAGTGCAACCATTATAGTGAAGGAAAGAAGAAACCTTTTTTTTTTTTTTTGGAGACAGGGTCTTGCTCTGTTGCCCAGGCTGGAGTGCAGTGGTGCAAACATGACTCACTGCAGTCTCCACCTCCTAGGCTCAAGCGATCCTGCTGCTTCAGCCTCCTGAGTAGCTGGGACTACAGACATGCACCACCATGCCTGGCTAATATTTGTATTTTTTATAGAGATGGGTTCCACCATGTTGCCTAGGCTGGTCTCAAACTCCTGGGCTCAAGCGATCTGCCACCTCAGCCTCCCAAAGTGCTGCGATTACAGGCATGAGCCACTAAACCAAGAAACCTTTTAAAATGTAATTTGTAGGTCAGAAAAATTGTGCCAGGGCTGGACACAGTGGCTTGCACCTGTAGTCCCAGCTATGCAAAGGCTAAAGCATAACAGGGCCTAGCTTGAACCCAGGAGTTTGAGGCTGTAGTGTGCTACAATTGTGCCTGTGAATAGCTACTGCACTCCAGCGTGGGCAACATAGTAAGAGGCTGTTTCCTAAAAAACAACAAAAGAACAAATAAACTTTTTAAAGAAAAGAAAAAGGAAATGGCACCAGATTCCCCCACCACCCCCCCTTCTTTGGTGTTATAGCCATTTGGAGAAAGCAACAGGAATCCTGACTCACAGAGCCTTAGATAGAGATGCTTTGTATGTCACAGAATAAAAAGTACAGAGTTAGGTTGATCCCTGATTGACTGACTCAGTTACTAAACTATCACCAAACACACAGGTCCTTTCCATCTCCCTAAACTCTTTATGCTCTTCAGGCTGGTATCCCTCATGGTTGCAAGATGGCTGCCAATAGCCACTGGGGTGATATGTTTCCCTTTCCCAGAAAATAAGTTCTTCCCTTTAGTGTGATTGGGTACATTAGGTCACATGCTCATCCCTGGGTCAATAATAGTCCCGGGAGAAATGCCATGAAGATTGACTCAAACTCTGCCTTGGGGATGAACGGGGTGAATAGTTTCGGACAATAGAAGTTCCTTAAAGAGGGAGAAAGGGAAATCAACGTTAGGAAGCAACCCACAGTGGCCACTGTAGGTGTGGCTTGTTTTAAAATCAAATTTATTTTTGTTTCAATTTTGAGGAATGACCACTTAGAATAGCTTCTGATGGGAATGACCCTAATCTTTTTATTTTTTTCAAATATGCAGGACTTTTTTCTTCTAGAAAAAAATTTTTAAAAAATTATTGCCTTTATCTTGGCTGTGTTATCAGTCATGTGATCTGGCAGCTGAAGAAATATGGCCCATGGCTGCAGACTTGGATGCTTATATAACAGGCTTTGGTCTCCACAGTTAGTTTTAAATGGAGAGTGTGTGCCAGGGATTTGGAAAAGCTCTAATATAAATTTTCAAAGAAATAACATAGCTCAGACCTTGCTTAGATTATGAAGAGCAAGTCGGTTGATCTTGGGAGGCAGAGCGAAGCCTCTAAGTGAGTTCTGGAAAGCCTCTAGATTTTTTTTTTTTTAATTCCAGTTTTATTACAGCAGAAGCGTCAGCCACTATCCAGATGGATGCTGTGAAGTTAAAAAAAAAAAAAAAACCTCTCAAGATGGAAAATAATTTGGTTCACTTTAGGAAAATTATAAAACAAGAGGTATAAGCAAATGAAGGGCATGAAAAGAGAGCTACCTGTACCTCTGCAGCAGAGGAGGGAGGACCCCGATGGCAGAGGTCAGGGATGGGGGTTGGGACATGGTGGGTGGTGGGGAAAGGGGAGGGGTACCCAAGGAGAATCAAGCCATATCTGTAAAGAGGATCTGTATTTATTCATTCGGTATAATAAAACATCAATGAAAGGCAGTGTCAGTTTATTAGCAATAAATAGACAAAGTAGAATTGCAGTATTAGACTTGATGACATAAGAATCCTTCCATCCCATGTCAGCCCTTGAAGGCTCTGGAGTGAAAGGCTAGAGAAAGAGCCTGGATTTCCAAAAATGTTGAGTCACTCTCCTTCCAGACAGTACTAGACATAGATCATTTTCTTATTTTCTTTCTCTTTATCCTCTTCCTCTTATTATCCCTCTGCTTCCTTTTTATCTCTGAGTTATGTGCATTTTATGTGGCTTGGTATCTTCTGATGGTGATGCCCCCCAGAATTGACTGGTTATGGACTCAGATTGTCCAGACCCCTACCAGACATCTCATCCGCCACTGGCCAGGCCCCCGACCCCACATCTTCCTCCTCTGAGGCAGGGCCCCATGCTGGTCTGCAGGCTTTCTGCTCCTTTAAGAGTAAAACAGTGAAATGTCACAACCAGGAAAAGAAAAGAAGCCCTTTGAGCCAAGTAGTGGAATTGAAAAATGACACTTGTCTTTTCTGGGATATTGTTTTAGAAGTTAAATTTCCTTTCATTTTAGGGTTAAGGGTAAGTATTTGGAATGCCTTTTCCGATGGTAACTATGTCATCATCATCTGTACATCTATGTCACAAATTTGGGAGAGCTGTGGTTCAGCATGACAGTTTTTCCTTCCACCTTAGTGTCGTAGTTGTACGTAGCAGTCATGGGAGAGTGGAGAAGGAGGGAAGACAGGCAGTCCAGAGTACTTTTTTTTTTTTTTTTTTTTTGAAACAGAGTCTCACTATTGCCCAGGCTGGAGTGCAGTGGCGTGATCTCGGTTCACGCAACCTCTGCCTCCCAGGTTCAAGCGATTCTTCTGCCTCAGTCTCCTGAATAGCTGGGATTACAGGCACATGCCACCATGCCCAGCTAATTTTTGTATTTTTAGTAGAGAGGGGTTTTACTGTGTTGGTCAGGCTGGTCTTGAACTCCTGACCTCAAGTGATCTGCCTACTTCAACCTTCCAAAGTGCTGAGATTATAGGCGGGAGCCACTGCACCTAGCCCAGAGTACTTGTTTTTGCATTAGTAAAGGTCCATTTATTGCTGCCAAAATTAGATGTTTTGAAAAGAGTTAGCAGCCATGTATTTGAATTCCTGCTCCTCCACTTTTCAGATATGTGGTCTTGAGAAAAGATCTCCGGATAAAAATGGGAACAACAATAAATAGTGCTTGACAACCTTCAGTCTTTCCCATCTCAGGAAAGGATTGCAGGCACCCCTCCATCCTGCCCCTCATCTCTCTCCCTCCTCTCTACCCACCTCAGCCTGGATTCCTCCTTTTCACCTCCTCTGATCTTGTTATTGTACTCAATACGATTGTGTTGAATAAGTGACTCAACTGCCTTGGCCACCAGGTCTTGCCATGGCCATATCTAGTGGCTTTTTCCACTCTGACCTCTGCCACATGCTACATAAGGTTGACTGTTTCTCTGTGACTGCACACTGTCGTGTTTACTGCTCACATTTCTGACCACTCCACCTTGAATTCCTTTGCAGGTACCCCTTGTGTCCATCCCTTAATTGGGAGTATCCCTCGGGGTCCTGACAGATGCCTCTGGGACAGCTGCTTCTCCCCTAGACTTCATACCTTCCCTACCTGGCCCCCAGCCCCACCACCCCTCTAGGTATTTGCATCCCCCCAAATAGTACCTATCTGTTGCCAAAGCCAGAAGCTGGGGTGGCATCATGGCCTCTTTCCTTTCTCTTGTTTCCCACCAAATCTCAACCTGCCTGCCTTCTAAATATCTCCAGACTCCTCCAGTTTTCTTCAGCCCCGTGACTCTCCCTTTCAGAGACTGCTTAGTCTTTTGGCCTGCGTTCCTGCTGCTAACTTGGAGATCTGCCTGCCTCCTTTCTGTCTCTCAAATCCATTCCCCACACTAAACCCGAGGGATCTTCCTAAAACACAAGTTGGGTTCCCGCTCCACCACTTTACATCCTTCACTGCTTCTCGCAGAGGAAGCCTGAGAATAAAGCCTCCTCCTTAACATGGCTTCGAGACCCAGCCCCTGCGTGCTTATGTCTTTCTACATTGCACTGCTCCCTTTCCATATGCCAACTAAACAGATCTGGACTTCCTTGACATAGTCCTTTCTACCTGCTGGTCCTTCTGCCTGGAATCTTTCTTTTCCTACCTTTGTCCTCACTCTTTTTGTGCCTAATTGTCTTTTTTTTTTGAGACAGAGTCTCGCTCTGTCGCCCAGGCTGGAGTGCCATCTCGGCTTACTGCAAGCTCTGCCTCCCAGGTTCACGCCATTCTCCTGCCTCAGCCTCCTCAGTAGCTGGGACTACAGGCGCCTGCCACCAGGCCTGGCTAGTTTTTTCTATTTTTAGTAGAGATGGGGTTTCACTGTGTTAGCCAGGACAGTCTCGATCTCCTGACCTCGTGATCCGCCCACCTTGGCCTCCCAAAATGCTGGGATTACAGGCGTGAGCCACCATGCTCTGACAATTGTCTTTCTATGTAACTTCTACTGAGAGCCCTCCCCCGACCCTCAAACAGAGGTGACCCCTCCGAAGGCTTCCATAGGAGCCCATGTTCTTACTTGCTGTGCAAGTGCCTGCAAAGCCTGGCATAACTCTTGGCATGTAGTATGTGCGTCACAAATACTCAACAAAGGAAGGGAAGGAATGAGCATCCATGGTGTGTGGAAGCGGTCTTGTAAATTTTAAAGCATACGTTAATTTTGGTTCTTAACATTGAAAAACATAGTCTACAATAAAAATTAAACCAGGCATGGTGACTCATGCTTGTAATCCCAGCACTTTGGGAGACTGAGGCAGGCAGATCACGAGGTCAGGAGTTGGAGACCAGCCTGGCCAACACAGTGAAACCCCGTCTCTACTAAAAATACAAAAATTAGCCAGGCATGGTGGCACATGCCTGTAATCCCAGCTACTTGGGAGGCTGAGGCAGGAGAATCACTCGAACCCAGGAGACAGGTTGCAGTGAGCCGAGATTGTGCCATTGCACTCCAGGCTGGGGGACAAGAAGTAAACTCCATCTCAAAAAAAATAATAATAATAAGTAAAAACTGAGCAAGAAGTGTTGAGCAGCAAAGTAGCTCAGTTATATTTTTGAGTGTGGAAGATGTGAGCTTCCTTCTACACAATCTCCCGACCTTTTGGCTGGTAGACTTTTGGCTTGTCACCACCCCAGATTTTTCTTTAACAATGCGTGTCCTCTGTTCTGTTACCTCTGTACCCCATGCTCAGGTACTACAGGAGAGTGCTGAATTGAAAGAAATAAGAAACACAGTTCATCATATGTATAGATTTCCATCTTTGGATCAAATTCAAAGTTTAAAAATCTGCTGTTCTTGGGAGGTCTTGTTTTCTTGAACACACATGCCCCTGAACTTCAACTAGAGATTCTCAACTAAAGTACTTTCTGGCTATTCTTAGCCCTTGCTTTCACTGTTTCTAAAATGCAATGCATGATCTATACATCCATTGAGCAGACAAGGTTCCTCTTTTGGAAGTAATAATTCTAGTGAGTCAAGGGAATGGTTGAGAGGATAGAGGGGACATGTCAGATCAGGGTTTGATGAATCAGCCAGCCCGGCCCGAAGCTGGAAAGATTATCAGCTGCATATTTCACATTTTCTTCTCCAAGTTGACCATTAAGAATGGCATATTATACAAGTAGGTTTTTTACAGCATGTGAATCAACTTGTGACAATTCCGTAGGTTTTTTTTCCTTTAATCCCATGAAACAAAAGAGAACTAGCTATGATTTTGGTCTGTAGAGATAAGGAGAAAGGATCTCAGCTCTGTAGTCTTCTGCTGATGCATTAGAGAATTTGAAAAAACAACAGTTTTGGTCTTTGGATGTGTGTGTGTGTGTGTGTGTGCATGCTCACATGTGTGTGTGTATGTGTGTCAGGCTGTACCTTCTGGGGACTGGTACTGCAATAGGGTCAGCATGGTAGGTCCAGCAGTCCCCTTTTGTCTGGTCTCTGACATCTCTGGGCTCTGATTCAATTCAAAGAGTCTACAAAACAACACTTACTCAGATTCTGCCTCCTGTGAGATGAAATCACCTAAGAAATCAAGAAAACAAAGGAAAATGAAAATACTTTAGAACATGCAGGGCACCATGGGGCCCTGTAGACCTCATCACAGAGGGTGCTCAGGAGAAAGATTCTCACTTCTACTCTAGGGAATTTTTTCCAGAATGACCCATAGCTCTGCTGTCTAGTAGGTTTTCCCTGCCCAAGGGAAGGTCCAGGTTTGGGAAATACTAGGGTGGAAGCACAGTGAGTCATGTATGAGGGAGACTCACAGGTCCTCAGGGGTGACCACCCCTTCCAGGGTAAGGGTCAGATAACAGAGGCCCCAAGGGCCAAATCAAGGCTGGATGCCACCTATAACCACTGATGTTTTCTTACCCAGACATGATATGACCCAATTAGCATAACATTAATACTGAATCTTTGTTAAAAGTAAAGTTCATAAGGCCAGGCATGGTAGCTCGCACCTGTAATCGCAGCCCTTTGGGAGGCTGAGGTGGGTGGATCACTTGAGCCTGGGAGTTCAAGACCTGCCTGGGCAACATGGTAAAAGCCCTGAGTAACTTAATTTTTTCTTTTTGCTTTGTCTATATTTTCTAATTTTTCTTCAAAGATCATATATTACTTACAAGCTTAAAAAATTTGTTTTTATTTTATTATTTTTTATTTATTTATTTATTTATTTTGAGACGGAGTCTCGCTCTGTCGCCCAGGCTGGAGTGCAGTGGCCGGATCTCAGCTCACTGCAAGCTCCGCCTCCCGGGTTCACGCCATTCTCCTGCCTCAGCCTCCCGAGTAGCTGGGACTATAGGCGCCCGCCACCTCGCCCGGCTAGTTTTTTGTATTTTTTAGTAGAGACGGGGTTTCACCGTGTTAGCCAGGATGGTCTCGATCTCCTGACCTCGTGATCCGCCCGTCTCGGCCTCCCAAAGTGCTGGGATTACAGGCATAAGCCACCGCGCCCGGCCAAAAAAAATTTGTTTTTAAAGAAAAGAGGGCCAGGCATGGTGGCTCATGCCTATAATATTAGCACTTTTGGAGGCTGAGGTGGATGGATCACTTGAGCCCAGGTGATCAAGACCAACCTTGGCAACATGGTGAAACCCCTTCTCTACATAAAATACAAAAATTAGCTGGGCATGGTGGTGTGCACCTGTAGTCCCAGCTACTTGGGAGGCTGAGGTGGGTGAATCGCTTGAACTCAGGAGGCAGAGGTTGCAGTGAACCAAGATCACGCTACTGCACTCCAGCCTGGGTAACAGTGAGACTCTCTCAAAAAAAGAAAAAAGAAAAGAAAACATAGTTACTGTGGTTTGAACATCTCCCAAACTCATGTTGAAGTTTAATTTAACTGCCGTTGTGACAGTATTAAGAGACGGGACCATTAAGAGGTCATTAGACCATGAGGGCCCTGCCCTCATGAGCTGATTGATGTTGTTGCGGGATTGGGTTTGTTATCTTGAGAGGGGGTTGTTGTAAAAGTGACTTTGGCCCTCTCTGTTTCTTGCTGTTTGCCTCTCTTGTCTTTCACCTTCTGCCATGGGGTGACATAGCACAGAGGCCCTTACCAGATGCCAGCATCATGCTTTTGAACTTCTCAGCCTACGAAACTGTAAGAAATAAATTTCTTTTCTTTACAAACCACCCAGCCTGTGGTATTCTGTTACAGCAACACAAAATAGACTAAGACAATAGTATTGAAGGAAAGACTGGAGAGACGAAAGCCCATTAGGAGGTGATAGAGATAGTCCAGGTGAGGATGATTTGGGTGTTGAAGGGAGAGTAGGAGAGAGGTGAGGTTCAGGCTGAATCCACAGTGCCAGGAGGGAGGTGGGATGGTGATCGTGAGGACTCAATAGCCTTTTGTCCTTAACTAAAGCTAAGATGGATGGAGGAGTAATGGCGTAGGGAGAAGGAGGGTGTCCCTGCAGGCACAGAGGAAGTGAGGATATGGGGGACACGTGTACCCACCCTTAGTATACAACCAGGGCCTTCAGGTAGAATCTGAGGGAATTTCTCCACCAAAAGGCAAGATGGTAAACTGGTGAAGAGATAAAACTAGGAGCCTGACTGCCTGGGATTCAGTCTTCACTCTACCACTTACTAGCTACACGACCTTCACCAAGTGACTTGACCTCTTCTGTGCCTCAGTTTCCTTATCCATATATTGGAGATAATAATAGTGCCTACCTCATAATGTTGTTATGAGGATAGGATTAGATTAGTTAATATTTTTAAAGTATTTAGCCTGGCTCCTGGCATGTAGTAAGCTCCATATAATGATTGAGGATAAAAATTGAAACCAGAGTGTGAGCTCCTTGAAGGCCTGGAATGGGTGTTTAATTGGCCTCTCTCCAAGAGCCTCACATAGTGCCAGGCAGGTATATTATAGGTACTACATAAATAGTTGTCAAAGGAATACACAATTCAATTTTTAAAATTATTTTTTTGACTATACCATGAGTTAAACAGAACTCAGAGGGCTTTGTTTCCTACTCATGGAAAATGACCCCACTTCATTTCAGGTTCCAAATAACCAAGTTTTGTTTTGTTTTGTTTTGTTTTGTTTAGACAAGAGTTTTACTCTGTCACCCAGGCTACAGTACAACCTCTGCACCCCAGGTTCAAGTGACTCTCCTTCCTCAGCCTCCCTAGTAGCTGGGACTACAGGCATGTGCCTCCATGCCCAGCTAATTTTTGTATTTTTCGTAGAGACAAGGTTTCACCATGTTGGCCAGGCTGGTCTCGAAACCCTGACCTCAAGTGATCCCCCTGCCTCAGCCTCTCAAAGTGCTGGGATTACAGGTATAAGCCACTATGTCCAGCCCCAAATAACCAAGTTTATAAAGAAATTCTGGTATGTAACTAATTCATCAGATGGGGACTGCTGATATTTTCAAAAATTTCAGGAACTGCAGTGCCTTGTACCTACATGTGATGGGTGATGTGGGAAAGCATCAGTTAAGAAACAAATAGGGCTTAGGAACAGTGTTGATAAGGCTTGGGCTGTGTGTTACTGGTAAGGGGGGGTAGATGGGTGCAGTGGGGGTAATACTTAAAACCCAGAAAATGCATAAAGCAACTTAGTTTTGGATCTTGAACAAAAATTGATAAGATCTAATGCCCGAGGACTCCATTTGGTAAGGCGTGTTTTCCAAAAAGTTCTTTCAGCTGTCATATCCCAGCTGGAGTATAAAGTGGCCCTCGGAGTGGGGAAACAAGGGAAGATGAATGCAGGCACAGTATTTTTAGAATGCATTGTTCTCTAAATTCTAGAAACAGCCAACCTAGATGAAAATGTGTTTTCAGAGACACTTTTCCACTCTTTGTGCTACTTTAAGATTGATATCTAGAAATAGAAAACAAAGTGTGTTTTCTTTGTCTGGTAATTAAATTTCTTGGTTTTTTTTACTCAGAGGTGAGGAGGGACCATCTATTTTGGGCTACTAGGGTTGGTATAACAGCATCTTTAAGGCAACAGGACATGGGCATTGTGGGAGGGAAGTGTGATATCAAAGTGAGAGCTTTTTAGTTGAAATCAGGGTACATGAATAATAAAAGCAGCTAACATTTAGCTTTTACTCTGTGGACTTAATGTGTATTTTCTCCTTTAATCCTTTCCACAACCCTGGGAAGTTGCTACTATCCATGTTCTCATTTTTACTGATGAAAAATATGAGGCTGAAAGAGGTGAAGAAACTGGATCAAGGCTGTATCTTTACATTGCTAAAATGAATCCAGAGACGATCACTAAGCTGTATGTAAATATACATACAGATTGTATGTATATTTGCCTGGAAAAAACCTCATCAAACATGTGTAATTTTTATTTTAAATCAGAGTTTTAGCTTCTCATGCACACTTGTCGAGAAGAATTATGTAAGTTCCTGGTAAAATACCTTCTGATTCTGTAGGTACAGGACACTTAGGTGCTAGTTTATAACCCCCAGGAATATACAGAATGAAGTAGCCTCACAAAAGGCTGCTCTCACGTCAGCAGGAGCTGAGTGAGGCTCGATTCACTGAAATTAAGATAAAAATAAAGCTCTTTTAGTGGTTTTACTAAATAAGGAGCTGGATACCTGCTGATAATAATTAGTGTTCAGTTCAGCCTCTGCCGCTGGTACATCAAGTGTATTAACATGTCTTAGTGGGGCCAGGTGCGGTGGCTCATGCCTATAATCTCAGCAATTTGGGAGGCCAAGTGGGGCGGCTCACCTGAGGCCAGGAGTTGGAGACCAGCCTGGCCAGCATGATGAAACCCCATCTCTACTAAAAATACAAAAAATTAGCCGGGAGTGATGGTGGGCACCTGTAATCCCAGCTACTCAGGAAGCTGAGGCAGGAGAATTGCTTGAAATCAGGAAGGAGAGGCTGCGGTGAGCCAAGATCACACCATTGCACTCTAGCCTGGGCAACAAGAGCAAGACTGCATCTCAAAAAAAAAAAAAAAAAAAAAAAGTCTTAGTGGGAGAGTTGTGTAGCCGTTGTTCAACAGTGTATGTGTAAGACTGTGTTCTCTGCAGCCCTGCCCCCAACCAAATGACTTTTATTATGTGATAACAACAATAAACTACCTTTTGTTGAGCTCCTACATTTTCAGGACTAGTACCAGGCCCTTTGCATATATTTTTATTATTTTATTACCATTTACATATCCAAAAAAGCCCTCTAAGGGAGAGGGTATTATAGCCATTGTATAGTTGGGGAGACTGAGGGTCTGAGGAGTTAAGTGAATTGCCCAAAGCTGCAGAGCTAGCATGTGGCACAGCCTAGAATTGATTCCCCAAATATTTTATTTTTGTTTATTATAGACATTTTCAAGCAAGCACAAAATTCAAGAGATGAGTATAATGAAGTCCCTTTATCATTCACCCAGCCGTAATAGCTACCATACTTTACCATTATTCTTTTACCTATTCCCTCATCCACACACTTTTTTAAAAAGCAAATTCCAGACACCCTATCATTTAATCCACAAGTAAAACCCAAAGGTAGCTTAAATGTCACACTAACATTTATGTCTTTAAAGCTACTTCCTACTCAGCCCAAGCCTTTCTTTGCTCTCCAGTGCACATTTCCCGAGTCCGTGGTGCTTATTGTAGTTGTGATGTCTCCATCTGTGTGTGTCGGCTTCTGGAGGGCAGGAGCTGTGCCTTCCTTCCCCCACATCCTAACCACAGTGCATAGCACTGCACTCTACACTTGAGTCAGCAGGGCCTGACTACTGTTTACAAAATCAAGGGTAGGCCAGGCGTGGTGGCTCACGCCTGTAATCCCAGCACTTTGGGAGGCCAAGGCGGGCGGACCGCCTGAGGTCAGGAGTTTGAGAACAGCCTGGCCAACATGGTAAAACCCTGTCTCTACTAAAAACACAAAAATTAGCTGGGCATGGTGGTGGATACCTGCGTTCCAAGTTACTCGAGAGGCTGAGGCAGGAGAATCTCTTGAACCCGGGAGATGGAGGTTGCAGTGAACCGAGACCACGCCACTGCACTCTAGCCTGGGCTACAAGATTGAGGCTCTGTCTCAAAACAAAAATAAGATAAAAAATGAAATCAAGGGTAAATGCTCTTAAAGACTTATCAACTTTTACAAGGTGGGGATTCACTATTTTCAAATAATGCCAGAAAAACAAGAGAACCTTTGAAGAAAGAGGTGATAAAATGCTCCCTCTTCACCTCCAGCTTTCTGCTTCCACCTTGAAAGCATCTTACTAAATGTCCAGCACAGTTGGCCAAAAACGTGCTTGGGAAACCCAATTGAAGGTATAAGATGAGGCTGAATGTGGTATGAATTTGCAAATTTGAGTCTTAGAATTATGCCTCAATTTGGTTGAATTGGCTCTAAGACAGAAGAAACTGCTTTCATGGAGTGAATTATTAGGAGCTGGGAAGACCACATTACCCCTGAGTTACAATTTTTCTTGTGAATCTTTCTGTCTGTAGTTTATGATTTGGTGGAAATGTAGGGAGCTTGGGAGGTAGAGTCAGAAAACTCGTGTTCTAACCCCTCCACCCCCTATTCTGACTCTAATTCACTGTGACCTTAGGCAGGTCACTTAACCTCTCTGAGCCTCTTTTTCTTCATCCATCCATTCAGTAAATACTACTGAGTGCCTACTCAGTGCTGGGCACTGGGCATCAAATAAGATGGTTTGTGTCAAAGTAATTTGTAAATAAATCCTGTAAGAATTATTGATGTTTTCCTGGTTAAAATGCAACCTTTGGAGGAGAGCACTTTGAATAGTAATCTATCCTTGTGAGTGATTCTTAGCATTTTAGAGCTTTGACAGGGAAAGAAAGGGAAAGGAACAGGACACAAGACCCTGGGATCACTAGAGACAAATTTGGTCCATGACTGGATCTGAGGAGGGGTAATTATATGGGGAAAAAGTTGTGAAGTTAGTCCACACAAGTCCTGTTCTAAAATACTAGCAAATAATTTTGGGTGTACAAGAACCCATTCAAAGCAGCAAATACAGTGAATCAAACAGCTTATACTGTTCTGTGCCCCTTTTGCCCACTGTGAAAGGAAAGGAAAAAAAAATTTTTTTATCACCTAGGCCTGGAAGTCAACAAAGAAAACACAAAATATAGCACTGGTTTTTAGAATAATGCTATAGGACTCATTTCAATTCAGGTATCACCAAATAGACCATGTGGCTCAATTCTAGTATGGATGTTTAGTCCCTCATTGCTGGTGAGACCAAGCTGTATATGATTTCTCCCCTGTGTTCAGATGGAGACATGGAGGAAAATGTGATGTATTAGTTATCTATAACAATATTACTACAAACTTAGTCTTAAAACAACACACATTTATTATGGTGCAATTTTTGTGGGTCAGGAGTTCAACATTGCTTAGCTAGGCCTTCTACTACTTCAGGGTCTCACAAAGCTGCAGTCAAGGCATTGGCCAGGGCTATGGTCTCATCTGAAGTTTGACTAGGGAAGGGTCTGTTTCCAAACTTACGTTGGCAGCATTCATCTTCTTGTGGTTGCAGGACTGAGGGCTTCAGTTTCTTGTTATTGTTGGCTGGAGGCCACCTTCAGCTCCAGGAAGCCACTTTCAGGCCTTTGCCACATGGGCCTTTCAACATGGCCTCTTGCTTCTTTGATTCCAGCAATGGAAAGAGTTGCCTCAGAATATAAGTACATAACCCAATCTTATGTAATGTAATCATAACACATAATTATGTACATCCTGTCATCTTGCCATGTTCTATATGGCTAGAAGAAAATCAGTACGCCAGCCTGTTCTGGCCCTACAGGGATGTGAACACCAGGAGGCAAGGATCATGGGGGACACCTTGAGAGGCCGTCTACTATGTGTAATGTTTAGTGACTTGGTGAAGGCTCCCAGAAAATATTGGGGTTGTCACAAAACCACCCTGTGTTTTTGTACACACATGTAATCTTTGTTCCATGTAATCCTGGGAAATTGATCCAGAGTCTTCCCACTCCCCTAATGCTTCAGGCTGATTGTTTTTAGCCCTGCTGGAAGGTTGAAGCAAAACCTGTTTAATTACCTGTTGGCTAGAATCCTGGTGGTAGCAGCAGTTGGTATTGGTGTTATTTTCCTTTTCCTTTTTATTTTGTTTCGTTTTATTAAATATTATCTTCTTTACCTGAAAGATTTTGTATCTTTTGTTTCTAAATAGTCATTTGAGGAAAATTAACAGAGGCAGGCAAGATTCCAGACAACATGCTTAGTTTTCAGGTAGCAATTTCAAGCATTCTGTTTATTCGTTTAATGATAAGTCATAAGAAAAGAAGCTTAACTGTTCTTAGAAAAGCTAATCCTGGCACCACGATGGATTTACCTTGAGCATATCTTTCTGTCTCAATTTCCCTACCTATAAATCCACAGGGTGCAATATCCATACTAACAAGATATTCCAAAGGGAAATAATAATTTTTGAACATAAACTGAAAATCCTGCATAATAGAAACATATTTGTATTCTGCACTGTTGAGCAGAACTTTGCCACACAGCTTTAAATAATTTGTCATGCACTAAAGTACCAGGTACTCTGCTTGTTCTTAATTTCCTTTTCTTACAGAATCTTGCCAGTGACCTTGAAAGGTAGATATTATTCTCTTCATTTTGCAAATGATGAGTCTGAGATTCATAGATGTTTAATGAATCCAAGGCCATACAGTTGTGAGTCACAATTCTGCCTGATTTTATGTCCTGTTAACCTGCTGTTGCACCGGGAATTATAGAACTAATAATGCCAGTCCCTCACTCAGATTGCCATTAGTGGCAGTTTTCTAGAAACAAGAAGGGGCAGAAAGTAAAGGGAATCTTCTTATATATCATTGCTCTCTGAGAAAAAGTGTTATAGAAAAGCCGAAGGTCAAATTGCATGATATTTTCACCTTACAATATAAAAACATATCTACACTATAGGATACTTGGAATACAATGCAGCATTAAGAAAAAGAAAAGGAAAGAAAGATGGTGAAAGATGAAAAGATTGCCAAGACATACTGTTAGATTTCTTTTTTCAAGTCACGGAAATTTGGGCTGGGCATGGTGGCTCACACATGTGATCCTGGCACTTTGGGAGGCCAAGGCAGGTAGATCACTTGAGTCCAGGAGTTTGATGTCAGCCTGGGCCACATGGTGAAACCCTGTCTCTGTTTTTAGAAAGTACAAAAGTCATCCAGGCATGGTGGCACATGCCTGTAGTCCCAGCTACTTGGGAGCTGAGGCAGGGGGATCATTTGAGCCCAGGATGCAGAGGTTGCAGTGAGCCAAGATCATGTCCTTGTATTCTAGCCTGGGACACAGAGTGAGACTCTGTCTTAGAAAAATAAAAAATAAAAATAGAGTTACAGAAATTTAAGTATGATATCATTTGTGTGCTAAGCTAAGCCACCACAGAACAATTCTGCTTATTTTTCAAAGATACATCCATGCATAGAAAGCAGTCTGAAAGGATAACACCCTAAATTCATTGAATTGATTCTGAGTTAAAACCCTAAATTGGTTCTCGCTGAGGAGGGGGCCTGGTGGCTCCAATGGCAGTCTAACATTTAATATTTAAAGTTTTTACAAGGAGAAATAATTCATGTGTTACTTGTATAACTAGAAGTTCGAGGGTTTTTTTAAGTAAAATATTGAACACAAAGTCAGCCCACCAGTGTCTTGACTAGCCACGGTCAAAAGTTGGAGCTATTTGTAAGTCATTTCGACAATAAAGAAAAGGATGAACTAAAAATACTATGTCACCAAGATAGCTTTTTCCTCCAGAGATTTCTATATCAGCTGGTGCTTTGATGTCTGGCCATTATCTGAACGGGGCGTCTGCTCAGGGATCAGCTGTGACCACCCTAGGGAGAGTTCTGTGATGAGCCATGTTGGGGACAGAAGGATGAGTGAGCAGCTCTGCTTCCTTCGAGACATCTCTGCTCTTCACCGCTTTGTCTTAGCTTAGGTAATCTTCCAGGGCTAGATGATTGTAGGGGGTAGGGGAAAAGATGAAGGGGTTAAATGATGGAGAAGAGAAGGGTACCAGAAGAAACTCTTCTTTGAAGTTAAAAGCATTGAATTCTAGACATCTGCTAGGGATCATTTAATATCCAGGCTGATTAATTCAGCTGGGAAGCAGTCTATAGAAGCTGGTATGGACTCCATTCCTTGGTGAGTCAAATCACTTATTTCTTAGAAGAAATGGCATTAGAGCTTAACTGTTTTTCTGGCTCTTGCAAAGCATGTAATTGATGCAAAATTAGCTAGGTCCCAAGCAATATAACATCAAAGAAATATCTGCTAGCTGGACAATTTTTTCTAATCCACATTAAAATAAATACATATATAACTGTTAAAATAAAAATGTATTTATACATATGCATCTTAAAATCTCACATTTGACTAGTAATGCATGGGCCATGCTTGGGGAAACGCTGCAAGAAATGTGATCAGCTTGGACTTTGGAGAGGAACTGAGTTCAAATTTTGCCTCCACAACTAACTTGGTAACCTGAGAACTTAACCTTCTTAGCTTTCATTCCCTCATCTCAGGGTGGACTTACTAGTAGTTCCTACCTCATATGGCATTTTTCAGAATTACTTAAGCTAGTGTCTATAAAGGATAATGTGTAGTGCCTACAAAATGTTAGTAAAAAAGATCTTTTGCAAATAATAAAACAAATGCCAAGACCTTGATTAAATATAACTTCTGCAAAAGATGCCATCTTTTGAGGATGGTTCAATGCTCAACTTATTTTGGGAATTTGTATGTGTATGTGGGTTTTGGCGCCCTCCCACACACACTTTTTGGTCCTCTTTTTATTAATACTTTGACTGTAATTCATGGAATTACCTATTTCAAATCAATCTGATGGCTGAAGAAGGTAAAGCATGGAATCACAGTGATTACATAGCTACTCTGAAATGCATAGAATCACACCCAAGAATTTTTCTAATTAAATGCTCTTTGTGGGGGTGAGGTCTCTGAGTATGAAACTATGTAACTAAAGACTTAGAAACATCAGATTGTGGGCGCTTATGTTTAAACTTAAATTTTTAAAATTTCTGGTTAACTGTGTGCATAGAAAAGTGAAGTTGATTCAGCTACTCAGCTTGTAAGTGACTGCCATGATGGAGAAAGTGGGAGTGTGAGCTGTGCAGAGCTGATGGCAACTAATTGGGTAAGTTATGTCTAAATGGAGGACATGGAAGATCTCATGTAAGACCAACAAGCAGGAGCATGCTACAGCCGAAAGGGGGATTTGGTTGAGGAAGCCCATCCAGTAAGTAGCCAGCAAGTTCTTCTTCTCGCCACCTCTTTGAAATTTCTGCCTGACTAGCTGGTGGTTGACTCAAGCTTTTCCTACCATTGCTACTTTAGGGAAAGATCCCAGCCAAGGTTAATTGTTCATCTCACTCTTGCACTGAGATGTCACAGTGGGCATATCTAGGGATCTTAATAATTCATCATTCTGTTTTGACCTGAACTTGATCAGTATAGATGAGGAGCCAGGAGTATTTATGTATTGGGGGCAAAGAGAAGGGGTTTTCCATGTTTTTGCATCCCAAAGTGCTAATTTAAGTATTCTTAGGATCAGGTGACATATTCTGGTACAAACAGCTTTCTTTGGCACTGCTTAACTGTGTGTATGTTAATAACAGGAACTTTGCTGTTTTAATCTTACAGTTTTTTAAAAAACCTTTTCTATCTCAGTAAATCTGTCTAACCATGAAATTTAATAAAGCAGCATTCTAGAAATTCTTACCAAAGAAAATGAAAAATTTTAATCTTTATCTCATGAAGGAAATGAAATTTTTTTTAAATTTTTGAACAAATAATATTAATGTTATAATATGTCAGCAGGTGAATTTCCAAATGCACTCCTGGTTGCTCTTTCAGCCATTCAGGAATAAGATTTGTCTTCTCAGTTTTAAAACTAGGTTCAGAGAAGAGGTCCCTAGAAACATGAGTCAGGGCAGAGATGAGCTTCCATCTTGGTGTCTCAAACAAGCTTTTATTGATTGCTTATGATGCTTACTCACAGTACTGCACTGAGTCCCTTGGCAAACACCCACTTCTCCTGTGAGAGATGGTCTGTAAACAATGAACTGGGGCTCAGGGAATGCGTGTTGTAATAGAGATATTTTTAAAAGCAGACATTTTATGGGAGCATACTTGGAGCCTCAACCTTCTTACCTGTAAAGTGTGGGAACTGGACGCATCTCTGTTCCCTTTCCAGCTTTGAAACTCTGGGATCCTACAGAAACGCTGACCACTTCTTGTCCTAGAACATTTGTTTTGCGTGATCATTGAATAGTAAATACACCATTGGATGCTGTAAATATTTATGATCCCCTAAATGGGGGTGTTTTTTCCTGTTGTTGACTGTTGTTGGCTGGCTCTCCTACACACTGCATGCATTTTTCAGTGAGTCTAGCAGAGAAAGCCTGTACCTCTCATTTGAAGAATGTCCAGGATGGTCTTAAAAAGCAAGTTATTTGTCTCAAAGTGCTAAAAATATCCACCTAAGAAGAAGGTGGGCTTCCAGAGCTCCGTCTGATCCTCCATTTCCTCTTAGCAACTTGAAGGAAAATGCAGAGGATGACACACAGCCAAGATGAGATAATGCCTGGGATCTGGGGGTTGAAGTCATTCCCGGGAGGATTCCTGTCAGATGAAACGTTTCCGGGCCTAAGAGCACCAGGATCCTTCGGAATTGTACCACTTTCTTTCCCAGATTTTGCAGACCTAGGAACCAGACCCTCCCTTCCTCAGGTGGGTAGAAGGTGGTAACATGATCCTGTGTTGTGAGCTGTCAGGTTCTAAAGGAGGGTAGCTTTCTATGGTCAACATCCTTGCAATGATGATTTGATGCAACCAGACCACATCAGTGAAAGCTCAGCTGCCAGACCCCTTGAGATCTGGGGATAGGGTGCAGAGTGCAGACAATTTGATTAGACAACCAAGACATCCATTCTTCTTTGTTTTGTTGTTTTATATTTTTAATAAGCTTTCATTTTGGAATAATTTTAGGTTTACAGAAAAGTTGCAAAGGTAACACAGAGAGTTCTTATTTGCCTTTCCCAGCTTCCCCTGATGTTAACGTCTTACATAACGCAGTATATTTGTCAAAATCAGGAAAGTAACATTGGTTTAGTACTGCTAAGGAAACGACAGACTTTATTTGGATTTCACTACACAGTCTTGCCTAGGCTGGTCTTGAACTCCTGGGCTCAAATGATCCTCCTACCTTGTTCTCCTAAAGTGCTGGGATTAGAGGCATGAGCCACTGCACCCGGCCAGGTCATACAAATTATCATTTGCCTTTTTTAGATGACACACAATGACCATCTATCATTATACTTTGCTATAGTGTGTTGATCTCTTGGTATTTTAGGGCTGTTTAGTCCCAGGAATTTGTGCTTTTTGAATTCTCAGGTCGGCTCATCATAGTATTTCTAGCTCCCCTCTCATTACTAAGCTGTCAGCTGTTGTTTCTCTCCACTATCAGCATTTTTGTCTGTGCAGACCTCGTTCCCACATCTAAACTGCAGCTGCTAACTGTTAAGGTAATGTAACTCTGTATATATGGAAAGAAAAGTACCTGTAAATGAGGCACATGGACAACATTAATGTGTGGATTTTATGACTTTTTAAAAAGCCCTTTTATTATCTTATTTCCCAGTTTTGGACCAGATTTTGAGATAAAAACAATGAAAAGTGAAATAACAATTTAAGTAATAGATAATTAAGTAATATCATATTTTAATAGCTAAATATATGGGAGTGAATATCTGTCTTATGTAGAGATTTGTACAAAAAACATTCACCCCAGTATTATGTTCTTCCATGCACTTAAGTTATCCTTTAACTTGGTAAACACTGATCTATGTAAAATTTTTAATTATTTCCCCCCACAGTGTTTTCTACATACTTTACAAAACTGTTTATTGTGAAAAAGTTGGGAAATATAGATAAGTTGTTTTTTATACCATTATTGTTAAAGGGCTACATAATATTACATGTTATGGCTGTATTTAGCCCATGGAGTATGATATTTATGTTGTTTTTATTTTTAAAAAATAGGCATTTTCCTGTGATGAACATTCTTACTTTTGCACACAGTCTTCTTTTACACATATCCAAGAGGCTATATTCCCATCAGTGGAATTATTGAGCCAAAAATGCACACTTTGATGGTTCTTAATGGCCACTTCCACATTTAGCAGTGTGTTAGAAATATGTAAGTTTCTGGCTGCTGGAGGAAGCTTGTAATCCTGCTGTTCTAGCATGTTGTTCAGGTGGCTGTGTGCACATCATGGCAAAGGAAACAGCCCTGACCTGACCAGAATCGCTGGTCATGTATTCATGGTGGGGTGAACTCAAACAGTCAGAACTAAGCATTTTCAGGTAACTTATTGACTCCTGGGGGGAAACCGTTTGTCAGGACCTGCTGCAGTTTATTGTGACCTCATCTACTGAAGGCGATGGCCTTGGAGTAGAGGGTTTTCAAGGGGGCAGGTTTCCACAGGCCCTGCTCCTTACAACATTTTTTACCCTCCAGCTTTTAGTAGCTTCATGAAGTAGTCTATTTCTTGAATAATCGTCCTCTTCAATTCTCATTGGTAATTATTGGACCATCTTTTATCCTCATGTTTTCTGCCTGATGGACTGTCAGGCAGAGCTTCTTGGCAAGTTTTCTAGCCAATTAAAGATGGAAGACTAATTCCATTGAGCAGTCAATTCCAGTTAGCTCAGCTGGTGGGATTGTGGCATTAATGCAGGACCACAAGACAAGGGTTTGATCCTACATGAACTCGGTCAGCCGTGCTCTTTTCAGAGTATGGTAGCAGAGTAGAAAAATGTCTGGTCTCTTTGCTTGCTCCCTCCCCTTCCTTTTAAGTAAAGTCTCTTTTATTTAGACTCTTCTGGGCTATAGGAGTCACAATTTTTTAATTAGCACCAATCTTTGCAAAAGCTAAAAATACATTTTCTGAACCTCCTGACTCTGATCCTGACTCTTCACTTTCTTTAGGAAACCATTTGCTTATCAAATAAAGTGTGCTTTCTGCAGGTTCTTGAAAGCATGAATTCATGCCACATATTTGGAGAATGGGTCTTCTGAAAGAGGGTGAAATAAAGACTACGTAATGCAGACTGATTCTTTCACATCATCCTTGGCCTTTATACAGTGACTTTTTGTTTTGTTTTGAGACAGGGTCTCACTCTGTCACCCAGGCTAGAGTGCAGTGGTGCAGTCACGGCTCACTGCAACCTCGACCTCTCAGGCTCAGGTGATCCTCCCACCTCAGACTCCTAGGTAGCTGAGACTACAGGCGTGCACTGTCACACCCAGCTAATTTTTGTATTCTTTTGTAGAGATGGGGTTTTGCCATATTGCCCAAGCTAGTGTCAAATTCCTGGGCTCAAACGACCCTTCTACCTCAGCCTCCCAAAGTGCTGGAACTACAGGCGTAAGTTACTGTGACTGGCCCACAGTGACTTTTTGTATCTTGTCTGATTGTTGTATAAAATCTTTAGAACTGGTTTGTATCATTCAGAATAAGGCAAAACAAGAACAAAATCCAGGTGGGTAGGGAATGGGTTGAAAACACTTTGGCATCCCAAATACGATTGTAGGGACTCTGTGGGTGAGTGAGTGAATGAGTCACGGAATAAATACATTCTGAATGAATGGATGAGGCAACTAATTAATCTCATGGTGAGATTTATACTGTTTCAGAACTAATTTTTAATTTAAATTGTTTCCCCAACCATATCCCATTTCCCAAAGAAGAATAATAGATTGAAGTTAGTGGAGCATTTCTGTGCACAAAGAAAGTATGAAGAAATCCTGAAACACTTACACTAATGCTGACTTTCTTCCCTAAAGGAAAGAGATGAACTTTATTCATTAGGAGTTTTTCATCAACTATTGATCAAAAATACACATCTGTTTTTCAGTCTGTTTTTTCCAAATATTGGTAACTCAGCCTCATTCAGAGCTATCTGAAGAATAAGGAAAGACCAAGAGTGATAAGGCAGCTTGCATTAATCAGATGTGAACGGGATACTTTGGCCTGCTAAATTGTGTCAGGAAGGTCATTTTTACCACAGAAATACTCACACTAAACACCAACAGTTTTTCTAAGAGACATGATTTTTCTCCCTTTTGGGAAACTGAGGAAACAAAGACTTAAGTCATTTCTTGACTCTCTGAGAAATCCTTTTTCCACAGGAAGTCTGTGTGGAAGTGCATGATTCAATTTTTGTATTCTTTTTTCCCCAGAGGTCAGGGATGAACCATGGGTGACTCAGCCACAGGTCCCTTTATTTATCAGGCCTATTTTAGCTATCCGGTCTGGGGTGTGTTGGACTTTATGGGTCATGTTCTGTGCTGCATGAAAAGGGGAAGAGAGGTAGTGCATTCTGCTTTTTTTTTTTTTTTTTTTTTTTTTTTTTTAGACAGAGTCTTGCTCTGTCGCCCAGGCTGGAGTTCAGTGACGCGATCTCAGCTCACTGCAAGCTCCACCTCCCGGTTTCACGCCATTCTCCTGCCTCAGCCTCCCAAGTAGCTGTGACTACAGGCGCCCGCCACCACGCCCGGCTAATTTTTTTGTATTTTTAGTAGAGACGGGGTTTCACTGTGTTAGCCAGGATGGTCTCGATCTCCTGACCTCGTGATCCACCCGCCTCGGCCTCCCAAAGTGCTGGGATTACAGGCTTGAGCCACCGCGCCTGGCCAGAGGTGGTGCATTTTAAGTCTTTCTGCTAAAGCTAAATAGTTATTCTGGGGAGGCAATACAGTCCTTACACATGGCTTACCTTTGAAAGTGGAAATAGCAATTAATTAAACAATTAAGTCATACTCTGAATTAATGCTGTTATTTAGCATTAATTTAGCATATTATTTAGCATGTCTTATAATTATTTAATTTTAATGCATGAAATAGGGGTGAACATGTGCTTTTAAAAAGGCTAACGTTAGGCCGGGCATGGTAGCTCACACCTGCAATCCCAGCACTTTGGGAGGCCGAGGCGGGTGGATCACCTGAGGTCAGAAGTTCGAGACCAGCTTGGCCAACATGGTGAAACCCCATCTCTACTGAAAATACAAAAATTAGCTGGGCATGGTAGTACGTGCCTGTAATCACAGCTACTCAGGAGGCTGAGGTAGGAAAATCGCTTGAACTTGGGAGGCGGAGGTTGCAGTGAGCCGAGATCGCGCCATTGCACTCCAGCCTGGGGGACAAGAGCAAGACTTCATCTCAAAAAACAAACAAACAAACAAAAAACAAAAAAGCCTACTGTTAAAATTATGAACACATAAAACAAGATAATTTAGAGAATTTATATTTAGAATACTTTTAGGTAATAATTCACCACAATTCATCTTTAAGTAAAAAGTACCAGAATGCATTTATTTTGACATGTTTCAAACTTTTACTTCTTTATTATACTAGCACTATGGGGATGTTGTAGAAAATTATAAAATAAAGGTAAATTAAAGAAAGACTATTAAAATCATCTTTTTGGTACTCTTTATATTTTGGAGTATAGCCCTGCTAAATGTATGTTTATATGGACACACAAATAGGATCACATGATGCACAGATACTGCTTTGTGTCTTGCTTGTCTTATTTTGGTACACATCAACATTGTTCCTGTTCATATTTATACCTGGATATTGTTATTCTTTCTTTCTTTTTTTTTTTTAGACAGAGTCTCACTCTGTCACCCAGGCTGGAGTACAATGGCACCGTCTCAGCTCACAGCTTCCCGGGTTCAAGCAATTCTCCTGCCTCAGGAGAAGCTGGGATTACAGGCATGTGCCACCACACCTGGCTAATTTTCGTATTTTTAGTAGAGACAGGGTTTCACAAAGTTTGATGGTCTCAAACTCCCGACCTCAGGTGATCCACCCACCTCAGCCTTCCAAAGTGCTGGGATTATAGGCATGAGCCATCACGCCCGGCCAAGACCTTATTATTCTGAATACCTACATAGTATCAGATTGTTCAACTGGGACATAACTTTATTTAATTAACCCACCATTGTTAGATATATAGTATGCTTCTAGATTTTCTTACTATGAACTTCATCTTTTACAATAATGATACCTGCTTTCTACTTCATAGCTAGTGCCAATGTGAAGCATTTCCCATGTAATAGCTCTCTTTTTATTTAATTAAGGTAAAATTCACATAACATTAACATGTACAGCTCTGGGGCATTTAATACATTCACAGGCCAGGCGCGGTGGCGCACGCTTATAATCCCAGCACTTTGGGAGGCCAAGGCGGGCAGAACTCAAGGTCAGGAGTTCGAAACCAGCCTGGCCAACATGGTGAAACCCCGTCTCTACTAAAAAATACAAAAATTAGCCGGGCGTGGTGGCGCGCGCCTGTAGTCTCAGCTACTCAGGAGACTGAGGCAGGAGAATCACTTAAACCCAGGAGGTGGAGGCTCAGTGAGCCGAGATCACACCATTGCACTCCAGCCTGGGTGACAAGAGCAAAACTCCGTCTCGGGGGGAAAAAAAAAAAGAATATTGAAAATCCAGAAAAATTGAACAGTTATCCAGCTTGGTAAATGTGTGAGTGTGATATACGCTGAGGGCTGAGAAGTCTCCTTAAGTGTGATCCAAATTTGCATTTGCTTTTCCAAACATATGTTAAAAAAGAAAGTGAACATGTGGCAAGATTGTAAATGTGCATATTCTGTGATCCTGCCTTATAAATACAAGTTTGAGCCTTAGAGAACCAATCTCAGGAATGCAGAAGGAGGCGTGTATAGGGAAGTGCGACACATTTTGTAACAGTAAAGAAAGGAAACGCTGTAAATATCCATAAATAAGAGAACAGATAAATAAAATGTGGTATAGAGAAGGCTGGATACATTCAGCTTTGAACTAGATCTATATACAACAACATGGAGGGAGCTCAAAAACAATGCTAAGTGGGGAAAATATTTAGATTTACACTTAGAAAACAATACTGCACACTATTTGTAGATGTCTGGAATAAATATAGAGGTAAAAAGTGATAGTCTCCAAACAATGTTTACAAATGGCCAATAAAAACATGAAAAGATGCTCGGTAGCAGCTGGCTTTAGGGAAATACAAATCAAAACCACAATTATCCCTCACACCCACTAGGATGGCTATTTTTAAAAAAAGGAGGGAAATAGAAAAAGAAGAAGTGTTGGTGAGGATGTGGAGAAACTGAAACCCTTATACATTGCTGGTGGGAATTTAAATGGTGCAGCTGCTGTGAAGAAGAGTTTGGCAGTACCTCAAAAAGTTAAATATAGTGTTACCATATGACACGATTCCACTTATAGGTATATACCCAAAAGAACTGAAAACAGGTACTCAAACAGGTACTTGCACATGGATGTTCATAGCAGCACTATTCCATCAATTGAGGAATGGATAAAACAAAATGTGGTATATCCAAACAAGGGAATATTATTCAACCATAAAAAGGAATGAATACTGATGCATGCTACAACATGGATGAACCTTAGACACACTATGCCAAGCAAAATAAGTGAGAAACAAAAGGTCATATGTTATTTGATTCCATTTATATGAAATGTCCAGCAAAAGCAAGTCCATAGAGACAGAAAGATTCATGGTTGTCAGGGACTGAGGAGAGGGGAGATTCGGGAGATATAGGGTTTCTTTTTGGATAACCGAGATGTTCTGGAATTAAATAGTAGTGATGGCTTTACGGCATTGTGAGTATAATAATCACCAGTAAATTGTGTGCTTTAAAATGGTAAATTTTATGATGTATAAATTTCATCTCAATAGAAAATTTTCTCTAATGATAAATGAACTGGTAGGATATATATCTATTCCATGATAATAGTTGTCACTAGGGGTGGCCAAAGGTGGAATGTGGGACTGAGGTGATGGGAAGAGGAGATGTTAGCTATGCGGGTAATGTTTTATTTATTTTATCTATTAAAAAAGCACTGGGAGAGTGTATATTCCGGGCAACTTGAATCTGTGTTTCCTGGTTACAATCCTCACACTTGCCCTAAGTAAACCCTCTACTTACGTATATTCTTTAAAGCCCTGGAAGCAAATTTAACAAAATATTGAGTTTTTAAATCTGAATGGTGAGAATGTCAGTATTTATTATATTACCCATAGCGTTTGCTATGATTTTTCACGTTTTTTGAAAAATAAATCACAGCAGATACAAAAGGCCTGGGTACAACTGAAATGGGCCCAAGGGGCATGGGCTCAGGTTGAAAAGAGCTGCCTTCTTGTCCAGCTCAGACCCCTGCTTTGCCTCCTAAGATCCCACTGGATCCTAAACCCTCTAGTTTGTGCAGTCTTTCTGTATAGCCTCCACTGGCCCCTCTTGATCAAAGTCATCATTATACTCCTGATTTAGCAAGAATGTCAAAGTTCTCAAGTCCACAGTAACTCCTGATCATACCTTTGCCCTTCTGACTCCTCCTTGAGTCTAGACACAAATCCTCTTGCCTGTTGTTAGAGAACCTTCTGCCACCAAGTTCACCCAAAGATTGCTCAAATTTAGGTCCGGAAAAAAATGAAAGAGAGCCATTTCTGTTTCTGTCAACATGGTAACTGGTTAATGTGGAACTGGACAGAAGACCTTGACCTTTCTTAAAATGTTTATTATTTTTTCTGAACATACACACCAGGGTGCTGGGAAGAGATCATCTCTGATTACCAGGCCTCATAATAACTGAATGGCAGATGGAAACCAAAGATTGCTTCTCCAGTGGTCTAGTGTAGATGCCAGCAAACTGTAGCCAAGAATGGCCCACTCTCTGCTTTTGTAAATAAGGTTTTATTGTAACACAACCACACTGTTATTTATTTATTGTCTGTGGCTGCTTTTATATTGCATTGGCAGAGGTGAACAGTTGCAACAGAGACTGAATAGTCCACAAAACCTAAAACAATTAGAATTTTTCCCTTTACAGGAAAAGTTTGCCAACCCTGGTAGTGGTTAAGAATAAGGGCTCTGAACTCCAAATACCTTTGGAAGGTAAATAAGCATGGAAGATCTTCTTATCTTCTTCTTTTAGAGTAAAAATGACACTGAGAAGCAGAGAAATGAAATAGAAAGTCAAGATGACAAAGCCAGTTACAGAATTGGTATTAAGGGTGTAGACTCTGGAGTTAAATGCCATTTACCCACCATACGTCCTTGGGTCTGTTATTAAAACATAGCTGTTGCCTCAATTCTAAAAGTGTTCTTGAGAAGAGTAAATGAGATAACCCAGTTACTTCATCGG
Source organism: Macaca thibetana thibetana (assembly GCF_024542745.1). Classification (NCBI taxonomy): domain Eukaryota; kingdom Metazoa; phylum Chordata; class Mammalia; order Primates; family Cercopithecidae; genus Macaca; species Macaca thibetana. The sequence continues at coordinate 111,227,221 of NC_065579.1, read as the reverse complement.
TAAATATTTAGTGGACTCCATTCTGGGCTGTGCACTGTTTGAGGTGTTGGTGGTGAAACAGCAAACATGAGGGACAAGATCTCTGTCTTCACAGAGCTTATAGCCTAGGTGGGGAGATGGTAAATAACAGCAAATCAACCAAGGACACAGTCCAGTCTTGAGGTGGCTGTGGCTGGGGCTGGGAATAGGAGGTGGTGGCAGGGGAGGTGAGACCGGGAGAAAGATGGAAGTTGAGAATTTCCTATAGCTGGGAGGTCAGGAAAGGCTCTGAGGAGAGGTTATTTGAGCTGATGCCTCCATGACAAAAAGGAGCCAATCCTGCAGAGATTTGGTGGCAGAGGAAACAGCCAGCACAAATGTCCTGGCCTGGCAACAAGGTGCCATGGTCGGGAGGGAAAGGACACTGTGCTGGAGCATCATGGGTGAGGAGGAGAGAAGCAGGAAAGGGGGGCGGAGAGGCGAACAGCACCAGATCCCATGGGGCCTCATCCAGTGGTGGCAAGGAATTGGGATTTGTGCAGTGGAAGCCAGTGGAGGTTTCAGGCAAGAGAGTCAGTGCTAAGATCTAGGATAACCATTCAGAAGATCCTTCTGGCTGCTGTAATGCAGTGAGATTGTATTGTGTAGGTACTGGTTGCAGCAGGGAGACCAGTTAGCAGGTTTATTGCACTACTCCAGGTGAGAGATGATGACAGCTTAGGCTGGGACAGTGGCAGACAGGCAAGGTGAAGAGAAGTAGACGGATAAGATAACACTGTTGGAAGATTGGATGAAATGTGGTAATACGTGGGAAATATTTAGCACAGGGGCCAGGGTTATAGTATCATCAGCCTCCCTATCATCATTATCACCACCAGCACCACCTCCACTATCACTCCAGCCATCATCGTCACTGTTATCACCACCATCACCACTGTCATTACCACCATCCCACCATTATCATCTTGGGAGAGACAGTGTAGCATTATGGATAAGAGTATATACTCAAGCTATGCTACTTGTATTCAAACCCCAGCTGTACTACTTACAAGTTCTATGACCCTGAGCAAATTACACCTCCTCTCTGTATCTCAGTTACCTCTGCTGTAAAATGGGGTGATCGTAGTATTTTCCTTATAGGACATTGTGAAGTGCCATAATGCGATCATCGGATAGTAAACCCTAAACTGTTGCTATTATTTGGGAACTGGTATAAGGTACCATGCTTGGTAGAGAGTTGGTGAACTTTGCTAAAGTTCTGACATTCTGTGGATATCCTCCTTAGAGACTGGAAACAAATCCCTGCTTATGTAACCCATTGACTGATGAGGCTGATGGTGAGGGCTCTCTCCCTGACCTCTGAAATACCACTGTTTCAGAGAGACAAGGCAGCCCGCTGTTTGTCAGAACATTTTAGCTTCAGGCTTTTAAATCAGCATTCCAAAGATTTAAAGGCAAAGAAAGTATGTATTGGAATTTCCACAGAAAAGAGTGTTGAGGTTCTGTGCTTGCTTCAAATAGCTCTGTCTGTGGGGGTTGGCAGATGTTCTTCAGGAGGCATTACCTCTTAAAGGGAGGCTTGGCAAGGGCATTTTATTTATCCGCTGTAGGCAGATTCTCATTTCAGGTATAGGGCTGCAGGGTTAGCTAGAGCTTCCTGAGTGTTTCAACTATGGGCTTTGAACAACCTGGGCCAAATGTGGGAGCATCACTGTCTCTGTCATGCCCTCTACAGGCAGGCTGCTAGAGCCACGGGACTAGCTTCCAGGAGGTGAGAAAAGCCCTCCAGTTATGCCCTCACCCTCAGATAGCTCAGATAGCTTGCATGAGAGTCCACATTCACTGCCAAAGACATGTCTTCCACAGGCCCTGGACGGAGGGCAATTGTACCACACAAAAGTCTGTCCCAGGCTGGGTGTGGTGGCTCATGCCTATAATCCCAGCACTTTGGGAGGCCGAGGTGGGAAGATCACTTGAGGTCAGGAGTTTGAGACCAGCCTGGCCAACATGACGGAACCCCATCTTTACTGAAACTACAAAACTTAGCCAGGCATGGCGGCACGCACCTGTAATCCCAGCTACTCAGGAGGCTAAGCAGGAGAATCGCTTGAACCCGGGAGACAAAGGTTGCAGTGAGCCAAGATCATACCACTGCACTCCAGCCTGGGTGACAGAGTGAGACTCCGTCTCAAAATAATAAATAAATAAATAAATAAATGTCCCAGAGAAACAGCGGTGTATGTACCACTCTACCCACAACCATACAAGGGATCTCTTTAACCTTTCTGTATAACAAAAAGGAAGACCAGTAGCAACATGTGGTAAAGATGTGCCATAACCCAGAATGGATCTTCTCCTTCCACTAAGAAATAGGCTCCCACAGATGGCAGGTTTTACTGCTGGACCAGAGTCAGTTCTTATGCCTGAGGGCTGGGACTTTTAGAACTGTGGCAACTCTGGGTATTTTTTCTTACTACTTAGCTGGACAAATTGTTTCCTAGCTTTTAAATTAGGGAGAGACAGGTTGATGTAGTATAATGAACACCCAACTTGGTTTTTGTGTTTTGTTTTGTTTTGTTTTGTTTTTGAGATGGAGTCTCACTCTGTCACCCAGGCTAGAGTCCAGTAGCGTGATCTCGGATCACTGCAAACTCTGCCTCCCAGGTTCAAGCGATTAACCTGTCTCAGCCACCCCAGTAGCTGGGATTACAGTCTCCTGCCACCGCACCTGGCTAATTTTTGTATTTTTAGTAGAGACGGGGTTTCACCATGTTGGCCAGGCTGGCCTTGAATCCTGACCTCGTGATCCACCCATTTTGACCTCCCGAAGTGCTGGGATTATAGGCGTGAGCCACCGTGCCTGGTCATGAACACTCAACTTTTAAAGCCAGTCATAGATGGAGTAAAATCTAAATTTTACCTTTTAGTAGCTGCCACAATAAGCAAGTCACTTAACCCTTCTGAGTCTCAGTGTCCTCATCAGTAAAATAGGAATAGCAACACTTATATTCATGGTTGTAAATATAACAATGTACATAAAATGAAAAATCTTACTGGTACAGCAATGTTGTTGTTGTTTTTTCTGTTGTACTTCACATACATCTTGGCTTCTGAGTAGTACCTGCAAGATCTTGAGGTTAAGGTATGCCTTTTTTTTTTTTTTTTTTTTTTTTTTTTTTTTTTTTTGAGACAGAGTCTCACTTTGTCGCCCAGGCTGGAGTGCAGTGGCATGATCATGGCTCAGTGCAGCCTTGACCTCCCCAGGCTCAGGTGATATTCCTGTCTCAGCCTCAGCCTCCCAAGTTGCTGGGACTACGGGAGTGTGCCACTATGCTCGGCTTTTTTTTTCTTTTCTTTTCTTTTCTTTTTCTTTTTCTGTAGAGACAGGGTTTTGCCACGTTGCCCAGGCTGGTCTCGAACTCATGGGCTCAAGCAATTTGCCCACCTTGGCCTCCCAAAGTGCTAGGATTATGGGCGTGAGCCACCATACCTGGCCAGGGTATGCTCTTAATTTTCAAATTTCTGCTTTACTAGCAACAGCAGACATTTACTGAGCACTTGGTAAGTGACAGACTGTCACTGAGTGCATTCATGTGTGTTTAATCCTCACAACAGCCATGCAAGGTGAAGATTATAATCCCCGATTACACGTGAGGTTTAAGCAGGTGAGGCAGCTTGCCCAGGTCACAGGCAAGAAAGTGGCAGAGCTGAGATTTTAAACCTGGCCAAGCTCGGTTCATGCCCTTAACTCATAAACACCCTGCTGTCTCTTAAAATGTTCATGCCCAGTAATTGACATTGCTCCTTGTGATGTTGTAGCATGAATCAGTCATACAGAGATGTGGTTGTCCTTTGCTTCTTGATTTCTAGGAAGTCTATATATATTCCAGAGATTGGTGTTGAAATGGATACGAGTTGTAAATATATTTTGCCAGTCTGTCGTTTGTCTTTGCTTATATTTTCCTTGTTGTTTTTGTTTGCCATGTAAACATGTTTAAACTGATTTTATCTTTTTATATTTTAGGATACAAATTTTATCAATCTTTTCTGGCTTCTGGACTTTGAGTCATAGTTAGCAAGGTCTTTCCTACACTAGGGAATGATCCATCTTCTTCTTGTACTTTTACGTTTTCATATTTACATTTACATCTTTGATGTATTTGATGCTTATCCTGGTATACAATGTGAAAAAAATTAAAAAATTTAAAAAAACACTTTTTAAAGCACTCAAATAAAATTACCCTATCCAAATGTGGTTAGAGTTGGCATATGAAGAATATTTGGGGTAGTGAATTTTCATTTAAGAAAAAAAGCAGATTTATTGGTACCATTGGGTGACAAGCAGTGAGTTCTTCACAGTTCTAGTTAGAAGACCTTTAGTGTGAAACTTTGGTAGGGGTTTTCCTATGTGCTGAGCTGGTAAAGTGTAAAATGGAGGTTCAGGAGTGGGCAGCTAAACAAATGAAGCTTTTGGAGGTAGCTTTGGATACTTATGAGATCCCTGACTCCCCATGCCATCAGCCTCCAAAAACTCACCTGTGAAACATTCTTGACATTTTCCCACTTTCTCCTCTTTGTCATTGTTATGAAATAATTCCTTAGCCCTCATGGGTTTGTTTTTGGCCAAAGTGTATGACTGTATCAATATGTTACTATGCTTGTCTCCTAGTCTCAAAGACCTTATGATCTTGTTGAGAGAAGCAAGACTTAGATATATAACATAAATCCTGAACAGTGCAAAAAAGTAAGAAGGCAGCTATTCATTTTTGTGGTAGAGGCTCTTTTGTATGTATATGAATCAAAATGCTTCCAGTTTTGACAGAAACATAGCTCAGATTTCTTTAAGCAAATAGAGAATTTATGCTTATGTAACAGAAAAGACCAGGTGTCATGCTCATGTAACAGTCAAGAGCAACCTTCAGGCATGGCTGGATCCAGGTGCTTATTTTTGCTTAGGAATCTATTTCTCTCCTCACTTCTCAGCTTTCATTTTTCCTTGTTGCTTTCATTCTCAGATATGCTCTCCCCTTCTTGTGGAAAGATGATCACAAACAATGAGTTCCAAGCTTACCCCCTTCTAACTTAGGGGTACTTTCTTGTCTAGTTTCTCTTGCAAAAATCCCAAGCCTGGTTCTCATGCCTCTTCCTGAACCATTACTAGAAGGAAGAACCAATTACTAGAAGGAACTGAACCAGTTACTAGAAGGAAGGGTTGCTGATTGGTCAGTCCTGAGTCACATGTACTCCCAAAGAAACTGATAGCAGGCTCAGTTCCATTTTAACCATAAGCTCCGAGAATTGGGGAGAGGCCGTTTCCCTAAAGAAAGTTGTAGAGACATGATCAGAAAAGGGAGGAACTAAAGCTGAGTGAGCCAAAGCCCCAGAATGCACCGCAGTATGAGCTGCTTGTTCTCCAAGCTCTTAAATAATTGGCTCCAGGTGGCCAGCATCGCAAACAATGAAAGTCTTGAATAGAGTAGATAGACTCTGTTAAGCCTATAAAAATGAAGCTGCACTGAGTTGCTGTCATGTGATAAGAGCAATAACTTTAGTAGATTCTCAACTGCATTACAAAATAAAACTAAACAAACAGAAAATGTTGCTGCCTATTACTGATGATGGGTTTCTGAGATCCTAAATGGAATTTGTCAGAAAAGCTATCATCATGTAATTGGCATTTGTCAAATACCAAATCCCAGCAGAAAAGAACATAGAGAGGGATTGTTTCCCTCTTCCCAACCACTGACTATGGTTTGGAAAAAGAATGAGGTCTCAAATTGGGCTGGATTCTTAAATTGGTGCTTTTGTGAATGTCATTTTAGAACTGATTCCACACCTAAATATTCTATAGCTTGTGAAGAATGTGGCGTGGAGTGCAGGGATCTCTGTAAATGGAGTGGCATGGCTACTTTGTTGGCTGTGCCAGGGATATTAGCTGACATTTACCATGCCTGGCACTGTGCCCTATGCCATCCATGCATCATCTCACGCAGTTATCACAATAGCCCTATGAGGGAGGTACTCTTTTCATCCCCATTTTATAGGCGAGGAAACTGAGGCTCAGAAAGATTACTCACTCACCCGGGGTCTCAGAGCAAATTACTGGTAGAATCAGAATCCAGACTGGGACTGCTAGACTCCAGTATATGGGTTCCTAGCAGTGCTCCATAATTAACTGGCTTGTGTCACCCTGACCTTGTCACCTCACAGAGTTTCTTCACTCTTTTTTACAGTGTACATTGTTCAACAAAATCTTTAAACAGTGATGCCACTGAAGTGTTTTACTCTGAGAATCCTGTTGTATCATTAGCTCTTAATGATGGGCTATAAATGAACTCCCTAGATTTTTCTAATCCATTCCTTCCCACCATTTCCAGAAAACAATTACTAAAATGGACTGGATAGTAGTTCATTCCTTTCATTTTATCTTTAGGAAAGAAGGCAAGGAGGTGGAAAGCTGACCAAGCTGGCTATTAGCTCTGAACTTAATAATTGCCAATAATCTTCAAAAATAGTATTGAGCTGTGTGAGCCCTGGTAATTACATAGTAGTGTGTAAATGGTTCAAAGGCTAGGCTTTTAAGCAAATTTGGATTTACATCATAATCCTGGCACTCTGACCTCAAAGAAGTAAAGGTAAAGCCTGACTGAATCTCAGTTTCCTCATCTATAAAGGGAGTCATTAGAAGGATTGAGCTCTAAAGGTTGTCCTGGGGATTAAAGGAGATGATACTTACAAAGTGCTCAGCACAATGCTGCCCCTAATTGTGATTTTAAAAAACCTGGCTGCTAGTAATGCAACCATTTATTATTACTATTACTATTATTATGTCCTGTTCTTACTCCTTCCCCCTCCAAAATAAATACCACCACAACAAAATCTCCATTTCTATCACTGACATTTTGTAAACTGACAAATGTAAAGACATTCTGTCACTGACATCTTTTTCTTTGCAGTGGTTTGCAAAGCACCTTGCAATTTCCTCTCTTCTTAATTCCTGGAATTCTGTTTGAACTTGAATTGCTTAAAGCTCTCTGTTCAGCAAACTATCTCTTGTGTTTTTTCCTCTGATGTCCACAGGCTTTGAAACAGTAGCTTTTCCATAATCTTTGACAAAAGTTTGCACTAACTCCCTGAAGGATTGGTGGTTTCAGTACGGCCTTCTCGGCCTTCTTGTCCATCTGGCTCTCTGGCTCATTCTGTTTTTGTTTGTTTGTTTTTCCTTTCCTCAAGATCTTTTCTCTTTGCTTAGTTTTTTTAAAGGGGAATCCCTTGAAAGTCTCCTCTAAAATATTCTTACTCCCCTTTTCAAGATTAAGCTGTTATCTTGGTGACAGGTACTGACAAATACCACATAGACTCACAAATGGTCATGTGGTTTGGCTCACAGATTAGTGCCTTTTTCAGGTGATAATTATCCCCTGGGCAGTTACAAAAGCTTTGTCATAAAAAGTTGATTATTTATGGCAACCCTGGTTCTGGCAGTTAAAATAACCTGGGGTCTAGTTATTTGGGGTTTTCTTTCTCTCCCCAAGGAACATCTCTGGAATTCATTTATGGCAAAAGAAACACACAAGGGCACGTATCAGCTTTTTAATCAAGATAACCTCTCATCTGTAGAGCATTTCATAGATTCCAAAGCACTTCCAAGTCCACAATCTCCCAGTGAACTTGATTCTGGGAGCCAGTCAGATGTGTCTTTCCAGGCAAGGTGAAAAGGGAGGAAGAGAAAAGTGAGAGCAGGAGGCTGGGCTGTGGGGTTGGATTTTGAGGTGATTAGCAGTCTGGCAGATGCAGTTAGGATATGCCTGGCTGGACCATGAAAAGATGGAGAATTGGGACTCCTGCTTTCTGGTGCCTTTTTCAGTCATGCTAATAACAAATGACCTGTGATAGGATTTCACAAGACTCAGAGAGAACCTCAATCATTAAACAAGCCTTTATACATTCATTTGAGCTGTTGTCTTTTTTCCCTCTTATGTTTAAGAAATCCATTTATATTGTAACATTTTACTCTGCATCTGCTGCAAGAGGAAACTATAGAATAATAATGATTGCTTCCTGAGCAAAAGTAAGTGAATTCCTAGCAGAGGTCATTGGAAAGATATATGGGGAGGAAAAGTGGAATATTTCTTCTTTTAGTTTTGATGGTGTTCCAAAGAAGAAGAAACAAATTTGAAGAAACTGATGGTTTACAATATTTACAGAAACACCACTACCAAAATGCCTTGGTTCTATCAGCAGCTGTGTGCACCTCAGTTCCATTACCTCTCCCCTTTTTATAAAAATGACATAACCACGTGGCCCATGATTGGGAGACCTTCCTTCTGATACACCGTGATTTTTTTTTTTTTTTTGAGACAGAGTCTCGCTCTGTCACCCTGGTTGGAGTGCAGTGGCATGTTCTCGGCTCACTGCAACCTCCACCTCCCAGGTTCAAGCGATTCTCATTGCTGTCTCCCAAGTAGCTAGGATTACAGGTGTCTGCCACCACACGTAGTTAATTTTTGTACTTTTAGTACAGACGGGGTTTCACAATGTTGCCCAGGCTGGTCTTGAGCTCAGGCAATCCACCTGCCTTGGCCTCCCAAAGTGCTAGGATTACAGATGTGAACCATTGCACCTGGCCACAACCGTGATTTTTATTTTGTGTATTTTCCCTGCCAAGCTTTTCCACATATATATTTCACATATATATATACATATATATATATATAGAGAGAGAGAGAGTATATTTTTATATATATATATACACACACACACATACATATATCATAGGTGCCCTCATAAACAGTTTTCATCCTGCTTTTTATTAGCTTAGCATGTTCCCATATTGCTTGGCTTCATGAGTACACTTGTTTATGCAGTGTTCGTGCAGTGGATGGCCTATAATCTAATTAAACATCCCCTATTGCCTGACATTTGGATTTCAGGGCAATTAGTGCAGGCCCTGGAGCCAGCCTGACCCAGATTTCCTGCTGTGCCACTTCCTAGCTGTGCGATCTTGAGGGCTTGCTTTCTTCATCTGTGCCATGGGAATGATAATACTTTCCTGAAAGGGTTGTTTAGAGGAGAATAATGTATATAAAGCATTTAGTTCCTGGTACATAGTGTATTCTTCATACTTAGTAGCTAGTCTATTATTATTTCTAATTTTCACTATTTAGATGACAGTACACTGAAAATCTTTTCTTCTTTTAGATTCTTTTCTTTTCTTCTGAGACAGAGTCTTGCTCTGTCGCCCAGGCTGGAGTGCAGTGGTGTGATCTCGGCTCACTGCAACCTCCACCTCCCAGGTTCCAGTGATTCTCCTGCCTCAGCCTCCCAAGTACCTAGTACTACAGGCTTGCCCCATGATGCCCGGCTAATTTTTGTATTTTCAGTACAGACAAGGTTTCACAATGTTGGCCAGGCTGGTCTCAAACTTCTGACCTCAGGTGATCCACCCACCTCAGCCTCCCAAAGTGCTGGGATTACAGGCGTGAGTCCAGCCATTGGATTATTTTCTTTTGGTAAAGTCACACATGTAGGGATATCGGGCTAAGATATTTGCATATTTGTATTGCTGTTGGTAGATACTGACATCTCTTGATATCACCGTAGTTTTTACATCATCAGTGGTTCTACACATGCCATTTTCACTTACAACCTCACTGGCATTGGCCAGAAATGATAATTTTTAAGTTGCATAATTTAGTGTTAAATATGATACCTGGAGAAACTGTACCAGCAAGAAATTACCCTCACCAGCAAGAAATTGTAACTTTCTAAGTTGAATAATGTGGTTTGTTATCATGATACCTTGTGATCTGCTCATATTGGAAAAGTAGAGAGGATAGTATAATTAGCACCTGGTCACCATCATCCTGCTTCAACAATTACTGACTTCTTCCCAGTCTCACTACACTGTGTTTTTAGGAGTATTTTAAGCAAACCTTGGCCATATATCACTTTACTCATCAGTACTCTGCTATACCTCTCTACCTGATAAGGACCCTTCCTTTTTTTTTTTTTTTTGTTTGTTTGTTTGTTTGAGACAGGGTCTCTCACTCTGTTGCCCAGACTGGAGTGCAATGGCCCGATCACTGCTCACTGCCCTCACTGCAGCCTCTGTCTCCCAGGCTCAGGTCATCCTCCCACCTGAGCCTCCTGGGTAGCTGGGATTACAGGCATGTACCTACTAAACCTGGCTAATGTTTTGTATTTTTTTTGTAGAGGTGGAGTTTCACCATGCTGCCCAGGCTAGTCTCAAACTCTTGGGCTCAAGTGATTCACCCACATTGGTCTCACAAAGTGCTGGGATTACGGGCATGAACCACCACGTTTTTTTCATAAGTCACCATCCCTTATCCCATCTGACAAGATTAATAATAGTTCCTCAGTGTTATCTAATATTCAGTCCAAAGTTGAATGTCCTCATATGCAAATTTTACTTCAGACTGCACATGAGGTGATATTGAAGAATTCTTGTTAATTTGTCTCAGAGACATCCTTGTACAGTTAACTTGTTTGAATCAGTATCCCAACATGATCCACTCATTCCTTTCTTTCCTTTTTTTTTTTTTTTTTTTTTTTTTTTTGAGACAGAGTCTCGCTCTGTCGCCCAGGCTGGAGTGCAGTGGCGTGATCTCGGCTCACTGCACGCTCCGCCCCCCCGGTTCACATCATTCTCCTGCCTCAGCTTCTCAAGTAGCTGGAACTACAGGTGCCTGCCACCACGCCTGGCTAATTTTTTGTATTTTTAGTAGAGATGGGGTTTCACTGTGTTAGCCAGGAGGGTCTCGATCTCCTGACCTCGTGATCCTCCCACCTCAGCCTCCCAAAGTGCTGGGATTACAGGCGTGAGCCACTGTGCCCCGCCTCTTGCCTTCTTTTTTAAGAGACAAGGTCTTTACTATGTTACCCAGGCTGGTCTCAAACTCCTGTGCTCAAGTGATCTCTTGCCTCAGCTTTCCAAGTAGCTGGGACTACGGGCATACACCACTGTGCCTGACTGGTCCACCCATTTCTTATCATTGTTATCGTGAAAAACCTCGCTTTTCCCCCCCTTTTTTACCCTCTTGCTGAGGAAACCAGGTCATTTTTCTGGCAGAATATTTTCTAGCCAGGATTCAGGTATGCTTTCTCATGATGTGTTTTATGTTTTCCTCCATCCCCATTTTCTGTAAAGTGGTGAGTAGATCTGGAGGTTTGATAAGCATCTTCCTTAATTTTAGCAGGAAGTTATTTTGAGGGCACAACACATCCTCACAGTCCCTCCCTGGGTAGAGTCTTATACAGCTGACCAGATACCAGTTGTTACTGGCTTCCCCTGGTAGTAGTAGAACAGCACAAAAATTCAATTGACCATTAAACTGGTTGGTCAATAGAAGCTGAATGTAGGAATAAGTGATGATATTAGCTTAGGCTGAGTGCAGTGACTCACCCCTGTAATCCCAACATTTTGGGAGGTCAAGGGGAGAGGATCGCTTGAACCCAGGAGTTTGAGACCAAACTGGGCAACATAGTGAAACCCCATCTCTACAAAAACTAAAAAAATTAGCCAGGTATGGTGGTGCATGCCTGTCGTCCCAGCTACTTGGGAAGATGAGGTGGAAGGAATGCTTGAGACCAGGAGGTCAAGGCTGTAGTAGTGAGCCACAACTGCGCCACTGACCTCCAGCCTGGATGACAAAATGAGATCCTGACTGAAAAAAAAAAAAAAAAAAAAAAACAAGAAAGAAAAGAAAAAAAAAGTTGCACCAGGTGCAGTGGCTCACGCCTATAATCCCAGCATTTTGGGAGGCTAAGGCAGGAGGATTGTTTGAGCCCAGGAGTTCAAGACCAGCCTAGGCAATGTAGTGAGACCCCCCCATTTCTACAAAAAAATAAAAATTAGCCAGGCATGGTGGTGCATCTGTAGTCCCAGCTACTCAGGAGGCTGAGATGGGAGGATCACTTGAGCCCAGGAGGTCAAAGCTGCAGTGAGCCACAATTGCACCACTGCACTCCAGCTGGGAGACAAAGCTAGACTCTGTCTTAAAAAAAAAAAAAAAAAAAAAAAAAACTGCCAACTGGTAGAACATGGTTAATTAAGTGTTAGTAATAAGAGTTGTTAGAACTCAAAAGAATAAACTAGCTCCACAGGGCTGGGTTCACCTAGGAAAGCTTCTCAGAAGAAAAACTTGGTTTGAGATTTGAATAAATAATGAGTAGTATTTTAAAACATGGAGAAGGATGAGGGAGGGACTATTCTGGACCTGAGTTCAAAGATACACAAAGCTTTTTAAATGTCAACCAATTGGTCCTCTTATGTTGACAGCCCTTGATACATACCTTCTGTGCCTTTTCCTTTCTTTTGTTCTTTAATTCATTCAACAAATATTTATTGAGTGCCTATTATGAGCCAACCTTTTTGTGGCCTGAGGAATGTGTTCATGAGGCAGCCTAGTTTTATGGTAAAAACATCAGCTGGGAATCAGAAGACTTTAGTCTTCTCTTAAGGCCTGTTTTTAGAATAGAAGTACAAAAAAATTCTTTAAGGTTATTGTTGCTGTCAGTATCTCTAGATAGAGACTTTGGCAGCTCAGACAGAGGATGTAGCATACTGTCACCTTTCCTGGGAAGAAAGGACTTCTGCTGTTTGAATGAAATAGTTTTTTTCCTTACCTTCTTTCCTCTCTCTTTATTCTTTCTTGTGGGAGCACTTTATCCTTTGAGCTCCAAAAACAAAGCTGGAAACCCATGAAACGATATTTGCCACGACCCTGGGCAAAGATACAATTGAAAACAAGCAGAATTCTTTAGCATCCAGACAGTTCGCCTTTGTTCATATTCCAAGCGCGTGGGATGGCAGCAGGGGGTGCAGGGGGAGGTTTACCTGTGGTTATCCTGCTGAAAGAGGTGTGCTCATTCTCATGAAAAAGAATTGATCTTGAGACTGAAAATGGCTTATGGCAGGGTGGGTGGCTGAGAACAGAAGACATTGTTAGCATTTTTGACATATTCATACATCTTGAGCAGCAGCTCAACTTCTATCAGTTTGATCCAGGTCTTTTTTCCTTTGAATTCAATTCTATCAGCATCTATTGAGTGCTTGCTATGTGCAATACTAGTCATTTCAAGAGGAGGAATTTAGCTTCCTTTCCCGTTATCTCCACCAGCCCCCTCACTCCAGAAGCACTTCAAATAAGCTTACAAGCTAAGTATGTACACTGTAGTTGCTGTGCAAACGTAGCTTTGAGATGGCCACCCTGCCACCCTGAAGTCCCTCTCTTCTTCTCTGTCCTTTCCTATTGCATAAAATTCAGAATTTTCAGGAGAATTTCAGAATTTTCAGTAGAGTTTCAGAATTTTCAAGATAGAAGGAAACTGAGGGTCACCCAGTTCTGTTTGGTAACAAATGTGTTCCACTTCTTCCCCTAGCCAGAGTCCCAGGACAGAGGGTTAGCTCATAATGTCTTTGGCTCCTCTTTTATCCGTAACCTCCCGGGTATAAAATGTAAGTGATTAGTGTTCCACAAGACTTGGATTGAAAAACTTTAATCCAGTGCATTCTGTTTGAACAAAACAGGGTCCAGGAAAGTTAAATAACTTGTCCATAGCTGCCACAGTCTGTGGGTAAACAGGGACCAAAACCCAAGGCCACTTGATCCCCCATGCATAGCCTTCCTATAAAGCCACTTGCCCATGGTGTGGACATGATTGCCCTGTGGGTATGGGGCACGCTGGGGCCAATGACATGCTATCTTTGGGAAAGGGTGTAGCTTTGTGGTTAAGACCATCAACATTCTGGCAGACTAAGTAAGTTCTGGCATGGCTATTTAGTAGCTGTGTGACCTTGAGCAAGTTACTTATCTTCTCTGAGCCTCCATGCCCTCATTTATAAAACAGGGCAATACCCTCTTCAGCAGGTTGTGAGGATTCAGTAAGGTAATACATGTCACATACTTGTCACAGGTCTGGCATAAGGCAAATGGCACCTAACATTATTTTCTAAATTTTCAGCACTCAGATGTGAACTTCCCAAGTCATAATGGTTCTTTCTGTTCCATCTGGAGTTAACTCAAACCTGTCTTTATTACTCCATTTGTTGAAATAGAATCTGATATGGAACTTTTTGCTTGGAAGATGTGCCACACATGTAGTCTACTGTTAGAAATTGTTTAAAAATAAGAGTTTCAGAGCTGTCTTTCCGACTGGTTGGTTGGTTCCTGGGTTTTGAAGAGACTTATCTCCTTGCTCTGTTTGGGACCATAATAAACCTAGCTACTGTTTATGAAATTATTACTATGTGGTAGCCCCTGAACCAGGCTTCTCTCTAATCTTCACCTCCACCCTTTGAAGTAGGTGCTATTCGGTCCTAATTGCAGATGAGGAAACTGAGGTTCTGAGAGACTGAGTAACTTGCTTGATGGTTGAAGGTATTTTGGTGGTTCTCCCTCGTGGAAGGTAGAGGAGCACACTGTGCTCTGCAGTTGTCTAGATGTGAGATTATGTCTAGGGTGACTCTAGCACTTGGGGTTGACACCTGACAGGGACTTGAGTGAACATCCAACCCCCTGGTTGATCAACAGGGGAAGCTGGTGAGCAAAGAGGTCACGGGACTGGACCCAAGTCAGTGCTGCTTCTCATTCAGTGTTCTTTCAGTCACATCATATGGGCTCAAATCCTTGACCCTTGCATCATAGGCTCTGGCCTCAGGACTCCCTGGTTTGTGACTAGCCTGTGAATTAATGTTCCACTTGAGAATTGGAACTTCAGGTTCTAGAAGCAAAGTGCTTGTATTTGAACCCCAGCTCTGCTACTTACTAGCTGTGTGACTTTGGGCAAGTTGCTTGAACTCTCTGTGCCTCAGTTTCTCCTACTATAGAAGTACTCATTTCATAGGATTGTTCTAAGGATTACTTGAGATACTTCATTAAAGTCAAAGAACAGTGCCTGGCAGAGAGCAAACACCTCATCAGCTCTCAGCATCATTTATTGAGCTCTCATCACTTGCCCGGCATCTTTTGGCAATGGGGATGTAGCCTTGTACAAGAGATTCATGATTCTTGTGGAGCATATAGTCTAGTAGGGGAAACAGATGCTAGAGAATGATGAAGATTATGATTTATTAAGTAATTCTAGTGCTATTTGTTATTTATGGGGCACTATTTAGAAGTTGCTGCAAGGTATCTTTGTTTTTAGTTCTAATTCTTATAAATGGACAACATTAATGTAAATATTTTGGGTAAGAAGTTTGGCCAGGGTTGCACAGAACCCTCAGCTTTGAGAAGCCCGTGGTTTAGCATCTCATGCCAGCAACCATCTATGTGTGTATTTTTGTTTTGTTTTTTAGGGACGGAGTCTTGCTCTGTCACTCAGGCTGGAGTCTAGTGGTACAGTCATAGCTCACTGTAACCTCCAACTCCTGGGCTCAAGCCATCCTCTTGCCTCAGCTTCTAAAGGAGTTAGGACTACAGGAATGCACCATCATGCCCTCCTAAATTTTTACATTTTGTATACAGACAGGATCTCACTATGTTGGTCAGCCTGGTCTTGAGCTTCTGGCCTCAAGTGATCCTCTTGCCTCAGCTTCCCAAAGTACTGGGATTACAGACATCAGCCACCATGCCCAGCCAGTCATCTGTGTTATATCCAGAACAGAATTAGCTATGGCCCCACTACTTAGATGCAAGCAGCCCACCCTCGAAGGGCAGAAGAGAAGCTATGACTGGGCAGAATCCACAAGGCAGCAAGACTTGGTCCACTGAAGGAACAGATAGCTCTCATAGTCATAAGAGGCCTGTAGGAAGAAGACAGGGTAGGAACCAAATGCTGCTGTAAAGATAACACAGGCACTATGTAACCAAGTACCTATTTTTAAGTGACAGTGGTGTATTTTAGGCCAGTTCTGTCCTATTTGTAGTCTATCTCCATTTTCCCTCAGTAATTCTTTTCTCATAGTTGATCTTTCCTCTGTTTCAACCTCTTGTTTGTTTTGCCATTTGATATTAAAAGAATCTATATGCATATGCATTTCTTGACAAATGAGTACATTGAGCTTAATTTTCTGATGAGCCCTTATAAAATATTACCATGCTGAAGTAACCCAAAATGTGGGCTGCCTATACCAAACGTGCTAATTTTAGACAGGGTGCTTTCATCAGTACCTAAGATAAGAATTTTTATTTGAAAGCTTTCTTGAAATTAAATGCATAAAATCAAGATAATACTCCATATACACTTCAGTCTTTGCTGTTTAATAGAATCACAGAAGCATACACATTTATGTTTAAATCACCTTGTTATATGGTTCAAGAATCTATGTCTCAGAGAGATTAATTGACTTGCCCAAGACCACAGACTTAATGGCAGGGCCAAATTGTATACCATGTCTTCTTTTTTTTTGTTTTTTAAATTTTTTTAGAGATAGGGTCTCACTCTGTTGCCCAAGCTGGAATGCAGTGGCGTGATCATAACTTGCTGCAGCCTCAAACTCTTAGGTTCAAGCAATCACCCTGCCTCAGCCTCCTGAGTAGCTTGTGCCATAGGCATATGCCACTGTGCGTGGCTAATTGTTATTATTATTATTATTATTATTATTATAGTAGAGATGGGGTCTTACTTTGTGGCCCAGGCTAGTCTCAAACTTCTGGGCTCTAGTGACCCTCCCACCTTGACCTCCCAAAGTGTTGGGATTACAGGTGTGAACCACTACACCTGGCCCATGTCTTCTAATTTAGGTCACTTCACTCTTCACTGTGCTGCTTCTTTTTTTTTTTTTTGAGACGGAGTCTCGCTCTGTCGCCCAGGCTGGAGTGCGGTGGCGCAATCTTGGCTCACTGCAAGCTCCGCCTCTCGGGTTCACGCCATTCTCCTGCCTCAGCCTCCCGAGTAGCTGGGACTACAGGCGTCTGCCATCTCGCCTGGCTAGTTTTTTGTATTTTTTAGTAGAGATGGGGTTTCACCGTGTTAGCCAAGATGGTCTTGATCTCCTGACCTCATGATCCACCCACCTCAGCCTCCCAAAGTGCTGGGATTATAGGCGTGAGCCACCACACCCGGCCACTGCTTCTTTTATATATGTGCGACAGTCAAATCCATTTTTGAAATTATAGGGTTAAATCAAAGAATTAATCTCTTTGGAAGCAAGGAGTGTTGGAAAAGTTCTCCAAATTCCATCTTTTTTCCTTAATTCATTTCAAAAAAAAAAAAAAGGAGAAGGATGATTTATTTACCAGAAGGGTTAATAATAGCATGGATTACGTGCTAACCATATGCCTAGAAATCTGACATACATATTATCTCATTGGATTATTCATGTGTCTTTAATTCATTAAAGCCTTGAAACTCTCATATCCCCATTTTATAGATGCTTAAACTGATGTTTGTCATCATTAAGTAAATTGTCCAAAGTCATATAGTTGGCAAGTGAAAACTTGGTATTTGGACCCACGCTTCTCATTCTAAAACAGGGGTGTCCAATCTCTGGAAGAAGAAGAATTGTCTTGGGCCACACATAAAGTACACTAACACTAACAATAGCTGATGAGCTTTAAAAAAATCGCAAAAAAAAAATCTCATAATGTTTTAAGAAAGTTTACAAATGTATGTTGGGCCACATTAAAAGCCATCCTGGGACGCATGCAGCCTGTGGGCCATGGGTTGGAAAAGCTTGTTCTAGAGCTTGTATTCTACGTTCTTCCAGGAAGAAGGACAGAGTGTTGAGTATTCCACAAAGAAAAGTTTGCTGTAAAGCCAGATTGGGAGGGAAATATCTTATTCTTTTTCAGTTTACTAGCTCTTTACTTTGTAATTTAACCTTCCATATTAAAAGCTTCTCTAGGAAGTGAGAATTAATTTGGGGGAAGGAAGCCTCAATTATTCCTGCTTCCAGCTGGTACAGATGCTTGGCCTCTTCAGGACAGGTAGGAGGGAGAATGTTGGCATCTCTCTACTGAGCTCATAAACTGGAGAAGCATCTAAATTCAGGAATTATGCCAGGTGGGGTGGGAGTGTGGGAGGGAGGAAAAGGATGTGGTGTTTGGGGCCCATAACTCAGGAAATGTGATGGCACCTAATTTCAGAGTGGCATGAGGCAAGCATTTAGGAAAAGAATAGTGAACTATTGTTATGGGTTTTTTTTTTAAATGGGTGGGTTGTTTTTATAAAGTTTTATGAACAGGAAACTGAAGCAAAATGCTGATCCTTTTAGTTTTTGAACTCTGCCAGCATCATTTTTATATTTATTTTTGAATTTTGATGACAGGCACTTCCTTTAACACTTCTGGGGGTAAAGTGTAACAAGATACCCAAAACTGCATTTCATAACAGCAGAATCCAAATGAAGAGTTGTAGTTTCAGATCTTTTCGATAACACAGTGAGACAGAATTGGATCCTTCCCCAACCAGGGGAGAAAGAGAACTCTTTCAGTAACTGAGGCAGTCTGCAGAATTTTTTCCCTTTCAAAACATTCTAGAAAATTTTCCTAACATGTGGAAAACCTCTAACATGTATTAAAATGGGATAGGCTGTGGCAAAGAAAATACAGATCAAATTCTCCTCCTCCCATGAATCATAAAAACCCAGCCTTCCCAGCTATTGTTTCTCCTGGAAGATGACTTCATCTTAAAGAAAGTGGTTCTATCTGTTGTGTGTTTTGAATGCACTAAGCCAACGTTTCAGGCATCTGGCTGCCAACTTTGGAGATGTTAAAAGCCTGTTTTGTTCCTGCAGGGCACTCTTTCATTGCCTACCTTGTAAAAGTTATGTCTTATAGCATTTTCCTGGCACCAGAGCAATCCTTGTACCTACCCATTGCATTTGGTTGTTCTGAGCCTGCAGGCAGCACTGGGTTATTAAAGTTCAAGGAGGAATCCACGTGATGTTGGCTTTACAATTTTAATTCTCTCTTGCCTTCTTGCCTCCCTTCCTCCCACTCAATGACAGATGAGTTTTGTTCACCATGTATTGTCTCTAAACCAGAATGATCTCTCAAAATATCTCTTGTAAGACTCTAGGAGGGGAGAACATGACCCCCCTTTGGTGGAGCAGCTAGCAGAGAAGTTTCCTTCTTCCTTTGGCTTCTTTGAATAAAAAGTTCTTGAGTCTATAATTTATCATCAGCCTGGAACTTCAGATAAGCACCATGTTTAATCTTGCAGAAACATCAGGCAAAATCTCCCCCCTCCCTTAAAAGTCAGCCCCTTAGGGCCCACCTCAAGAAAACAAAGTTTTGATACAGATGACACTAGGTGTGAGCATGGCAAGTAAAGGAGAAAACATTTTTGTAGAGTTTAACCTGGAATCAAAAACCTAGAGAAGGGAATGAAAGAAATAACCTTTAAAGGGAAGGAAAAGGGCAGGTGAGCATGTTGCACAGCGTCTATTTGACGTCCTTTTGTCACTAGTTTCAGCCTTCCTGGCAAGTCCACCTTGTTCAGGAATTAGTGTGTAAACAGCTGGAAGGAACTGAAAGCTCTATCATATCTGAGAGGCCCCCACAGTCTAACACTGTAGGAGCCGTTTCTCAAAGTGGTTTGGACTCTTCAAGAACCTAAACATTAAAATTAGGGGCCTATTTGAATTACCTTTCAAAATTTCAAACAGCCCACTATAATATTCTGCATATTATTTTTTGGTCCCATCTCAGAAGTTTTAAATATGGTGTGTTCCTCCTTGCAGAAATCTTCTCTGGGTTTGCTTCCTTCATGACATGTTCTTTGATTAGCCCCATTTCAATTTAATTTTCATTTCAACAAATATGAGCCAAGAGTCTGCTATGTGCCAGCATCATAGGAGGAGCTGGGGCTACTGTGATGAGCAAGATAGATATGGTCCCTGTTCCCTTGTAGCTTGCAGCCGGGCAGCAGAGACAGACATAAAATCAGTCAATATGAGCAGGCTGACTACTGGGGAAGAAGAGGTACTTGGCACCTTGGGGGCACAAAGTAAGGATTACCCTAGCCTGGGGGTCACAGACAACCTTGAGTAAGAGGAATTAGCTAGGCACAGCTATCAGGTGGTTGTACTTATTAATGCTAGAGTTGAAGAACCAAATGATAGTACCATGATAAAATCTGGGGAACTAGTGACTAAGTGCTTCTGTTCAGTCCTCTATTGCCAAGGCTTTTATTTAATCAGAATTGTGGGCACGAGAACTGTTTGCTGAGCTTGGTTTTGGCTGTGAGATGGAAAAAAATTCAAGTAAAGCAGAAGCTGTCTTAATTCAGCTCCCACGTAACCAAAGCATTCAGTTAACCCACACCCACTAACCCCTCTGTGAAACGTGTCTGATACCCACAGCACACAGAACACTTTCAGCTAATATGCTGCTTCTAGCATACACCAGCCAGTTTCCACTCCCACCAGATGATACACATATTTGCCAGGAGTACCCGAACCTGTTTCTACTAGTTGAACTTGTTCTGTAATTAAAGTCTTCTGCCCATGCCCCCACCCCCACCACCTGCCCCAGCCCCAGCCCCAGCCCCAGCCCCAGGTCTTTTTTCAAGTAAACATCTCAAGCCAAGTGCCCTCCGCCCATTCTCTGCTCTACAGCTAATTTTAAAAAAAACGTAAATGCTGTCATGCCCTCTGGCTATGAAGATAAACATGTTTTAAATTGGAACCTTGGATACCAGATTGTAAATCAAGTCCCAAGAGCCAGAACACATCTCCTAGTGGGTGGCTTACTTGGTAGTTTACTCGGAGTATAGATTTGTCGATTTTTCATCATATCCTTGAGGTACCCATCTGTATATAGCATGGTGTGGCACACAGTAGTTCCTCAGTGCATGTTTGTTTGGATGAACAAGTTAAGAGGCTCCCTATGCCCATTCTGGGTTTTGATGCTACAGCCATTGGGCTAATTACCCCCTGTGCACCTCAGGACTGAAGATTTGTGGTCAGAGCATTTCTAGCCTGTGGCTGGGGGGTTCATTATTGGGCTTGCTGATCATTCTGATTCATAACACAATGTATGTTACTCAAACAGTGCTTTTTGAGGGTGTTTTACAGATTTCTGGGTCTGCTGCCAAAGGTTCCAATTCACTGGACCCAAAGTGGGGCTCAGGGATATATATGGATTTGATAAGCTTCTTAGTCAATTTCATAGCAGGTGGCCTCTGGAAGTGTCCCTGACTCCTCAGAAGTCATTTTTCTATAAATGTATGGGTTTTCAAATTCAGGCCAGATGATATGTATACTGCCATATTTTGCTGTTTTATACATTTTCCTCCACATGTTAACTTCTCTGGAATTGCCAAGGGTCTTACAATTGATCATATAATTTAATTGGCAATATTTGTCTTTTCTTTTCTTTTCTTTTCTTTTCTTTTCTTTTCTTTTTGAGACTGAGTCTCTCTCTGTCGCCCAGCCTGGAGTGCAATGGTACAGTCTTAAGCTCACTGCAACCTCTGCTTCCTGGGCTCAAGCCCCCCGAGTAGCTGGGAGTACAGATGTGTGCCACCATGCCATCTACTTTTTCTATTTTTTGTAGCGACAGGGTTTCAGCATGTTGCCCAGGCTGGTCTCCAACTCCTGGGCTCAACTGATCTGCCCGCCTCAGCTTCCCAAAGTGCTGGGATTACAGGGGTAAGCCACCACACCCAGCCTATTTTTCTTTCTAGACAGTACATAAAATAATAGCATATATTACAGTCTTAGGTTTGACGAAATATGGTACTTTGATTACTGAGTTTGTAGTTGATAGAAGAGAAAACACCTCTAATATCCAAAGCTAGAATTTGCACATTTTAGGTTCTAATTTCTCTGAATAATGGTTAGTATATGAAACCCACATAAATGAATACGAATACCTTAGTTGTAGCCTGAAGGGAATAAATAACTAAATAAATATATGGCCAGGCATGGTGGCTGACATCTGTAATCCCTTTGGGAGGTCGAGGCAGGTAGATCACATGAGGCCAGGAGTTCGAGACCAGCCTGGCCCACATGGTGAAACCCAGTCTTTCCTAAAAACACAAAAATTAGCCAGGCATGGTGGTACACATCTGTAATCCCAGCTTCTTGGGAGTCTGAGGCAGGAGAATTGCTTGAACCTGGGAAGTGGAGGTTGCATTGAACTGAGATTGCGACCACTGCACTCCAGCCTGGGCGACAGAGTGAGACTCTGTCACAAAGGAAAAAAAAAAAGTTAAAAATTTTTAAAAATTAAATATAACATATTTATTGAATCCTTAACCCCCAAATATGAAATACTCTCAAACAAAGGCAGACTCTCCATAAAGTTCAAAGATACTCTAGTAGTACACAGAAAATGTTTTATTAATTCTGTGGGCAGAACAAGCCTGCTGATAGGTATAAGTTCAAATTGGAGAAGGTCAGGATTCTTACTGCAAAATCTTGAGTGAGACAGGTTTTTGTTTATACAAGCCGTGCATCCAGAAACACCATATATCAAGAAAATAGTAAATTAAACCCCTTGGGGTTTTTATTTAATCACTGAGTTTGCATTTCTGCCCCCTAAAACAAATATAGTGGCAAAGGTTGTCCTGGGAAAGAATAAGACTTGAAAAAAATTCCCTCTTCCCTGTTTTCTTCTTTGTTATACTTCATTGAAACTTTAATTTTCACTGCTGTTTTAAAGTATATTTGTGTACCTGAAGCAGTTTAAGACAATTTTCTGTCCCCTCACTCTCTTACTCCTATATTCCTCTTTATTCTTTTGTCTGTCTTGTGTTTTATGGAATTTGTTATTCAGCCAAGGGTCCGGTCTGGGCATCAGGGAAGACTTGATTCATTGCCCTATTCTGGTGTTTCTTGGCACTCAGGCATTTCTTCTTTGCCCCACCAAGCCTAAGCTGATATTTGATACCAATCAATGATCAAAAACTAAAGTGAAAATACCTTGAGGTCAATACCCACAGATTCCCTTGGCTCTAATGCCATATTTCAGTGCCACTCTCTGTTTACCACAGCGTTTCTCAGTAGTGGCACTATTGACATTTTGGACCTGCTACTTCTTTGTTATGGGAAGCTATTCTGTGTATTGTAAGTGTTAACAGCATCCCTAGCCTTTACCTATTAGATGCCAATGGCACCCTGGCCTTGTCCACTGACAATCAATCAAAAATATATCCAGACATTGCCAAATATCTGCTGGGAGGTAAAATCACCATTGGTTGAGAAGCATTGCTCTTATGAACCAGAGGCTAGCAAATGTTTATAATGTTTCAGGACAAAACACTTCAGTATTATTTTTTTGAAAAATAAAATTTTGCTAATTTCATAGCTAATTTTTTATTTTTATTTTAATTAATTAATTATTTTGAGACAGATTCTCACTCTGTTGCCTAGTCTGGAGTACACTGGCATGATTATGGCTCACTGCAACCTCGACCTCCTGAGCTCTAGGGATCCTCCCACCTCAGCCTCCTAAGTAGCTGGGACCATAGGCATATGCTACTACATCCAGCTAATTTTTTGATTTTCTTTTTTTTTGTAGAGATGGGGGTCTCATGTTGTTCAGGCTGGTCTCAAACTCCTGTGGTCAAGCAATCCTCCTGCCTCGGCCTCCCAAAGTGCTGGGATTACAGGCGTGAGCCACTGTGACTGGCTAATTTATTATTACTACTTTTTGCTTTATAGCTGATAATCCACAGGATTAGCGCAGTTGGGAGAAAGAGAGAGATTCTCTCCTTTAACCAGTTTTTCAGAAAATGAGACCTTAAAGAAAATGCAAGAATTAAGACTTCCAGCTTTAGAATATCCAGGGATACTTTTTTTTTTTTTTTTTTTTTGAGACAGAGTCTAACTTTGTCACCCAGGCTAGAGTGCAGTGGCACGATCTCGGCTCACTGCAACCTCTGCCTCCCAGGTTCAAGTGATTCTCCTGCCTCAGCCTCCCAAGTATCTGGGACTACAGGCACCTGCCACCATGCCTGGATAGTTTTTGTATTTTTAGTAGAGATGGGGTTTCACCATGTTGGTCAGGCTGGTCTTGAACTCCTGACCTCAGGTGATCTGCCCTCCTTGGCCTCCCAAAGTGCTGGGATTACAGGCATGAGCCACTGCGCCCGGCCCAGGGATACATTTTTGTAAATCTAGACTGGAGTCAGTGGACAGCTCCTCAGGCAAAGGGAGAATAGTAATACTGGTATGAGTTTAGAGATGATCAGTGCTTCATTCATGCCATTTTTACCTGTCTAGCAGTAAATCACAGTCCTGATCTGTCAGAATTCACTGCCAGAACTTCTTCAGGTTCCCTCCCCATCAAAACTGAAATTAGAGGAGGAGAGGGGGGCTTGCATTAACTGGGAATGTCACCCAAATGGAAGGGGAGGGAAAAGGCGTTGCAACACTCATGTGCCCAACATATACCTACACCATCCATGCCACATTTGCAGGTAGAAAGAGATGACTTCAGATACCAGGGAAAGCAGATGGAGATACACATATTGGAGGCCCAGGCTTTGGGGGATCAGCTACTGTTCCTTGAGCTCCTTCAAATGTAAACACATAGATTACAATTGAAAGACCACATTTTAAAATCGGCCATATTCTTTGAGCAACTATGTATTAAACGCCTGCCTGGCATAGAAGTTCAGGAACTGGTGGAGAAGAGGAGGGGAGAAATGTATCTAATTGAACACCTGACTGTAATAAGCATTCACTAATTATTTGATAAATGAATGAATGGATGGATGAACAAGCCTTTAAAGAAAAAGGAACTCAGGCCTGGCATGGTGGCTCACACCTGTAATCCCAACACTTTGGGAGGCCAAGGCAGGCAGATCACTTGAGGTCAGGAGTTCGAGACCAGCCTGGCCAACATGGTGAAACTCCGTCTCTACTAAAAATACAAAAATTAGCAGGGTGTGGTGTTGTGTACCTGTAATCCCAGCTACTCAGGAGGCTGAGGCGGGAGAATTGCTTGAGCCCAGGAAGCGGAGGTTGCAGTGAGCAAGATCACACCACTGTACTTCAGCCTGGGCGACAGAGCAAGACTCTATCTCAAAAATATAAAATAAAATAAAATAAAATAAAATAAAATAATAAAATATAAAATATAATAAAATATAAAATAAAATAAAATAAAATAGAACTTGCTATTCCTCATGTTAAAATATAACGCCAACAGGACAAAGCATTGTCCTGTTGGCTGAGAAGGTCGTCACAGCCACGTTAGTTTCTGGTTTTATCCTCAGGCTGAGCCTGCTCTGCTCCCAGTCATGGGACTGGGATTTAAGGAGTTGACGGTCTCCAAGCCTTGCCTGGTTGTCTGCAAGTCTAAAAGGGGCCAATAACCAGTGGTGGGCTTCTGTATTCAGGCCCACCATTCCACCAGCAGCCCAAATGACCCCCGCTCAACACAGGCAAGACCACAGGCCCTGGGCTTGGCACAGTTCCTGCAAATGCAGAACAGCCCTCTTTATTTCAGTCTCCAGGCTTCTGGCCGGCAGGGAACACTGCCCAACTGTGAAGCGTTTTATAGGATTATAACGGGCTGTGCCGAAGGCAAGTTCTGAAAGACACTTTGTGCCGTTTCTTTGAGTGAAGCTGCCTGTTAGAGCAGTGTTGTTCCTAAACCCATAAACACACACACAGGCAGAATGGGGAGCGCCGGGCTCCTGGGGCCACTTAGCTTGGCGGCATTGCAGGGCTGGACCAGCTTCCCTCAACTGTGACACTAACCTTAGGGATATGCTTGGAAGCCCTCCTGCAGCGCTGCCTGTTTTCTGACAGTCTTTGATCACGGACACCCCCAGATAGAGTCCCAGGCAGATTGCACAAAACCCAAATCTGTCAATGGTGGAGCAGTGCATTACATATGGGGAAGGTGCTGAAGTCAGGGACCAAAGGTGGAAATTGCATGAGGTCAAAAATACTCCTGAAAATTCATTAAATGCCTCAAGGACCATATACACGGCTTGTATACACCCAAAATTGCTGGCTTGAGTTCATAGGCTTTGTTGTACCAAAAATATATGTTTATAAACACCAGAATCCTATTCTGGGTGGTGAGAAATTCATGCTATAAGAAGCTTGGAAGAATCAGACCACCCAAGGGAATTCCAGATTCCCATCTTTCCTTTTGTAGCTTATGCTTTTTTGCAGCACTATTTAAATTGTTACAGGCCATTAGCAATCTC
The DNA here is from genome assembly GCF_024542745.1 of Macaca thibetana thibetana. NCBI lineage: Eukaryota > Metazoa > Chordata > Mammalia > Primates > Cercopithecidae > Macaca > Macaca thibetana. Next base: position 111,201,163 of record NC_065579.1, on the reverse strand, counting down.
TCTGCCTCTGTCTCTTTCTCTTTGCCTAGCATGTATAGTGGAAAAGAGATATGTTTGCCATACATATGTTGTGTAGCCCTGTGTATTTATTGATTTTTATGGCTCCAGTATCTTTTAAGGAGAGCAAAGAAATGTTTTAAGAGAAGATGGATACAGCAGCCTTCTCATCAATCAATATGACTGTTCATTGCTCTGCAATAGTTGGGCTTCAACCTAAGTTGCACTTTAACATTTCTTTGGAGGCCAGGCACAGTGGCTCATGCCTGTAATCCTAGCACTTTGGGAGGCCGAGGTGTGCGGATCACTTGAGCTCAGGAATTCAAGACCAGCCTGGGCAACATGGTGAAACCCCATCTCTACAAAAAATACAAAAATTAGCTGGGCGTGGTAGCATGTGCCTGTAGTCCCAGCTACTTGAGGGGCTGAGGTGGGAGGATTGCTTGAGCCCAGGAGGTTGAGGCTGCAGTGAGCCAAGATCGTGTCACTGCACTCCAGCCTGGGCAACAAAGCGAGACCCTGTCTCAAAACAATAAAATAAAATAAACATATTTCTTAGGGTTTGTTTACTGTTACACTGGACTTATGGTATGTCAGACTCCCTGCTTGGCCCTAAGGATACTGTGATGAGCAACCCAGTCCCAGGGCTATCAGACTTCACCAGGGTGACTATTTTCTTCACCAGGTGCTGTAAGTACATTTTCCAACTGGAGAACAAGGTCCAGCAAGCTCTTTTGGGGGTTAAAGCCAGTGGCTTTGATGGCCAGCGTCTTCTAGTTGAGATAGTGGACTGTGAGGGCCAGAAGAGCAGGAAGAGGAAGGGGAGTAAGAAGTGGCTCAGGTACTTGGGCACAGGTTCTTGGTGACCAGGCAAGCCCTGAGTGAAGCATGTCTCTGCCTCTGGCCCTGACTTTGGCTGCATAGTTAATCAGGGGCTACTTGGAGATGAGGTTACTCTCACACCCCCACCAAGCTTGGCTAAGCTTTTGGGGCACTTGTGTGAGCTCCCCATCAGCACAGCTCAGGCTAAAATGATAAAGTTGTGTTCAGGAATACAAATAGGAAAAATCAGTGGTTCTGAGGTGCTCTTTCCTGCCCCATACCTCTTCTTAGGCAGTTTTCTTCCCATTGCTTCAGGTTGTCTATAGAGGGAAAAAAACTCAGGTGCTCTCTTCAATTTCAGTTGGAACCTCTACTCATTCAGGAGCTTCATTTACATGTGTGGTAATAACAGGCTGGCTACACTGGGCCCAATTCTTTCTGCCTCCAAAGGCAGTCTGTCTGCACTAGCTGGGTAGGAAAGTAAGTGGATTTAGTGCCAGGGTGTGGATTTGATACCTGGGATGAAGAGCTGTGTATTATCAGGTGTCCTGCCTGAGAAGTAGGAACTGCTGGGTTCTGACCTCAGCTAGAAGCAAAGAACATGCAAACAAGGACTAGATATCACCATTCCCACTATCCCCTGTATCCTCAGGAAGTAAAAACAAAAGACAATGTCTCAGTAGATTACCACCTGATGTAGTCATGACTTTCCACACGAAGAGGAAAAAGATTCATCAGTGCAGTCTACAAAATAACTTTTGAGAGATGATCATTTTAGGGCTGGGCATGGTGGCTCACACCTGTAATCCCAGCACTTTGGGTGGTCGAGGCAGGTGGATTGCCTGAGCTCAGGAGTTGCAGACCAGCCTGGGCAACATGGTGAAACCCTGTCTCTACAAAAATACAAAACTTAGCCGGGCACACTGGTCCAGGCCTGTAGTCCCAGCTACTTGGGAGGCTGAGGTGGAAAGATCACTTGAGCCCAGGAGGAGGAGGTTGCAGTGAGCTGAGATCATGCCACTACACTCCAGCCTGAGCGACAAAGACCCTATCTCAAAAAAAAAAAAAAAAAAAAAAAGAAAAAGATATAATTTTAATATTAAAAAAGCTATAATTTCCCAAGTAGTGCCATGAATGAAGATATTTTTCTTTTTTTCTCTTGAGACGGGGTCTCGTTCTGTCACCAGGCTAGAGTGCTGTGGTGCAATCATAGCTCACTGCAGCCTTGAACTCTTGGGCTCAGGCAGTCCTCCCACCTCAACCTCGGGATTAGCTGAGACTACAGGCATGCACTACCATACCCGGCTAATTTTTAAATTTTTTGTAGAGGCAGGGTCTTCCTATGTTGCTTAGGATGGTCTTGAACTGTTGGCCTCAAGCTACACTGCTGCCTTGGCCTTCCAAATCATTGGGATTATAGGTGTGAGCCACTGTACCTAGCCAATTTTTTTTCCTCTTTTCTTTTTTCTTTTCTTTTATTTTTTCTCCTTCCTTCCTTCCTCTCTCTATTTCTCTTTCTTTTTTTCTTTTTCTTTTCTATTTTTTCTTTTTTTTTTTCAGCATCTCTGTCACCCAGGCTGGAGTGCAGTGGTATGATCTTGGCACACTGCAACTTCTGCCTCCCAGCTCAAGTGATCCTCCCACCTCAGCCTCTGGAGTAGCTGGGATTACAGGTGTGCACCACCATGCCTGGCTAATTTTTTGTATTTTTTTTTTTTTTTTTTTTTGTAGACACAGAGTTTCACTGCTGCCCCGGCTGTATTTTTCTTACAAAAAATTTTACAACATGAGCTATAAGCTTAAGTCCCTTTTGTTCACTATCTTTAATTCTTTAAACCCAGGTGCCTCCCTTCAGCCATAGGGGAACTGGTAAAAGCTTGCTATGGATTCTTCTAGACAGCGTTCAATGCTATTTACCCACAAATATGTCTCTATAGAAAATATATGATATTCTGTGGTAAACTTGTATTTTTTTTTTAACATAAATGGTATTGTATTGTGCTTAGTCTGCAATTATTTTTAAACTGAGTCTAATACATTGGAGATCTTTCCATGCCACATCCATAGACCCATCTCCTTTTTCACTGCTGCTAAGTAGTATTACACAGTGAGTAAACTTTATTTAAGCACTCCGTATTGATGGATATATTACCATTGTTTCCAGCTACTTTTTATTTTTTACTGCCCCAGACAGGGCTGGTGCAAACAACCTTATAATCAATCGCCTTCTTGGGTATTTCCAGTGTCATTGTTTCTCAAAAAAGGATCCAGAAAGGTGTGGTAGTGCCGGGTCATCCATGCAGAGCTTTATACTTGAAGGACGCCCTGTCAGATTGCCCTTGAGTGTCAGACAGCCTTTGAACATCCTAGTCAAATTTAAAAGTGGGTGCAAAGGGAAAGGTCTCCAGGGAACTTTCCGGGGTGGTGGAAATGTTTTGTATACCGACTGTGGAGGTGGTTATACGGGTGTTTATATTTGTCAGAACTCAACAAACAGTACTCTTAAAATGGGTTCATTTTGCCATTTGTAGATTATACTCCAGTGACATTCATTAAAAAAAAAAAAAAAAAAAAAAAAAAGCCTGGGCGACAGAGCGAGTACGAGACTGCGTCTCAAAAACAAAAAAAAGCGTGCAGTGGCCTGGGAAGAGGCAAGAGAGAACACCACCCCTTTCTAATGTGGGCTTTTACAACGCTCGCTTTTCCCCCAGGCTCCTTCCTGCCGCCGGGTGTCACTAGAGCCTCCTTTCTCCCCGTCGCCCGGTTTCGCCCCAGCCTCCTTTCTACCCGCAGCCTCTCTCACCGGAGAGTGCCAAAGAACCCGAAAGGACCTATCACGGGGTCCGCCAGCCCCGCAATCGCGGCCCACGCTCCGCGGGGGCGCTCGGAGTCGAAGGCCCGCTGGGAGAGAGAGGTCCCTCTCCACCCTCCGGACCGCCCCACGCCCCTCGCAGCTCCAGTAGGAGTCCGTGCGGCGGCACGTGGGCGTGGGGCGGTGCGAGCCGGCGGCCCGCCCATCTCCACCCATCAAGGCGTGGCTGGCACAGCCCCGCCCACTCGGCTCCGGAGCCCAGTCGAGTCCCGCCCGGCTGGAAGCCGGCTGTCGGTGTCCGTGTCGCCGCCGCCGCCCGGCATCGTGGAGCTGGGGCCCCCTTTCGCCTGGGAGTTTTGTAGTCGCCTAGGGTCAGCGGTGACATCCCAAAGGGCAGGCCCGGCAGCCGCCATGGTGGCCAAGGATTACCCCTTCTACCTCACGGTCAAGCGGGCGAACTGCAGCCTGGAGCTACCCCCGGCCAGCGGTCCGGCCAAGGACGCCGAGGTAGGGCCGCGCCCTGCACCTGGACCTCTAGGGGCCATCTGCCTGTCTCGTCTCCCTCCATCTCCCACTCTCTCGGCGCCCGCCCGGTGTCACTGTCTCTGTTTCCATCTCTCACTTTCCGTGTGTGTCACTTTCTCTACATATCTCACACCGTCTTCTTTGTGTCTCCCCGTCGCCATCTCTCACCCTGTCTGCTTTTCTCTAGCTCTTTCTCTGTGGACCAAACACTAGCTGCCCCCTCTCTCCCTGTCCCTCTACCTGCCGGTCTGGAAGCAGCCGCCTCCTTGCTTTTGCAGGGCTCTCAGACTGTTCATCTTCTGTCTGGACCCTCAGAGAGACTTTCTCCTACTTGTGAGCAAGCCCCAGTGTCAGGGAAGGGCTACCCTTTAAGCGAGTTTCTTTTTGCCTGGGATGGGAGAGCAGAGGGAAGTTCCAGCCCTCTCACCTGTCAGACTTGGCCTTGCAGCCTTTTGGCAGCAAAGACAGGACACAGCACCTCTGCCTATCACCTGTGGCCAGTGAGGGTCAGTCAGCCGAGGGGCTGGGGCTAACTGAGTAAATTGGAGTGTCTCCCACATGGATCTTGAAAATGAATTAAAGTCCTCAGGGCAATGGAAAGCTGCCTTGGAACATTGGAAACATTTCTCTTTCTGGGAACTTTACTGTGCCTTGCGGGCGATGTGAAGGAGTGCTCCCAGGTAATGTTTAGTCTGCCTTTTCCTCTTGCGTGTTATTTTCTCTGGCACATGGCTCAGTGGTCTTAAAGGTTGGGTTCAGCTGGAGGAGAAAGCATCCCTCTCTTTGAGGGTCTTAGGGAATACAGTCGCTTTCACTAGATTACAGCTTTGCTGTGGTCAAGCTGCAGTGGAACCCACAGGACCCAGGTGGTCATTGCCACTCATGCGTGTATCTGGGAGCTTTCCACTTTCCCACACCTCACTCTGCAAACATCACCACGGCCACCAGGGAAAGGCTGAAAGCAGGTGTGCATCCGGCATTGTCACAGCATTCTTGAGGTTCCACCCACTCACCTTCCTTAGGTCTGCTCAGCTGTATGCACTTGGCTCACTGAATCATGTATATTCAGGAGCACACCATCAAAGATTCATTTCCTCTAGCAAGAGCTGCTCCAGGCTGACAGGACTCCAAACAGTCTCTGGTTGTATTCAGCTTTCTATAAGCTGAGCACAAACTAACTTCTCCCTCACCTAAACCCAACCCCACAGCCCAGCTCAGTTTAATATTATCACAAAGAGTTTTTGTTGCCAGCAGCTGTGAAAATGTGATGGCCCTAGTGGCATCTGGAGTCTTATTTAAGGTTTGATATGGCAGCACCTGCATAGAATTCAGGTTGGTCAGGCCTGGAATGAATATAATATTTTTTCAGTGGGAACTTCCTAATTTCATGAGCATAGGAGCAGCACAATTGGTGCCCGCTCTAACTCCTTTTGTAAGGAAGAAAGGCATAGCCAATGTAATTAATAAATTGAAGTGGGCCAAAGAGTGAGGATAGCTGAGGACTCTAACCAGTCCCTTCCTACTATCACTTAGTCCTGTGTTTTTGAGTAGTTTAGCTAAAGGCTTAGGCAAAACTTGCCTGCTTAATTTTATTCTTATACATAGAATATTGATATGTCTATATATCATAAATATGATGAAACTTATCACATGTCAAATATTTTCTTCATTGGTAGCTGGATCTAGACTATACAATATGACTTATTTTCCTTGTATGGGGATATCCTGGTGTGAGAAGTAAGGAAGGGGTTGGAATAGTGGGGTTTTGTTTGTTTTTTAGTGTTTGATTTAAACACTAAATCAAGTATGCTTTATACACTTTGAGGCAGAGATATCTTTTGACTTCATTGATGAGCATATCATTTTCTGATCTTGGAAACTGGCAAAGTTGGAAAAAGAGACCTAAGTGAGTTTAGGGGGTAGTTTTCTGGTTTCACTATCAGTGCAAAAGGCGGCTAACCCTTGTAGGCCTAGCTTCTCCATAAGCAGTTAACTAAAATATATTTTCCACCAGTAGGTGTCATCAGTATTCGTAAATGTTTAAAAAATAGCATTCACTTGTCAGCCTTTTGAAAAACATGATTATATAATTGTTTATAAACTAGGCATTGACTGTTAATTCCTCTGAAAGTATTTTTTTAAGAGTGTTTGTTTTCTTTGTAGAAAGAATGTGGTTATAATAAAAAGAAAAATGGATCTATCCAGAGGCCTTTCTAGGAAAACAGGACTTGTTGACCTTCAAAGTCCCTTGCAACAGAGCACCTGCGCCCTTTAAACATTTAATGGCCGTGTGTAATGGCTGTTCCTTCCGAATTTGCCATGGGTAGGACAGTGCACACAGCATGGCACTGGCAAGTGCCTTCTAGCATTCACTCCTATCCTTGCAGCAAGTGAACTGGGGAAAGCCACTTAGGAACAGGCAAGCGGCGTTGATGTACATTTGATACCACGCACTGAGTAAAAAAATATGCAAAAATAAGCATTCTCTTAAAAGTAAATAAAAATTCTACTCAAGATTTAAGTGATTTGTAATTTTTTATTTGTGGTAGTTTCCAGTGAAAGCAAAAAAAAATGATATTTTAAAAATGCATTTTTATTTTTTTAAATGATCTATTTTAAGCTTTTGAAAATATTCCACAGGGATTATAATATTGCTGTCTGTTAGTATAATACTGCCTTTTAATGCTATTTCTTATGACATGGGGATTTGAGTTGGGTGGCAAATGTTTAATTTTAATATCCGTAATCCGTGAGATCCTGCTGGCTATAATCATTAATTGTGAAATATAAGGAACTTAGTTCACATGGCTGTAGACTTTGTGGATGAAAAATGTGGTATGATATGAGCATTAAGCTTATTTCTTCTAATCTTCGATGCAGCTTTGTTCAGTTTATCTGTTTTTGTATTTATTGGTCATCTACTTCCCATGCCAGGAGGGACTGGTCTATATAGGTGCCCTAAACTCCTGATCCAATCACTAGAAGAAAATGTGTTACCTCTAATGAATTATCCTGAATGTAAGTTAAAAATCAGTATTTCCCTGTAGTGAGGTTTGCTTTTTAAAAAGAAGGCTTAAAAAAAGATGTGAAGAAAAGGAAGCAAGCTCAGGTAAGGTGGACACATTGGCTAAGGAAGCTAGAGCCTTGTGAGAAACTTTTAAGAGTTTTAGGTCCAGTTCATTTTTAATGAAAATACAAAGAGATGTTTCTGTTATTTTTGAGAATATATCTGACAGCTTGGTGGACAACTTACTTTCGGTTTTAAAATTTACCATCTTAGATATTGGTCAGATTAGGCCTGATTTAGTTAATGATATTTGTAGCCATTGCTTTTGACTCTCAGCAGTTTTTCAAAATTTGTAGCGCCATAGACCATAGGCCTATCTCATGAATAGCTGAATACTGCCCTGGGTCTCCAAAGTATAGGTTCTGATTTTGACTTAGCCAGTAGGCTTGCATGACCCTAAGAATAATGACATGCACCTAGAAATGACAGAGCTCTGTTCCTTTTCTAAGTCTACTATGTCTAGTGTCTCACTTGAGACCCCAAACGTGTTGTAAGGTTAACATAAAGTTTGTACTGTTCTCTCCACTTTATGAATAAGGACACTGAGGGGAGGTGATTTACAGAAAGCTGCAAAGAAAATCAGAAGCTAAGCCAAGATCCAATGCCAAATTTCCTGATGGATTCAGTCCAGCATTTAATATCAGCGTCCCTTGTAGCATCTAAGGGTGTTTACCTCTGTGGGATAAAAGGTGGAGTGGTAATACAAAACTTAATAGACATGCAAAATACTTTAAAATATTATCTTCTAAGTATAACCTTGAGCACCTTACATAACTGAGAAGGTATCCTTTAAGGCTCACTTCTAAAGGGCAAGGTGAACCCTATGCTCCTGCCACGATTTATGCCTCTATCAGTCAACATGTGCATTTTAAAATTGTATGCACCTCGGGCTGTACTCCTTGAATGTCAGCTGAAAAGCTAAAGGGTTACTGGTTTCTAGTAATCTGTACATTTCTTGGAATCTGTATCATATTGTATTGAACTGATAGTATACCTGAACAGCCACATGAAACTAGTCATAAGGAGTTATTACAGTTAGAATCCTGTAATTTCTTCAGATGATTAAATAGACTCCAGGAATCATATGACCTCAGAGATCTTGCTGGGTGGAAAGCCACATGGAGCTACCCAGAAAAAGGCCATCACTTGCTGTAGGATCTGGTTATGGTCATTGAGCCATCATTCTGAGGCTGTTCAGTTGGAAAATTATTTTGGGAATCTTGGTCCTTAAAAATGCACATGAACTAGCAATAGAAGAGGAAAATGTGTTTACTTTACATGTGTACATTTAATGCTGTTCAAGGGCATTGACTAGAATAAGACTGCCTGAGTCTCAATGCTGTCTCCACCACCTGCTAGTGATGTGGCCTTGAACAAGCTACTGTGGCTCTCCAAACCTGTTTCCTCAACGGTAAAAATGGAAATGATGAGAGCTCTAACTCCTAGGACCATAGTGAGGGTCAAATGAGATGTTTCATATGCACTGCTAACCATAGTGCCTAGCATGTAGTAAGTGCTCAGAAAATGTCATTATAATTACGACCTTTACATCTCAAAACAGATTCTTAAAATGGTTTTAAGAAACATGATGATCACCAGTCTAATTGCCTGAATGCTGTTTTACACACAGCAGTGCATTAGGGACTTTACTGTAAGTCCCTTAATCGTCACAGTAATCCTATGAGGTTGGTATTCATATCCCCTTTTGTAGAAGAAGAAACTGAGGCTCAGAACAGGTAGTGGCTTTCCCAGGATGGCTTTAATACTGGGTCAAGGAGATGAGACTAAAAAACCAGTTGACCCTGAAGTCTGTACTTTTCCAACCACATCACATTGCCTCTAAGTGACTAAATCATTGGTTGTCTCACCACATAACATGGGAAGGATGAACCCACCTGCCCCAAAAAATTGCCTGATGCTCGAAGGCCCATTTTTTCCTGTCTGGTTAGGAAACCCCACCGTTAGTCAATGCTTCTGGCAGCCCACTTCATAGAACGGCTGCAACTCACGGGAGTGGGGTTTGCAAGCCCCCATTTGGGAGGGTTTGAGCAATCTTCATTTTGTGTTTCTCAAGACCAAGGAGGTGGTCTTTGGCAGAATTCTGCATGCTTACCTCTGGAGGTGACACCGTTAGTTCTGTTAGTCATTTTGCTTATCTATATTAACCACAGGCCTTCTGTGTAAACCAATCACTGGAAGGCCCAACTACCATCTGGATATTTGCAAATTGTGTCATTTTCTCAAGACACCCTGTGATTGCCCATAAAAATCCTGGACAGATGCCACTGTTTTCATAACTACTGAAAGAAAATAAATTACTGATCACATCCTAATTGTGCAAAGCCCTGTGTAAATGTAATTGTTATTGATGGTGTGTGTATCTGGAAGGGCTACTTTGTGATGTATGTGTGCAGTTGCCTTCCATAATTTGTCAGCCTTGATAGTGGGTAGAGGTCACACACAAAATGAGGAAATTGCCATGACCGCATTGCCATTTCTTCTTATATTGGCTCATGGACTGTCAGGAGTGAAGGCCAGAGGTTTCTATTGCCTTCCTTTTTTTTTTTTTTTTAAACAAGTTGACACCAGTAACTAGTTTAGAAGAGGCTGTGTCACGTCCAGTGTAGTGGCTCACAGCTGTAGTCCTAGCACTTGGAGGCTGAGGTGGACGGATCACGAGGTCAGGAGTTCAAGACCAGCCTGACCAATGGTGAAACCCCGTCTCTACTAAAAATTCAAGAATTAGCCAGGCGTGGTGGCACACACCTGTAATCCCAGCTATTCAGGAGGCTGAGGCAGGAGAATCACTTGAACCTGGGAGGTGGCGGTTGCAGTGAGCCGAGCACCACCCCAGTCTGAGAAACAGAGCAAGATTCCATCTTCAAAAAAAAAAAAAGAGAGAGAGACTGTGTCACAAGTTAATCAGGAAAGGTTTCCGAACATTCTACTGGCTGGGAAAGGAGTGATTCTTTTTAAGTCTGGAAACACTTGTGCCCGGACTTTCTGTTTGGACCATTGTGTCCTTTTGAGAGAAGGTAGCCCTGATTATTAGTAAATTTCAGTTAATTGGAGCTGAACCAGAAACCTTAATGGTAAGTTCACTAGACTTTTTTCTTCTTTCTGGCACTTAAGATGAGGAGGAAAGGAGTAGCAAAACAGGCTTTTTTTTTCCTGAGGATTTATGAAACAAACAAATCCAGCCTCCAGGAAATGACCCAGGGTCATTGCATCAGAGGACTTCAGAGTGGGAAAGGCCTGTTGAGAACATGTAGCCCAATCTTATCTGCTGCCAGATCCATTCAATCTCTGCTTAAACACCTCCAGGGACAACATTTTAGATTGTATACAGTTGGCCCTCTATATCCACTTGTTCCATGTCCACGGATTCAACCAACCGTTGATCAGAAGTATTTGGATCCCAGGACTTTGGGAGGCAGAGGCAGTAGGATTGCTTGAGTCCATGAGTTTGAGATCAGCCTGGGCAACACTGCGAGACCCCATCTCTTAAAAAAAAAAAAAATCAAAGAATTCACCAAGTGTGGTAGCACACACCTGTAGACCCGGTTACTTGGGAGGCTGAGGTGGGAGAATTGCTTGGGCCAGGGAGTTTGAGGCTGCAATGAGCTGAGATGGTGCCTCTGCAACCCTAGCCTGGGTGAAAGAGGGAGACCTTGTCTCAAAAAAAAAAAAAAAAAAAAAAAAAAAAAGGAAAAGAAAATATTAGGGAATAAAACAATAAAAAATAACAATTTTAAATAATACAAATAAAAAACAATACAGGATAACAACAATTATCACTTACATTCTATTGGGTATTTTAAGTAATCTAGAAATGATTTAAAGTGTAAGAGGATATGGGTAGGATGCAGGCAAACAGTATGCCATTTTATATGATGGACCTGAGCATCCTTAGATTTTAGTATCTGAGAGGGTTCTGGAACCAATCACCCCTGGATACTGAAGGATGAGTGTACTCCATCTGTGTTCAGTATAGATGACAAGAAAATCCTTTCTTAATTGTAACATTGCGGCCGGGCGCGGTGGCTCAAGCCTGTAATCCCAGCACTTTGGGAGGCCGAGACGGGCGGATCACGAGGTCAGGAGTTCGAGACCATCCTGGCTAACACAGTGAAACCCCGTCTCTACTAAAAAATACAAAAAACTAGCCGGGCGAGGTGGCGGGCGCCTGTAGTCCCGGCTACTCGGGAGGCTGAGGCAGGAGAATGGCGTAAAAACCCGGGAGGCAGAGCTTGCAGTGAGCTGAGATCCGGCCACTGCACTCCAGCCTGGGTGACACAGCGAGACTCCGTCTCAAAAAAAAAAAAAAAAAAAAAAAAAATTGTAACATTGCTTCCTGGAGCTGTATGTTATTCAGTAATACTTTACTTTTTGTTTGTTTGGTGGTTTTTGTTTTTTTTTTTTTTTTGAAACAGAGTCTCACTCTTGTTGCTCAGGCTGGAGTGCAGTGGTGCGATCTCAGCTCATTGCAACTTCCGCCTCCTGGGTTCAAGTGATTCTTCTGTCTCAGCCTCCTGAGTAGCTGGGATTACAGGCACACGCCACCACGCCCTGCTAATTTTTGTATTTTTAGTAGAGATAGGGTTTCACCATGTTGGCCAGGCTGTTCTCGAACTCCTGACCTCAGATAATCCACCCCCCTCGGCCTCCCAAAGTGATGGGATTACAGGCATGAGCCATCGTGCCTGATCCAGTAATACTTTCTTATGTGTTACGCCCTTAAGTATTTGAAAACTACTCTCTCTCCACACCTCTCCCACTCCACCCACGCATATGTGCATTCTCTCCTCTCCCTCTCTCCCCTCAGATGCTTTCCTTCTCCTGGCCCAGTGCTCCTGGTTCCCCTAACTTTTCCAAATGTGACATACTGTCCTATCTCTTTCCTGTCCTTGCTTATTTCTTATGGACATCTTTAGTGTGCCTGAAAATCTTGAGTATTGATAAGTGCAAAGACACTCTATGATGCTGTGTCAACAAACAGGATTTCTTTTAGGCTTAATATGCTTCTTTAGAGAAGAGAAGTACACTAATACATTGGAAAAGATTTTTGAAGTAAAGATGACAGACTAAAGATTAACATTGTTGTCATATAAATAATTTATACAGATATTTAAAAAGTACCCTATTTTGGCTTATTCATTGACAAATAAGCCAAAGATACTAGAAGGCAGTTCATACACAAGGAATGGTAAAGATTATTTAAAATGTTCACTCTAGTAGGAATTATAGAAATGAAAAAGGCAATAATAAGGTGCTATTTTATACCTAATTGATGTTGCAACTATTTTTAAGACATAATAAAACCAAGCTGGGCGTGGTGACTCACACCTGTAATCCCAGCACTTTGGGAAGCCAAGGTGGGCGAATCACCTGAGGTCAGGAGTTCAAGACCAGCCTGGCCAATATGGTGAAACCGAGTCTCTACTAAAAATACAAAAATTATCTGGGCGTGGTGGTGGGAACCTGTAACCCCAGCTACTCGGGAGGCTGAGGCAGGAGAATTGCTTGAACTCGGGAGGCGGAGGTTGCAGTGAGCTGAGATTGTGCTACCGCACTGCAGTCTGGGCAACAGAGTGTGACTCTGTCTTAAAAAATAAAAAGAAAAGAAAAAAACCCAATGCTGTGAATGTTGCTGGAAAATAATACACTTATTGGTGGGGCACGGTGTCTCATGCCTGTAATCGTAGCACTTTGGGAGGCTGGCTGAGGCAGGCAGATTGCTTGAGCCCAGGAGTTCGGGACCAGCCTGCACAACATAGCAAGACCTTGTGTCTATTAAAAAGAAGAAAAAAGAAAAGAAGATAACACACTTTCTGTGCATATTAAAAGACAAAAATGGTTCAGATATTTGGACGTAGTATTCTAGCTCTTGTGGGGAAAAGGCTGTGTTTCCAAAGTTGTTCATAATGACATTATTTGCAATAATAGTCATGCTTTGTATTTGTGCATTTTACAGTTTCAAGGCACTTCTATATTCTTTGGCTCTCCTGAGTGTATAATTGTCCTCATTTTAAAGATGAAGATACCAAGGGTCAGAGAGGTCCAATGATTTGCTCAAGACCACACAGCTGGGAATGGCCTAGCTGGAGCCTGAAGTCTGATGGTTTGGTTCCAGTCTAGCATCCTTTCCTATTTAACTGGACAGAAAAGCCAACAACCTCTCTGTCCTACAATAGAGCAATAGCTCCATGACCATGGCCTCTGGCACAGGGGTCAGTGACATCATTTGCAGCCATTACTCACTAGCAAACAGAAATACCCTAGTGTTCCTGGAAAAAATAAAGAGAAAAAAAGTTGAGCATGATTATATACTCATTGTAACCAGTTTAAACCTATATGTGTGCATATGGGATGTAGAGAAGTGGGGACAGGTATGTTGCAATGAGGACACCTTCCTTTTTCATTGTGCTCAATAAATCCAGAGCAATGCCACCCTTTGTTCAGATAGTAGTCATTTTCTTTTTTTTCTTTTCTTTTTTTTTATTTTTTTTGAGACAAAGTCTTACTCTTTTGCCCAGTCTGGAGTGCAGCAGCAAGATCTCGGCTCACTGCAACCTCTGCCTCCTGGGTCCAAGTGATTCTCCTGCCTCAGCCTCCCAAGTAGCTGGAATTACAGGCATGAGCCACCACACCCAGCCAGCAGTCACTTATTTTCACATGCATTTTCTCCTTTGAGCCTTGCAGTAGCTGAGGGAGCTGGGCAAGGCAAGGACTGTCCTTTTTTTTTTTTAATTTTGCTATTTTGTTTGTTTTTAGGTTTTCATTTTTTAGTTTTTCATTTTTTCTTTGTTTTTCTTTTTTTCTGGAGCTGTCCTTTTTGTTGGTCAACTGAGGAAAAAGAGATTCAGAGAAATTAGGAGGCAGGGCCCAATGTTGGTCCCTCCTTGCCCAGTCTTGACCTCTTGGCATGTCACAATGTTGGCTTAAGCCAGTCATGGTTCTGGGTAGGTGATAAGCAGCACTGTCTCTCTGGGAGATGTTCTAAGTGAACCCCATTAAAGTTAGCCAAAACACTGTACAGAGTAATCTCCAAGTGCAAGGTCCTACTTTAAATTTGATGTGAGATCACTGTTAAAAAGCCCACAAGGAATGGATAGATACAAACTTCAATACACATAGGTGATGTATTTTGTTTGTTGGTTTGTTTTAGAAATAGGGGCTTGTTCTGTCGCCTAGGCTGGAGTGCAGTGGCACAATCATGGCTCTCTGCAGCCTTGACCTCTCAGGCTCAAGCGATCCTCCCACCCACCTCAGCCTCCAGAGTAGCTACTGCTGTAGTCCTAGGACTACAGCTAGGACTACAGGCGTGTGCCACCATACCTGGCTAATTTTCTTTCAATTGTTTTATTTTTGTAGAGTCAGGGTCTCATTGTGTTGCCCAGACTGGTCTCAAACTCCTGGGCTCAAGTAATCCTCCCGCCTCGACCTCTCAAGGTGCTGGGATTACAGGCATGAGCCACTACTTCTGGCCACAACATATCTTAAAATGATGTCTTTCTGAACTCTGCACACCTAATGCTTGCAGCACAGGTGATAAATAGTAAGAAGAAATACAGCATTTCCCGAGGGCACTCTTTCTGTAAATACCGTTAGCATTAGAAGTTGGCAAACTGATTGAATTAAATAAAGCTGAGAGCCTGTGTCTGAACCCTGAAATAAAATGTAAAAAGGAAAAAAGAAAGGTAAATGTTTTGGACTTGCCATGGGCTGTCAGATTTGGAAATGTGGAGTCTTCCTAGAGGAAGACGCTACAGAAGGAAAAGGAACAAGCTAGTGGCGGAAAGAGATGGAGTCCGGCCAGATGGCCGAGGGGGGCAAAATGGTGAGTCTTCCCTGTGGGTGCTTTCTGAACCCAAGGCCAGGGCAAGCTCCCATTTCAAGTGTGCTATCTTATGTTGGCATACTAACATTTCATAATCGCGAATGATGCAGGCATGTCAAGAACAACCCCAGGCAAATACAGAGAAGATAACTAAAGGTCACTGGGGAAGACTATTTTTAATTTTTGACTTCACATGGGTTCGGGGGCCAGGGGGGCGCGGTGAAAGTGGCTCATCAATATCGTGTTAGGTTTTGGCAGTCTTAGTTCATTTTCTCATCCCTGGTCAGCCATCCTGGTGATTGCGTTGGGGATGTCTGGGTGTGATCTTGCAGAAGGAGTCAGAAACCACCGTCGAGAAGGAAATAAAGAAGAGGGAGAACTGATGGTTTCTTGTGTGTAAGCCACAGATGCATGATGAACTGTCACCTCCACCTCCTTCCTCCTCAGATGTTTGATGGTGACTTATCTGAGAGCTTTGAAGGAGAGACCATCAGAAAAGACACGTTGCATTCATTCGTCTCTGAATGCTTTATGCCCAGGTTCCAAGGGCCTAGAAGAGTGAGCTTGATTCTGACACCAACGTCAAGGAACAGGAGCTTGCTTCGGAAGTCTCTTAAATGCAGCATTTATTTCTAAGCTGGTTCGTACAAGAGCTTCCCAAGTAGCAGGGGACAGGGCAAAGGTAGGCTTAGGGTCTTGGCATTTCAGAGCCTGTTTCTGGAATGAGAGGACTGGATTAGATCGTTATTTTCCAGAAGGTGGGTTTCATACCACTTGGGCAGCTCAAATCTTACAAAGACAAATCACAAAATAATTTAATCACTTTCCCTTTTAAATTATCTGATTATGTCAAGTTTCCACTTGGAATTAGTGTGTCTTTAACACCTCCCCATCACTTGATAATTTCCCTGTGTAACTAAGTGTAGGCCTCAGGGTTCATTTTTTAAAGTTAGCATCTGTTTATGACAGGTGATAGTGATTTTCCATTTAAGGCAGTGATAGAGTTTATTTTTACAATAAGTTTTTAAGTAAAAAATGACTAATTAAGGAAATAGTACATAATGGCTCAGGTGACATGTACATATGGCAAAAAATTATCATGGCAATACAGAGAGTTTGGAAACAGCGAACAAGGCATGTTCTGAGGGGTTTTCTAGGATTAGAAGTCTACAATAAGTTCCCAAGTTTGACACAGTCACTTGCAAACTAAACTTGAAATTTGGACATTTAGCATAGGACCCAAATTTCAGATATTAAGACTAAGTAGATAAAAATTGGCTTTAATGTGTTATAGGAAGTGAATCTGTGCTACATGGTAGCCAACTTAAAAAATAAAACTAGATTTCTGTCCTCAGAACATACATCTTTTTCTTTTCGAAGCTTCAAAGAACATTCCAAAGTTCCAGCTAAAATGATTCAACCCATCCTGTTCCTTTTCCCCTTCACTCTGGCGGGAAGGATTGGATGAGATTACACTTTAATTGGGGTCAGCCCTAGAATGTAATGGTTAAGAACTTGGATTTGGAAGTCAGCCTGAACTGAGTTTGAATCCCCACTTGGCCACCTGTGAGCCGAGAGATCTTGGACTTGTGTCTCATCCTCTAAGCCTTAGTTTCCTCATCTGAAAAATGGGAATTTGAAATGAGCATATAAAGGGCTTCCACCAAAGCAAGTACTTAATAGGTCATTAGCAGCAGCAGCAGCAGCATCTATCTTAAACATAGATCAGTTGCGTAGAAGCTACAGGTGGTTATACCTACCAAGGCATCTGCTAGGAGGTAGCTTCTTCCTTTGTAGGAAATAAAGTGATCAGAGTTAGCATTGGGCATTATTATTTTTTAAAAAAACAAAAGATGTTCCAAGCATACTGCCAAGCTTCACATTCATTTCTGCCAGGTAGAGCAACAAAATAATCTAGTGCGGCCTTCTGATTGTTCCCAGATTGACTTTCAAACAGGGGTTGGTGTGTGAGCTCTGGGTAGAGAGGCACCCTGGCCAGGGGAGTAGGAAGCAAGTTGTCCCGAGGCCAGCTCCCACCTGACATGCATCATCTGAGAATCCTAGCCAAAATGCCAACCATGGACACAGACCCAAGGCAAGCAGATGAGGGTGAATTAGGTTGCTTTGAGCTCTTCATGCCCTATTCATTTACAGGGTGCTTTAATTATAAATAGATCCTTTGTTGGAAATGTAGGGAGACTCCATAGTGTGATGGATATGAGCTGGTAAAGAGCTAGACAACTAAAAAATGACCCCTAATGCTCTTTAATTGTCCGTAAATATTTATTTGAGACCTGGCTCTGTGTATCATTTTCCCCCTGGTTTAGAAAAGGCATGCTTTCTGTCCTCAAGGAACTTCTACTTCAGTTTGACCAAGTCATTAACAACGCAATCATACGGGTAGTGACTGTCAACCAGGGGGAGGGGGAGAAGCAGGCTATTTCATTGGGTAGCTTGGCAGACTATGGAGGGGGAATACTGAGAAGTGGTCATCCAATGAGCCCCCTGATGCTGGATGCCTGCCACCCCCCAGTCCTCGAGTGTGCCCTTATCAGAGGGCAGCATCTTCTGGGGACACGCAAGCAGGACACCTTTGAACCTGGGCTCACTAAGATTCTCAGGGAGGTGTCAGGAGGAGCTGCTGATTCCAGAGCGATAGGGCTTGAATGCCGAAAGAACATTCTCTCCTCCGCCACTCCTTCGTCAGTGTCTACTTCCCTTTTGCCTCTACAGCCTATTCACTTCGGGGTTCCCCCCTGGTTTAGGAAACTAACAATGCTGTGGTTAATTAAGAACCCAGGCCTTGCTGCGTTAGTAGCTTTGGGCTCAATTTGGGCTGTGTGACTTCAGGCAAGGCCCTTAACCCCTCTGAGTCTCAGTTGCCTGCACTGTGAAATCGGTATATTAATAGCACTAACTTAAGTCAAGGAAATAATGCACAGAAAGCACTTTGGCACAGCCTAGCACAAAGTCGTCCTGTATATTGTGATTATATTATTATTTATTATCAGAGGAAGTTGTATATCCTGGGAAGCCAGTGTAGGGTGGCGGGGGAGGTTTTCAAGGCAGGTAGATTTGAATTCAGATTTCACCACTGCCAGTTAACTACTGGGTATGACTTGGAGGAAGTCATCTCACTTCTCTGAACACCTGCTTCCTCTTCTATGAAACAGGATAACAGGGTTGCTGTATGGCAAAGATGAGAGCGTGTGTGACTCCATGGCTCTTGGTGCCTCCTCCTTCCCTTTCCTAAGCTTCCCTCATTGTTTACATAGTGCTTCAGAGTCACAAGAGTCACACCTGCATCAGGTGTAGGGTGACTGCTGTTTCTAGAAAATTGCTAGAGTCTATGAGTAGGCAAGTGCCTTGGCAGGGTATGATTTATTTAATCGCAATTGATTGAAGCTTTGCAGGGCAAGTGGCCCACTGCACAGTCCTGCTTTGCAAACTCAGGGGCACCCCTCACTTGACTCTCAAATGTTGGGGCAGAGGGAAGGAGGGCCTGGCATGTAGAAGAAGAACCTTCCACTCCATCCTTGTGCCCTTCCCAACCTGGCAGTGCTTGGGAAACATTTACCAAGGAAATTTTTTTCCAGTTTAGACTTCCAGCAGTCTTCAAAGGAATCTTCTCCTCTGTAGATGTCCCATATTAGAAAACACTTGAGAACCTTGCTGCTCTCTGCTGCAGGCATCCTTTACCTTAGGAATAAATGCCAGTTTTATTTTACCACCAAAATAATGTCCTTGACTCTACAATGGCTAGCCAACTTTTTTTTTTTTTTTTTAACAAAACCCAACAACCAAATCACAGGTTTGTATTTATTCTTTCATTTTAAGTCAGTTGCCACTGTCTACCCATTTTCACCATTATCTCTTTGGAATTGAAACTAGCTGAGAGTGATTCTGGGAGCAAAGCTGAGTCTCTGAGCTCCTTGCCTTCTTTGTTGTGTGCTACATCGTTTTTTTTTTTTTAATATTCACAGGCTTCTGCATTTTAATAAACTGTAGATAATGATACATCTGGTTGCATATTAATTGCTGACAGTTCAAAATAACATGTAATCACTATGTTTCAAGGTTGCAAATGTACAGCACTGAGAGTCAGTGTTTGTTATGAACCTTTGGAAAAATCCATTGTTACTGGGTATTTTTTAATTCTTGCCATTAAAAATGCACTACAGAATGGAAAGTGTCTCAACAAATGAAATCAGTTTTGTGTTCTGCACACATGCACATGCACATACACCCCTCCCAAAGAATAACATTTTGAAGCTATTCATCTGCTCATTTGGGGTGTGTGGGGGCAACAGAAATGCCAAATGAATCCATTATAGATTACTTACCTCACAGTTTCCTGAACAGCATGCTTTGTATCTTATTTTTCTGCATACCATTGCTCAGTGGGTGGTAAGATGTCAGCTGAAAGCCAAAAACAGGAAAGTTTAAGATTTTTAAAAATTTATTTCCTATTTAATCAATCCCATGTGGTTGTTTGGCTAGTAGCTTTTTCCATTCTGAATAATCAGATTTGAATGTATTCTGTTCTCGGCTGGGAGCAGAGTGTTCTAAAACACCCGGGTGCTGTGTCCCCTGGTTCTAAGTGTGGGCATGTGCTCCTGAGGACACACATGGACCAAACATTTGAAAGGATAATTTGTGCTAGAAGGGACAGCTGGGAGTTACCAGGGAGCACCTCAGACGTATTTTGTGTTTCTCTCTGGAGGTCACATCTCTGCAAGGCCTGTCTGCTCAAAATCGTTGTTCTTGTCAAAAACAGAAACCAACTACACATCAAGAGAAGGGGATCCATTTTCTTCTGCAGACCCAGTGCCCTTGGTCAGATGTCCCTGTAGTTTTTACCCAGCAACCAATTGGGATCCCTGGTCCCTGTCTAGTTTTCAGTCAGATGACAGACCTGACTGTCAGCTTTGCTTGCCTGAGATGTGTTTGATCATCCCAGATTCAGCTGGAACAATCTGTCCTTCCTTTGAGACACTGAGATTAAGATCTGCGCATCCTTTTTCATCTCTGTACTTCTTTTTCCTCTTCTGGGAAGCTAAGATAATGCTGAGCTTCAAAGAATGACAGATGGATGAGAAAGACAGAGGACTTTTCTGTGGTTCTGTGTGGTCCTTTCTTGGTTACACATTATTTTTGTGAAGTTTCACCTTGCACATCCAACATGGGTTGAATGCCCAGAGTTCGTCTCATTGCCTAATCCCAGACAGTACTGGGATCTGGCAAGACTGGAGACCGGCTCTTCTAGCCCATAATTCAGCAGTGTTGGTGGCAGTGGGCAGGTGGGAGGATAATGCAAACCTCCCAGATTAGGGAGGTTAGGACTTGGGTCCTTATCTTGAGATTTTACTGCTTTCCTCTCTTCCAATATAGCCTTGAATCCTGCCAAAGCACCACTATTTTGCTGTATCCAGCTGGAGCTTGACTAAACAGGTGATAAAACCACGGGAAGAAAAGGAAGGCAGGAATGTGGAATCAAAATACATGATCTTGTAGCAGCCTCAGTGGCCAGAGCAGTTATTGGTACGATTCTGGCAGGTGACATGGAACTCCAGCTTTGTCCCTGGAAGGATCAAGGCAAAATCCAGTGCTGCAGGGAATAGAAGAGGGCAGGGGGGCAGGCTGGCAGAGAGACCACGCCTCTCCCAGGACATCAGAAATAAGGGCAGTACTCTGATATTTACTGAGGACTTTCTAACAGGCAGGTGACTGCCAAGCATATTATACACCTAGTCTCTGTGATCCTCCCAACAACTCTGTGAGGAGGTAGGAGAGTCATCGTCACTTCACAGCAGAGGAAACTAAGCTTATAGAGGTTACATTTTGGGCCCAAGGTCATAGGGTATTGCTTTCTAACCAGACAGGTTGACTCATATTTTATCCTTAGATCCTTTGCAAAGAATCAATGCACTCTTTGGGCCAGAGTGATAAGAACTTTGTCACTTGCTGCAGAGGCATTCAGATTATTCCTAAGCTCTGAGGGAGCCCAGAAAATGTCCTTAAAGAAGGAGGAATGGAACTCCCAGTGGCATCCTTTTCCCCCTTCCCCTCTAACCCCACCCAAGGGGAAGCCAGGGAATCCCTTTTACAGAGATAAACAAATGCAGAACATATATTCCACCCAAAGGTTTCCAAGAAGTCAGTAGGAAATGACTGACTCCGGAACCCCAAAGCCACAGAGACCTTCCTCTGGACCCCGTGGCTATGACCAGGAGACCTTTTCTACCTCTGGGTGCCTTGTTGGCATCATCCAACCAGGGATGTCCAGCCCCATTTTCCAGACTGGGGGATGGGTGTGCATTATAGGCACATTATTTCTGTGGCATTCTTGCCAAAAATGCATAACCTGATGTGAGAAAACATCCTCTGGGCCTATGGCTGGCCTTCCCGTAAGGCCACAGAGACTTGATGCTGCTGGCAACTCCTAATTTTTAAGGAAGTTGAACTCTTTAAAGTTCTCCAGCTCTGAGCATCTGGCCCTTTCTGCCTCAGAAGGCAGATGTGGAGCCAGGGACCACAGACAGAGCTAAATATTTGGCTTCCTCTTTCTCTGAAAGTCTGTAGCATCATGTCTGGGCATGACCAAGATGAGTTTCAGGCAATGGGGGCTGGTGTTTGCTAAAAGGAACTTAACCGGGGTGTGGGTGTGCATTTCTCCCTCTGCCCAAGGTTAAGTAATAGTAACATCCTGTGTAAAGAGAACTTGAATGTGGTTTTCTGCTAAACTTCAATATTTTAAGGCTATTTATTAGATGTGTTTAATCTTGGGCCAATTTAACCAGTAGCAGACTAATAAAATAACAAATTTGGGCTTGCTGCCAGGACAAATGTTGACTTACCCTTATAATGTTGACTAAAACGAGTAACTTTGAAAGTTATTGCAGAGTGAAACCTTAGCCAAAAATACAGTGTCTGAAACAGTGGTTTTGTTTCATTTTACTGGCTCTGCTTAGAGATTATGTTTGTAACCTAGGCTGCTGCTTGCTTCACCTCTCAGAGTACTGTATTTTACTGAATTATTTCCCAAGGTTCTTTTTTTCAGCCCGTAAACCTTCGCTCAGCAAAAATTAATTTCCCCATGGCAGACAAGTAGGACAGGTTACTTTTCCAGTGTGGGGGCAAAAACTCAGTGGTACCAAGAAGAATAAAGGTAATAACTTGCTTGAGTCTTCTCTCAGAAACAAAATGGTGTGCCATGAACATTCACCCTCTCCAAGTTTGCAGTAAAATCAATTGCTTCTCCCGGGTGTACTGGAAGAAATCCATCTCGCTTGCCCCCTACCCCCACCTTTCCTTCATTTTGCCATTCAGTTTATACAAACAGTAGAGAGCTGTAGTATTTTGCTACCATGTGTTTTGGACTTGAAGGCAGCAGGGGAGGCCAGGAGGAAATGAAGCTAGGAGGACTACAGAAATTGTCATAAAGTGTGATTTCTTTCTACCCCTGTTTTTAAAATTTGTGTTTTATAGGAAGCTGGTTTGGGCAGGGCCTCTGAGCATGGTTTCAGAGGCTCCTGCCAGCATTGTGTGAGTTCATTCAACTGCCAACTGTCCTCCTTATGCCTCTGCCTTATTCAAGGCTCCCCCTGAAAGCAACCATCTCACAGGGAGGCTTTGGCCAAGAAGCCATAGCTGCCGAATCTGCTTTTGGTGCTGCCTGGCTCAGGCAGACAGAGCTTGATATACAGAGAATAAACGTCATCCCTCTAACGTTAGTATGTTCAGTTCTGTGCACCTGAGAGTTGATGGTTTAATTTGTGGATTTGCCCAGAGTCTCTTGTGACTTCTGCCGTCATCTGCTCTTAGCACTTCCATGAGAGGGGACAAGAGATTGTGGGAGTCTCAATCCAGCAGCCCGAAAACCTGTCTGCAGCTTGGGTTTGAGACTGAACCAACTCAGGGTGTTTTGTGGATTTTAGTTATCCAGGCTGTCCCTGTTCCCTCATTAACAAAAACAAAACAAAACAAAACAAACCCCAGCTTTTTTTTTTTTTTTTTTAAGAAGGAAATTGGGATCTTTTCCTCATAGCACGTTACCTTAATATAGAGGAAAGAGTTGAGCCATTTTATCAAAAGGAAATCAAATCCCCCTTAGATGCCTAATGTGAGACAACTGGCAACCAAACTCATGGCTGGAGAAAACAAACACAAGAATGTGGCTTCCATGTTTGAGATTAGCCAAGACAAAGATAGCAGGGATGCCTCCCAGAACATTTCCTGGTAACTTGTCAAAGTCCACAAAGCCTGTAGTCCCTTTGTTGAAATCACTGATAAGCATACAAGAGGAAAATTATAGTTCTGAGTTTGAAGACCTTTTCTCACCTTGGGGGTTAAAAACCAATAATTCTGAAACACATTTGGCCTAATCAATGGAGCCAGGTTTCTGTTGGGATTTGGGCCTTATTATTTGTCTTTCATCTTCTGGGAACAGATGACACCAAGTCAGTTAGCTCTGTGCCGGGGGGAAAAAAAACAGAAAAAAATATTTCAATGGAAATTTTAGAATTAGGAACAATTATTTCATTATTATTTTCTTTTTCTATTTCCAAGAAAAAGATAGTCATTTGCAAGCTCCAAGGCAGCTCTCCTTTCTGTACCCACAGTCTTATTCCTCCTTTGCTCAAGCAGCTCTATGAAGGGCTCCTCAGTGCTGCCTATGTGTCGTGCGTTCCTGTATTGTCCACTACGCCATGCCCTGCCTTCCAGCCATCTCACCTGCTCCTTCCTTGCCAGCTCCACCTGACACTGACTCTCTTGACTCTGTGGATCAACCTTCTGATTCTCCCTATTCAGCTGGGAGACATTCCCCGCAACAGTGACATCTGTATACTTCAATTAAGGCCACTTTGTCCATACTGGGTAAACACTCCCTAAATTGGACTAAGAAGAATGCACAAAGTCAAAAAGTCCTCCAAAATATGTATTAGTTACAAAGAGAATAATATTAACTTTACAGTGGAGAAATCCAGCAGACACCACCTGTGTTAGTTTCTTATGACTGCTATAACAAAGCACAAGCTAGGTGGTTTAAAACAACAAAAAATTTATTGTCATATTCTGGAGGCTAAGTCTGAAATGAAAAGGTCAGCAGAGGCCGGGTGTGGTGGCTCACACCTGTAATCCCAGCACTTTGGCAGGCCAAGGCGGATCACCTGAGGTCAGGAGTTGAGACCAGCCTGGCCAACATGGCGAAACCCTGTCTTTACTAAAAATACAAAAATTAGCCAGGCATGGTGGTGCACTCCCTGTAGTCCCAGCTACTCAGGAGGCTGAGGCAGGAGAGTCACTTGAACCCAGAGGTGGAGGTTGCGGTGAGCTAAGATTGTGCCGCTGCACTCCAGCCCGAGCGACAGAACAAGACTATGTCTCAAAAAAAAAAGAAAAAGAAAAAAGGAAAGAAAATGTCAGCAGAGCCATGCTCCCTCTGAAACCTGCAGAAGAATCCTTGCTTCTTCCAAGTTCCTGGTGTTTGTTGGCAATCCTTCGTGTTCTTTGGCTTGTAGATACATCACTCCAATCTCCACCTCTCTGTTGTCACATGGCCATCTTCTCCATGTATGTCTCTAAATTTCCCTCTTCTTATAAGGACACCAGTGATTAGATTTAGGGCCTACTCTAAACTAGTAAGACTCTTCTTAACTTGATTTTATCTACAAAGATCCTATTTCCAAATAAGGTCACATTCACAGGTATCTGGAGTAAGAACTTACACTTATCTTTCAGTAGGGGCATAATTCAATCCATAAGACCATCTTAACCACATAGTCAAAGTTAACATCACCAGTAATAAGACTTAGCAACATGGTGTACCACCTATGTGATATACCAGGAAGGGCACATCTTTGTGTTGTATTCTTGCCAAAAATGCATAACCTGAACCTAATCATGAGAGAACATAAGATTAATCTAAAGTGAGAGACATTCTATAAAATAACCAATACTCTTCACAAGTGTCAATCAGAGAGCTCTGGTATTTTGCTGTAAGATCACGAAAAACAACAAGACAGAGGAACTATGTCGCAGATTGGACAGAAATATAACTTTGGATTCTAGATTAGATCCTGGAACAGAAAAAGGACACTAGTGGGAAAACAGAAACCGGTTGAATCTCAGTAACTCTATTAATAGTATTACCCTAATGTTAATTTCTTAGTTTTGATAAATGTACTGTGGTTATGTAAAATGTTAACATTAGAGGTAGTGGTGTAAAGGAGTTATGGGAGCACTCTACTAATTTTGCAACTGTTCTGTAAATCTAAGATTATTTCAAAATCAATTTTTTGAAAAAGAGTATGCACATATTAAGGGAATAGATAAGCTCACCTGTTCTTAGAGGCAAAGGTGGCGGGGGGAATAATCTTTAGCAAAAACATAACAATTTGTAAGCCCTATTCTAGGCTCTGATAATTATCTTGCTATTCACAAAGTACTGTGCTATGTGCTCATCGTCATTATCTGTCTGTCATTGGGCAGAATAACGAAGCAGAGGCGTATAGTCCAGTACATGGTCCACATTCTGCCTCTACCTGAAATACGTGATCTTGTGTATTTGTGCTCCTTGAACCTTGACTTGCTCACTTATAAAATGGGGATAATGATATTAGCTTTCTCATAAGATGTTCTGAAGATGAGAAGAGCAAATCCATGTAAAGCTCTTCGCCCAGCACCTGCACAGATTGTAAATTCCCCGTAAAGCATAGCTCCTACCCACAGAATTCTCACTGCTGTATTACAAGGTTATTTCCCCATTTTCAGTTGAAGAAACTGAGTAAGTAACTTGCTTAAGACAAGATTAGTGAATATGAGAGCCAGGCTAAACTAGATAAATCTAGAAAAATAATATGGCTCATTCTCAACCATTTTGTTAGAAAAACATTAACACAAGAGGAAAAATCTGTAGGGATTCATTGAAAGAAAAGATACAAAGCAAGCTGTCAAGTGCCCCCATGCTGGGTGGAGTGGGGCCATTTGAAGTAACGCTTATAGCTGGGAAGAGGCAGAAGCAGGAATTAAAGAATTGTCCACTGGGTAAACAAACAGAGACCCTGAAAGGGTGGGGAAGGCCTTCACAATAGGAGGTATCAGAGAAAATTAGAACACAAGAATATTTGTAGTAGCCTAGAAGTCTTGAAGGTTGAGAATCTTGGGCATGAACTGTAAAATGATGTGAACCACCCTTTGACCCTGAGGAATCGGGGTGGTAAAGTCAAGGCAATTGTAGGGTAATGAGCTTTACATTTGTTTGATCGGTAAGAGGCAGAAGGGGAGTGAGGATCTGGCAAAAATGGGAGGTTTTAGCCTCGTTAGTAGATGATGTTATTGTATCAATTGCGAGAAAAACATGAATTTGCAAGGCATTCACAGGAAAACAAAACACGCTCACAAGTTAAAATATATACAGCAGGAACATGAAGGACTCCTGTCCATGGACAAACTGATCTTGAAGGGACCTTATTTTTCTGTGTGTTTCTAAAATAAATTAGAGTTGACCTCCCCTGGATTGTTTTATGTCATGGAGTTCAGTGATTGGGAACCCATTAATGGGTTTCCTTTTTTTTTTGAGATGGAGCCTTTCTGTGTCACACAGGCTAGAGTGCAATGGCACGATCTCAGCTCACTGCAACCTCTGCCTCCTGGGTTCAAGTGATTCTCCTGCCTCAGCCTCCTGAGTAGCTGGGATTACAGGCGCCCGCCACCTTTTGTAATTTTAGTAGAGACGGGGTTTCACCATGTTGGTCAGGCTGGTCTCGAACTCCTGACCTCATGATTCGCCCCTCTTGGCCTCCCAAAGTGCTGGGATTACAGGTATGAGTCACCTCGCCTGGCCAGGGTTTCTTAATGAGAGTGAATTAAGCCAGTCAATACAATAAAAGACTTCAGGGGGTGTGGCGACTTGGCCCATGGCTCTCCTTGGGGTTGCTGTCTTTAAATGCTGTGAAGTAGCTTTCCCAGCGTTCTCTTTCCCAACACATGGAGCTTTCCCTATTCCAGTGTGTGTTATTTAGAAGTTATTGAAATTCAGTAGTGGGAACTTTTTTACAACACACAAAAATAGGTTTCTTCTATTCTGGATGATGCCTGTCTCTTTAGTATCCTTTCTCACTAGGCCCTCCCTAATAACTGAGGTAAAAAAAAAATCACAGACAGCACCTGTCTACTCCGGTTCAGCATTCGTTGGCACACTTGCAAAACAATTTTATGTCCATTAAAAAAAAAATTAAAAAAAACTTTTAATTTTGACATGTACCGTAGACAGGCATGTACCAAATACATGTACCGTTTGACATTTATTTTGTCACGTACTTGTGCCCGACATCTAGCTTTGACAGCTACCAACCTGTGACCAGTCCTGTTTTCCTCTTTCTCCATCCTCTTTCTCCACTGTTGTTATTTTGAAGTAGATCCCAGGCATCATATCACTTTTTATGTACTTTGTTCATATATATTTTTAAATGGTCAAGGAAAGTTGGCATTGTGTTTAGAAAGTTAAGAGAATAAAATGCAATAAAATAGGGTTTACTCACATAAAAAGTAAGTCAAATGTTTCCCCTGTTTCTCAGGGGAGGACCCTGCATGTCCAGCTGCAGGGAGAATATGCAAATCAAGCTTTGCTATCTACTGGAGCCTGACGATGTCTAGGTGTGCCTGTGGGAGGTGCAGTGCCTGGCAGTGTTGTCTTTGGGTATGTTACAGTAGAAAAGCTGAGGCTGAGGGCCTCTGACCAGGACATAACTGGTCAGCAAACTATGGCCTGAAGATCGAATACAGCTGACTTCCTATGGGCCTTAAGCTAAGAATAGTGTCTACATGTTACAATGATTGAAAAATATCAAAAGGATAATATTTTGTAAGCAGGGCATAGTGGCTCACCCCTGTAATCCCCAGCACTTTGGGAAGCTGAGGCGGAAGAATTGCTTGACCCCAAGAGTTTGAGACCAGTCTGAGAAACATGGCAAGACCCCTTCTCTAAAAAATTTTTTTAAATTTAGCCAGGCATGGTAGTGAGCACCTGTAGTCCCAGTTTCTTCAGAGGCTGAGGTGGGAAGATCTGCTTGAGCCCGGGAGGTTGAGGCTGCTGTGAGTCGTGATCGTGCCACTACACACTAGCCTGAGTGACAGAGCAAGACCGTGTCTCAAAGAATATTTTGTGACATGAAAACTATGAAATTTGAATTTTAGTGTTCATAAATAAATGTTTAATATTATATAGCCACACTTATTTATTTACAGATTGTTTGTGTCTGAAAGCAGAGATGAGCTGTCATGACAGAGGCTGGGTAGCCCCTTACAGAAAAAGTTAGCCAGGCCCTGGTGTAGGGCATGGGCTCTGGAGTCAGCCTGCCTGGGTTTACATCCTGGTCACCTTGTTTTAGCGGAATGGTTTTAAGAAAATTGGTCTACTACATGCCTTAGTTTCTCCATCTTTAAAATAGGGATCGTAATAGTAGTTGTAAGGTTGTTAATAGGATTAAATTTGCAACTATATGTAAAGCACTGAGCTGAGTTCCTGCTACCAGTATTAGTTCATTATTATTATTTGTTTATGCTAGAGTTTATCAGTCACTGTAAGATTGTAACTTCCTATTTAACACGAGGACGATGAAAGCCACCTAGAAGGTTCCTGGGTAGATTAAACGTGACCCTTGGGAGTACAGTTTTCACACACACCCGGCATACAGATAGAACCCTGAGAAGGCATTCCTGGCATTTCCAAACATTTGAAAGATTTTTTTATTTGGCTCCATCAACTCATGGGCAAGAGTATCTGCTAGCACAATCGATTCTCACCTCTTCCTTGCTCCTGACCAGATGTAAAGCAGCTGAGAGCCACACTGCCCTGCAGTACAGCAGCCTGAGTCCTTATGCCAGTGACTGCATTTCCAGACTCTGCTGGATGGTGTTTGAGGCTCATTAGGGGTAGAGTCTCAGGGCAGCTGCAGACATGAGATGGATGATATTCCTCCTATTCCCCACCCCACTCTGGCTGCAAAAAGAAAGCGCAGGGAAAATGAGTGGGGAGTTCCTGTATGCCATGTCTGTTTCAATGGAACTATTTTTGGAGGAATAAAAAAGTATGCTAGATTATATTGATGCCATAGGCATTTTCTTACATTGCAGACAGTCTGCTTTGGCTTTTACCTGTTGAGGGGAAGAATGAGGAGAGGATAAAAATCATTGTATCCCCTAGAGAAGGAATATCAAAATTCATTTAATAAAAATATCATACTAAGAATAAAATTGCATAGAGTGTTTTATTCTCCTTTGTTCGTAATTAAACACAAGATATTTTAAATTGTCAAATCAGTTTATTTATGAAAAAATATGACCTGTATGCCTTTCTTTATTCTCTCCTTTCCTTATTATCTCCTTTCCTTCTTCCCACCCCTCCCTTCTTTTCTTCCCTTCCTTTTTTTTTTCTTTCCTTGTCCTCTGACTAAATGAAGAACAAACATTTGATAAAAGCCACTGCCAATTCATGATAAAAATTTACAGCAAAGTTGGTACAGAAAGGAACTTTCTCTGTGTGATAAAGGGTGCCTCTCCCATGCTCTCAGCAAATATTTAATGATGAAATCTCATTAATAATTACTTTAGAACCAAGAATTAAACTAGTATACCCACTGTCTTGGCTTGTAATCAACAATATACTCGTGATTCTAGCCAGTGCAATAAGACAAGAGAAACAAAAGAGTTGTAAGTCCTGGAACAGATGAAACAAAACTGTTATTCACAAAATACTGTCCATACAGAATGCTCAATGTCTTTTCTTCTTTTCTTTTTTTTTTAAACTTTAGTGAGATACCCTCCTGCCCTGTCTTAAAATCATGTGGTGGGGGGTGGTGTCTGCACTTGAAACAGGACACTTGGTTCCTGGGTTTAGCATTGACCTTGCCCGGCTTGGTCTGGCAGCTGAGTTGTTGGACTAGGAAGCGTCCCTGCAGGTTATGTTCTGTTATCTCTCTATAAAGCCTGAAAGCATCCCTGCAATTGCATTTGCTAGTTCTCAGTAGAGCTATTTAACAAGAATCTGGAAATATTTTCCCTGAGGGCTCTCTTTAGACAGCAGTAAAATGTAGCTGGAGACATATTGAGTAAATGGAAAAGAAAAATCAAATGAGGCCAGGAATTTTTTTAATCTTCTATTCTCACAGAAGCCCTCAAGGAGAACACCATAATTCATACTTTACTCATATGGGTTAGGCATAAAGCCTCCCCCATAGATCCAATAACCTGTAAGTGTTCTGGTTTTGAAATTGCACCTGCTTACATTGCTGGATCGTAGCACTAAATCACACAGCAACGGCTTCTGGTTCAATTGTTCATTACTTGGGAATGTCAGATTGCCAAAGAGCAGCCTGATGTTTACATCCAAATCGTCAATGCCTTAGGAAATCAGTTTTAATTACAATCTCACGTAGCAGCACTGCACTCAACCTGCAGAGAGGCTTGCATTTGTGTTGAACCTACATCTTATAGTTGTGCAGAAAACGCCTGTCTGACTGGGTCATGCAAAACGGACAGCAAAGTCAGCAGAACCTTAGAAAAGATGATACAGCAAGTGGAACACAGCTGGATCATCCCCCATCCTGCCTAGCGTGCAGTGCTTTCTGGCCCCTTTTTAAAACAAGAGAACCCAGTTGGTGTTTGCCTTTCAACCTCCCCATTCTAATATAAAAATCTGACCCAGCAGCTTTAACCATAAAAAAGAGAGAGAGAGAGACAGAAAGACTCAGAGTCAGTGGGCAGGATTCTCTGAGACCAGGTCCTGCTCCCTCAGGGAATCCTTGTCACCTCACTTGCTGTAATGCAGTTTGTGCTACCAACCTGGCATTTTCAGCCCACAGCAGGAGCCATTTCGACAAATTCAGGGGATGCTTAAGAGGCGGTGTGTGTGTGTGTGTGTGTGTGTGTGTGTGTGTGTGTGTGTGTACGTGCGCATGCGTGTGTGTGTATGTGTGTATTCAGTACGCCAGTGGTGCAGCTCTGACGTAAAAAAATGTTTTAAACCCTCCTCTGGGCACAAATGCTCAAGAGCCTGGCACTGCCCAGGGAGCATCCTGAAGGGCATTGTCACCTGAAGCAGAAGAGCTGTCAGATCTTTCCCTTCAGCTCTTAAATCATTGTCACGCAATGGCTCTCATCTTGGGAGATTCGTCCTCTGCATTTTGGAACTGAGCCTTCCTAGTGTTCTGAGAGTTTTCTGCTGTCTGTTCAGCTTAGCACGCTAAGAAGCCGGAGAGGTACCCAGCAGCCTGGTTGCATGCTCTGTCTTGGAAAAGTATTTGACTGCTTTGAGAAATCATGAAATCATTCTGGGCCACACTGTGGGATTATATTGAATATTTTTTTTAAGTTTTTAAATTTTTATATGTAAATGCCGGAAAGCTTGGAGATAGTCTATTTCAAAGAAGGCTTTTGGTTTCTGAGACTGGCAGGGACATAAAATGACATGAGAGTGTCTCAGCAGGATTCCAAATTCACGAAAGGTTTTTCCAGGCACCTACTCTGTTCAGAACGGGGATGCAGAGATGTCCTGGAGAATCTGAAGTTCTGCCTTAACCCTCGAAACTTTGAAAGCAATGGCTGAAAAGGAAAGATGAATACCTAGAGGCTCCCTCTGGAAATGACTGAGGTTTGCCACCACAATTGGCTACTTTGGCTTTGTCCGTCAAAATTTGGTATCTTCATGTGCTGTGTAGCATCTACTACAGGTCAGATGGAGCTTAGGAGGACAAGGGTAACTCTTCTCTTTGTCTTTGTAAAAATGTTGTGTCCAGCATCATTCTCTTCCTCATAGCCTGTTTTGTTGTTGTTGTTGTTTGTTTGTTTTTTGTTTTTTTTGACACAGAGTCTCTCTCTGTCAACCAGGCTGGAGTGCAATGGCACAATCTCGGCTCACTGCAACCTCTGCCTCCCAGGTTCAAGCAATTCTCTGCCTCAGTCTTCCGAGTAGCTGGGATTACAGGCACCCGCCACTACGCCCAGCTAATTTTTGTATTTTTAGTAGAGACGGAGTTTCACCATCTTGGCCAGGCTGGTTTTGAACTCCTGACCTTGTGATCCACCCGCCTCGCCCTCGCAAAGTGCTAGGATTACAGGCATGAGCCACTGCGCCCGGCCAGCCTGTTGTTTTTATTTATGTAATTCTTGTCTGCAAAGTCCTTGGAATGGGTAGGCTCCCTCCCACCTATCAGCCTGGTTTGAAGTAACTTGCAGATTTGCAAATAATGTTTTATGTGGAGGTGATTTTCAACACTTGTGGCTGTATGTAGTATAGAAACTGATGTCCATAGTAGGGCTTTTTCTCTATACATTTTCTTTTGCTGTCTGGTTATAATTTATAAATATTAATATGTGCATTTCAAATATACTGTAGATACAAAGATGCTTTCTTAAGAGCCCATAGAACTTCTTTTTAAAAAAATTTTTTTAAATTTAATGAACTAAGAAAACCATCTTGGTGCTTTAGGAAAGCCATTGCATAAGAGTGGCTTTAGGCAAGGTGAGGAAAAGGTTTTTAAAAAGATGAAACCAGAAGCAACAAAAGACAAGGTAATTGGGTGAGAAATCAGAGGCTGCTTTTCTCTACAGAAGGGGTGGGGAGACTGGTTCTACTAAGCGGAAGCTTCTGAATTAAAAGCTGGCAGATACTGGGGGGTGAGGGATAAGGAGCAGATCCCTGCCCCTTTTCTGTCTTCCCAGATGATGCCTCTGTTGACATCCCCTGCCTGCCATTTGTCCTTCCCTGCCTCTTAAGCCAGGTCATCTCCATACAGCCGGAGTGAGACGTGACACTTTATATTCCATAGATCAGTGTACAGCCAGCACCTTATGGAGTGGAACACAGTTGTATGGTGGTTATGTTGTCTTTGCAATTGACCTTGACATTTTACTTTTTTTTTTTTTAACTCTATAGGAGCCTAGTAATAAACGGGTCAAACCCCTTTCCAGAGTTACGTCACTAGCAAACCTCATCCCGCCTGTGAAGGCCACGCCATTAAAGCGCTTCAGTCAAACCCTGCAGGTAAGAAGGGCACACGGGGCCTATGGTTGCAGAAAATCATGGTGAATGGGAGGAAACATCCCCATTCTACCTAGAATTTCCCCTGGTTTCAGAGTGACCTGAATCAATGCTTATTTCAATAGAAGAGTGCAAGTGAGGGGACTTGGAGGAAGAAAGATGTTTTCAAGTTGCAGACAAGGGTCATGCAGAGCCAGAGCTATTGCAGTTGGGCCTTTCCCCACAATTGTATTTCAGAGTTATGTGCCCCATCCAGACATACTCTCACGCGATTTTTTCCTAAAATATCTATGGGCCTTCTGAGGAAACCAGCACATGATGTTAACTGGAGGGCAACAGAGCCTAGTGGCTTCGACCAGGGTCGGCAAACTGCATTGGGTGGAGAAAATCCAGTTCACCACCTGTTTTTTTATGACTCACAAGCTAAGCCTGATTTTTACTTTTTAAAATTCTTGGGGGAAAATCAAAAGAATGGTGCTGTTTCGTGACACGTGAAAACTACATGAAATTCAAATTTCAGTATCCATAAATAAAGTTTTGTTGGAACATAGCCATGCCCATCTGTTTATTGTCCATGGCTGCTTTGTACTATGGCATAATTGAGTAGTTGTGACAGAGACCATATTGCCCACAAAGCCAAAAATATCTACCATCTGGCCCTTCACATAAAATGTTTGCTGACCCTTGGCTTAGAACGAGGACCTAAGGACCTCGGAGTGGAAGTACCTTGGGTTCTAACCTTGGCTCACCTTGGGCAGGTGACTTAACATCTCTAGGTCTTGCTTTTATTTTTTGTTAAAAAAATTTTTTTTCCATACTTTGTCCTACAGATAGGTCTTCTATTCCTTATGGGTAAATTTGCCATGATGCCACCAAACCATCATGGAATCCTTGTAAAGATTTACAAGACAGTGCATTTAAAGGGCCTAGCATAACGCCTTGGCCCTTAGTTAGCAATCATTAATCTTTGAATTAGTTGACTAAGTAGTAAATATTAGCTACTATAATAGTTTTTTGGTTAACAAGTAGTTATAGTTATTCTTAAACTGTTGATGAAGTGTATCTTTTAAAGTGAACGTTGAGATTTATCCAAGGCCTTAGACCCAATTTGATAATTATACAAATTTTCCTTTAGATTGAAGCCCACAAAAAATATGCCATGAAAAGGCTCACCTGGTTTAGCTGAGCAGCTGTCTTGAGTCTGCCATGTATTTGTCGTTGAATACTTTTGCTTGGCAATACTTTTTTTATCTCTGCTCTCAGTCTTTAAGAAAACTGGGGACCAGCACCCAAGGCATGCCTCATGCTGTGAAAATCCATGACTTGAGAACTGTTTGAGGTTCTCCCTCAGCCCTTTCAGTCCTTGCCTGCCTACCATACTGCCAATATGTCATGACTCCACATATAGCCCAAGTGGTTCTTTCTACTTTCCCATAGATGCCCTTCCTCTCCATTGCTTTTCCCCTGCCCTGCCCGTTCCTCTGTTAACTCCGTTGCAGTTTCGCCTGAATGAATACCTTATCACCTAATTAGCTATAGGTTTGGGTCTGTTTCTCTCAGCACTTGGGCCTC
This sequence comes from Macaca thibetana thibetana, assembly GCF_024542745.1. Classification (NCBI taxonomy): domain Eukaryota; kingdom Metazoa; phylum Chordata; class Mammalia; order Primates; family Cercopithecidae; genus Macaca; species Macaca thibetana. Next base: position 111,166,488 of record NC_065579.1, on the reverse strand, counting down.
TGGATCCCTGGTTAATCCCCTGATCCCTTTTGTGGGAGAACGGAGGAAAGAGAAAATAAGGTCGTCTGGGAGAGCAAGATGAAGGGCTTTGAAACTAGTGAAGAATGTGTTTACCTTTTCTCCCTTGTGACCAGTCCTTCAGCCCTCTAGACAAGTTCATCGCAGGCATCCCCTGGAAGATTCATCACCACCCTAGTCCTGCACATCTGGTCTTTCGCTGAGCACTGCTTTTTGAAAATTCTTTAGAATGTCTACTGCATTTCACCCTTTCCTCTCCATCTCATGGCTGTGGCTCAAGTTCACTCTGCAATTATTTCCTCTCTTGATTGTGAGACCTCCAGATTACCAGCCATCTCTTCCCGTTATTGCTCCCAGGACGGTCCACCCTCTGTGCATGAAGGCCCTCATTCATTCAATAAGTGTTGAGTGAGCCCTTATCAGGCATTAGGCTCTTCTTCCTGCCCTCATATTGCTGTGTTCCAGATATAATAGAATTGCCTTTTGGTAGGTTTGCAGCAGTGCTGTGTTCCCACATGGCAGTAATGAGCTAGACCTAGGCAGCCTACCAACCATCACCTACCTCTCTCAATTGCCCTTCTAATTGCCCACCTCTCTCAATTGCCCTTCTAACACCTGGCCCTTTACTCTCTGTCATTGCCTTGTTGGTAGGCTTTTTGTGTTTGTGCTCCTGGGCCTAGGAAGAGCACAATCTGTGCCTCCCACTACAGCCCGGCCCTGGCTGCTGTAAGATCTGTTATCCTACCTTCAAAATCTTTCTTTTGGCTTCTCAGGCAAAATTTCTTTCTTCTGTTTCTGGGCTTCCTTCACAGAGAACAGTGCAGAAAACATTTGCTCACCTCAGAAATTTGCATTGACCTAGAGAACTAGAACAGAAAGAAATCAAGCCATGTCTGAAATCCAGCAGACTGAGGCCAAGCAAGGATGAGAAAGCCAAACCCAAGGGAGGATCTGACATGTGGAAATTGGTTTTTAAAACCTCAAAGATTTTTTTGGCAAAATATTTTTTTTCTTTTTTTTGAGATGGACTTTCACCCTTGTTGCCCGGGCTAGAGTACAATGGTACGATCTCAGCTCACTGCAACCTCCACCTCCCAGGTTCAAGCAATTCTCCTGCCTCAGCCTCTCAAGTAGCTGGGATTACAGTCACCTGCCACCAAGTCTGGCTAATTTTTTGTATTTTTAGTAGAGATGGGGTTTCTCCATGTTGACCAGGCTGGTCTCAAACTCTGGACCTAAAGTGATCCACCTGCCTCAGCCTCCCAAAGTGCAAAATATTTTTTTTAATTTAATTTTTTCAAATATCATGATAAATAGCTCACTCTAAGCTTTATATCTTGGCCATATACAACCCAGCAGAAACAGAACAGTTATTCATAATGGTAATGTACATAGATACGGAGAGAATTGAGCAATGTGCTTATGTTTGAGTGTGTCCTTGGGTGGGGAGGGGGGCAGTCAGTGAATGGAAATACACCCCTCAAGTTGTATGCAGAGTTAGCAGCCATGTTTGCAGAATGATCTGGAAAGCATGGAGAATGCCACCTTGTCCCCACATGTCTTCTTGTAACTCACCTTGGTGCACACAGTGCAACTTCTGTGGCATTATTTCCAGCTGTAGCATCTCAATAATAGTTTCCCTCACCAGCGAGACTGAGAGAGGGTGCTAATTTATGTTTTATTTTATTTCATTTTATTTATTTTATTTTATTTTATATTTTATTTTATTTTTTTCAAGACAGAGTCTTGCTCTGTCACCCAGGCTGGAGTGCAGTGGCGTGCTCTCGGCTCACCTCCACCTGCACCTCCTGGGTTCAAGTGATTCTCCTGCCTCAGCCTCCTGAGTAGCTGGGATTACAGGTGCCCACCATCACACCTGGCTAATTTTTGTATTTTTAGTAGAGACGGTTTCACCATGTTCGACAGGCTGGTCTCAAACTCCTGACCTCAGGTGATCCGCCCGCCTCGGTCTCCCAAAGTGCTGGGATTACAGACGTGAGCCACTGCACCTGGCTGGATGCTAATTTAATGTGGTCTGGGAGTAGTAAGGATGAGGGGAAGAGCTGGCCCCATAGCGCTGCTCAGTGGGCTTACTTCACATCCTCTCTGATTTTGTCTAAGTCTTGGTTCCCTTTCCAATAAGGGAGAAACAGAGAACAAAGAGTGTGTCAGCTGCCCCAAACCTCTCAGCAGCTATCCATTACCCGTATGTGTGTATTATTTATGCCTTTTCTATTCCAAAAATGATTCAAAGCTGTAATTGAGCAGCTTGGTTCTCTGTTGCAGTATTCCTTTTCCCTAGCTTCTGACACCTTAGAGACATATATATCCCTTTGGATATTCAATTATGTCTCTCAGGTTGGATTCTTTTAATTATAGAAGAGATGACTTAAGCCCAAACACGGTGCTTTAATCAATGCTGCAACACTTAGCAGTCCTTCCTCTGGTTCCTCAGGAGACCACAAGTTAGCCCGGGAGGATATCAGGAGAGCTCTGGGCTGGCAGCCACTTCCAAAAATGTTAAAAGCCCAGTCACACATGTGACTGGTCCTTGCAGCCACAGTTCAGCAAGACACTGCAGGATTTGTTCTCTCTTGTGTCCTCTGCCCATATGGGCTGGGGGCTTGCGCCCCAACACAAAGGCAGCATTTGTGGACATTGGGGAGGGACAGCCTGACTGCATGGCGCTCTGTCTGCTTCTCACCAGGAAGGTTAGTGCTGCCGGTAGACTCAAGCACAGATGTCTGGATCCCTCTGAGCCTATAAATCCCCCCACCCTGGCCTGCCCGAGAGGAAGATCTGGCCCAGCTCTGAAAGGGGCCCTCATGCGCTCCTCTGGTGTGGAGTGAGGAAGGCGAGCTCGCCTTTGGCCAGTCGCTCCCTGAGCCCTGCCTCTCCCTATCCACAGCTGTGCACGGCTGCTGGACTCATTTGAGCTGAGTTCAGCACATGCTATGGAATGCTGTGTTCATGATGTTGTGATGTAGGCCCTCATTCTCTTTGGACTTGTACTTTTTCCTTTTCCATTATAAAAGTGAATGTTCATTATGGAAAAATGCAGAAAAGGAGAAAGAGAAAAAGAACACGTATTGTCTTCCAACACCAAAACAATCCATTAATAGTTTACCAGTTTCCCTCTAGCACTATTCTAGGCATAGGTACAGAGCTCACACACTCTGAGCCTAGTTTTGGGTTCCTTGCAGTCTATTCAGCCTTATCTCTGTCTGGGTGATCTGCTCACTTTTAGGTTAAAGCCTCCCACAGTGACTGTGGATGATCAGTTTCTCTTGCATCTCTGTCAGTCTCAGCCTCACACATTTCCAAGCTATGCAGTTAAGTGCACAAATGTTCATATTTGTCACCATTACAGCCTCCTGGGGGAGTTGCACCTTTTATTAGATTAAATATTCCTGTTTATTTCCTTTAACGCTTTTTGCCTGGATTTTGTCATCTTTTTTTTTTTTTTTTGCTTAGTGTGTTTTGTTCCATCTGTTTTCCTCCTCCCTTTGTTATTTGGCTGGGCAAGGAGTTTTTGTCTAGCTTAGGGGGAGTATTATGTCACAGTTATTTTTGGAAAATATTATGGACTGAGTATATATTATTCCAGTGTATTATTTTACATAACCAGTCTCATATTAACACATATTTAGGCTGTGAATATTTTTATATTAAATAACTCTATGTTGAATTTTTAATGCATTTGTCCTTTTTTTTTTTTTTTAATTACCTTCTATTGTGCTTTCTTTTCTGATTATATAATATCATTTAAATATTGAGGCCAGGTGCAGTGGTTCACACCTGTAATCCCAGCACTTTGGGAGGCCGAGGCGGGTGGATCACCAGAGGTCAGGAGTTCCAGACCAGCCTGGCCAACGTGGCGAAACCCCGTCTCTACTAAAAATACAAAAAATTAGCCAGGCGTGGTGGCACGCACCTGTAATCCCGGCTACTTTGGAGGCTGAGGCAGATAGAATTGCTTGAACCCGGGAGGCAGAGGTCACAGTGAGCAGAGATTGTGCCACTGTACTCCATCCTGGGTGACAGAGTGAGACTCTGTCTCAAAAATATATATATATATTGAGGCTGGGGCTGGGCGTGGTGGCTTACGCCTGTAATCTCAGCACTTTGAGAAGCAGAGGCAGGCGGATCACTTGAGGTCAGGAGTTTGAGACCAGCCTGGCCAACATGGTGAAACCCCGTCTCTACCAAAAAATGCAAAAATTAGCTGGGCGTAGTGGCGCATACCTGTTGTCCCAGCTACTTGGGAGGCTGAGGCATGAGGATCGCTTGAAACCAGGAGGTGGAGGTTGCAGTGAGCCGAGATCATGCCACTGCACTCCAGCCTGGGCAGCAGAGTGAGACCCTATTTCAAAATAAGTAAATAAATAAATATTGAAAAATATACGCGAAGGCCCGCGGCGGGTGTTGACGCGATGTGATTTCTGCCCAGTGCTCTGAATGTCAAAGTGAAGAAATTCAATGAAGCGCGGGTAAACGGCGGGAGTAACTATGACTCTCTTAAGGTAGCCAAATGCCTCGTCATCTAATTAGTGACGCGCATGAATGGATGAACGAGATTCCCACTGTCCCTACCTACTATCCAGCGAAACCACAGCCAAGGGAACGGGCTTGGCGGAATCAGCGGGGAAAGAAGACCCTGTTGAGCTTGACTCTAGTCTGGCACGGTGAAGAGACATGAGAGGTGTAGAATAAGTGGGAGGCCCCCGGCGCCCCTCCGTCCCCGCGAGGGGGCGGGGCGGGGTCCGCCGGCCTTGCGGGCCGCCGGTGAAATACCACTACTCTGATCGTTTTTTCACTGACCCGGTGAGGCGGGGGGGCGAGCCCCGAGGGGCTCTCGAGCTGGAGGCATCACGCTACCTGACTTCAAACTATACTACAAGGCTACAGTAACCAAAACAGCATGGTACTGGTACCAAAACAGAGATATAGACCAATGGAACAGAACAGAGTCCTCAGAAATAATACCACACATCTACAGCCATTTGATCTTTGACAAACCTGAGAGAAACAAGAAATGGGGAAAGGATTCCCTATTTAATAAATGGTGCTGGGAAAATTGGCTAGCCATAAGTAGAAAGCTGAAACTGGATCCTTTCCTTACTCCTTATACGAAAATTAATTCAAGATGGATTAGAGACTTAAATGTTAGACCTAATACCATAAAAATCCTAGAGGAAAACCTAGGTAGTACCATTCAGGACATAGGCATGGGCAAAGATTTCATGTCTAAAACACCAAAAGCAACGGCAGCAAAAGCCAAAATTGACAAATGGGATCTCATTAAATTAAAGAGCTTCTGCACAGCAAAAGACACTACCATCAGAGTGAACAGGCAACCTACAGAATGGGAGAAAATTTTTGCAATCTACTCATCTGACAAAGGGCTAATATCCAGAACCTACAAAGAACTCAAACAAATTTACAAGAAAAAAACAAACAACCCCATCAAAAAGTGGGCAAAGGACATGAACAGACATTTCTCAAAAGAAGACATTCATACAGCCAACAGACACATGAAAAAATGCTCATCATCACTGGCCATCAGAGAAATGCAAATCAAAACCACAATGAGATACCATCTCACACCAGTTAGAATGGCAATCATTAAAAAGTCAGGAAACAACAGGTGCTGGAGAGGATGTGGAGAAATAGGAACACTTTTACACTGTTGGTGGGATTGTAAACTAGTTCAACCATTATGGAAAACAGTATGGCGATTCCTCAAGGATCTAGAACTAGATGTACCATATGACGCAGCCATCCCATTACTGGGTATATACCCAAAGGATTATAAATTATGCTGCTATAAAGACACATGCACACGTATGTTTATTGCAGCACTATTCACAATAGCAAAGACTTGGAATCAACCCAAATGTCCATCAGTGACAGATTGGATTAAGAAAATGTGGCACATATACACCATGGAATACTATGCAGCCATAAAAAAGGATGAGTTTGAGTCCTTTGTAGGGACTTGGATGCAGCTGGAATCCATCATTCTTAGCAAACTATCACAAGAACAGAAAACCAAACACCGCATGTTCTCACTCATAGGTGGGAACTGAACAATGAGATCACTCGGACTCAGGAAGGGGAACATCACACACACACCGGGCCTATCATGGGGAGGGGGGAGGGGGGAGGGATTGCATTGGGAGTTATACCTGATGTAAATGACGAGTTGATGGGTGCAGCACAGCAACATGGCACAAGTATACATATGTAACAAACCTGCACGTTATGCACATGTACCCTACAACTTAAAGTATAATAATAATAAATAAATTTAAAAAAAAAAAAAAAAAAAAAAAAAAATATAGTGAAGCACATAAAAGAGAGTAAAAGTCACTTGTAATCCTACTTCCCATCACCAAAAAACTTCCATTAATATTTTGGTACATACTCAGGCAATTTTACCTTTTACTATACTTGCATGTGCATTTTTTAAAACAAAATCACTATCACACTGTATATGCTATTTTTTTACTCCCTTTGGTCTTAACGGTATAAAATAACTCTACAATGGAAGAGTATTTTTCATGTCATTTGTAGTTTTCAAAGACTTGATTTTTTTTTTTTTTTAATAGAGACAAAAATCTCACTATGTTGCCCAGGCTGGTCTCAAACTCCTGGCCTCAAGCAGTCCTACCACCATGGCCTCCCAAAGTGCTGGGATTATAGGCATGAGCTACCACACCTGGCTACAGACCTGATTCTTAATGGACTCATATAGCATTTCATCAAAAGAATGTACAGTTATTTAATCACTCTCCTGTTGTTGAACATTTGTTTCTGTTTTTTGATCATTATAGATAACAGTGCTTTCAACATCCTGATCATGTGCGTGTCTGTTCTTCTTTCTTTCCTTTGATTATACTCCTAGAAATGGAATTCTGGTCAAAGGGTGTGAATACTAAAGGCCATTGATACAGCAAGGCTTCTGTTATTGATGTGTGTCAGTTTTGGACAGACCTGCTTCTCTGTTTTCACATCTAAATCTAGACTTCTTAACATTTCTCCATCTCTTTTGCCACAGTTTTTCTCTTTGCTGTGATATCCTTCAAAATAGCTCTTCCCAGGGGCCCCTTGGGTTTTCCATGCAAGCCAAGGTGGTGTCTTATCTCCGTATCCACAGTGCCTAATACTACACATTACTTAGGATGTGCTCAAAAATTAGTACTTGCTATTATTATGACTAGAAAAGGCAGCCATTGCTGCTCCTAAGCTCTCTCCAGGGCCTGGCAGTGGCTGCCAGCCTAGTGATGGGGCCCTGCCCATCTCCTGCAGCTGGGCTACTTCATAATAGAATATGTGTCCCCTCCCCCAGTTGTAGCCCCTCCAGGAAGTATTGCTATGGCAAAGAAGGGTTTCTGGCAACCACAGCCTCTCATTGCTCCATCCTCTGGCCCTTAGATCAGGGAATTATTTTATTCTACCCAGATGCAGCATGAATATATGATAAATTAGTGGTCTCCATTAATGTTCTTTGGATCCACTGTGTTATTTATTCTTACTTGACTTAATGGGGAGACAGTCAATAGAGAAAGGTAGTCCTGCTCTAGAGAATTGTAAAAGTTCTACTTGGTAAAAGTTGTCTAAGGTATATTAGCAAGTAGGGGAAGAAAATTGGGGGAAAGTTCAAAACCACTGTCCCAATTAATAATATACACCCATATTAGTATATGGATAGGAAAAAAACCAGGAACGTCAAATTCTTTTTTTTTTTTTTTCTGTTGTCTCTTGGGAATACAATTATAAGATACTTTTGCAGTTCTTTTGTTTATTTTGTGTTCTCCTTTTTTCCCCAATATGTAAGAATTACAAGTGAATAGAAAATAAATAAATGAGATAGAACTATTGATTTTTTTCATTATATAGTTCTGTTGTACTTGAATTTTTTAATAATTATGTATTACCTTTGCAACCAGATAAAAATGAATAAGATTAGAAAATCTTCTATGATAAAATACACTACAGAGAGTTTAGCAATGGCCTGAGGGGTCGTCAAGGAAGGCTGCCTAGCAAGGGTGGAGGGATTTGGGTTGGACCTGGAATGGCTCACAGATGATAAGGATGAAAGGGAGATAGCATTTCAGGCTTGAGAAGGGAATATGGGATGACTGATGCCATCTAGATAGAAGTAGTAATAAATAAGTAAGAAATTACCCAAGCATATGTGCTGATTTCCATGTCTGACAACCATGATTTCCTTCTCCGAGCACCTCAAACTTTGTCCCTTGGTCCAAGGTCACATATTTTCTATAACTAGCTTATTTGGCTGACATGGAGATGGAGCTTGGGGGTGGATGGCACATGTGTGTTAGGGAAAGCAACCAGAAACCAGACTGTCTTGTATTGGGTATCCAAGGGAGAGAATACAGTCATGGGTTCTTAGTTTCTCTTTCTGGTTGGGCCAGTAAAGCCCCTTCCTTATCCCTCTTTTCCGCTTATCACTAGAAACAGAAACTAAAAACCATGGCTTCAGGCTGCTAAAAGCCTAAAATAAAACAAACAGAACAACAAAATAAGGCGAGTTGGACAAGCTTGGAGAGTATAGCTGACAAGTTAATCTGTAGTCTATCTCAAAAGGAACTCCTGATTCTCTGCTGTTCTTTACTATTCCTGGAGTAGTAGAATATTACTGTTCTTTATTGTTCCTGGAAGCCACTGCAAATAGTTGATATTGGGCCAGGTGCGGTGGCTCATGCCTGTAATCCTAGCACTTTGGGAGGCCGAGACAGGTGGATTGTCTGAGCTCAGGAGTTCAAGACCAGCCTGGGCAAGATGGTGAAACCCTGTCTCTACTAAAATACAAAAAATCGGCCAGGCTTGGTGGCAGGCGCCTGTAATCCCAGCTACTCAGGAGGCTGAGATCACGAGAATTGCTCAAACCCGGGAGGCGGAGGCTGCAGTGAGCTGAGATCATACCACTTCATTCCAGCCTGGGCAACAAAACGAAACTCTGTCTCCAAAAAAAAAAAAAAAAAAAGTTGTTGACTGTTGTAATTTAAAGCTTGTCATTTTTTATTTAGTAATAACACTCATTAGTGTAGTATCTATGATGATCCAGGTTCTGCACAAAGTACCTTATGTTCATGGCCTCATATCATCTCTAAAACTCTGCAAGATAGGATTCATCATCACTTACAGGGAGAGATCTGAAGGTTTAAAATTGTGCCCAAGGTCACACAGCTGGTAAGGGCCAGAACTGGGATTCCATAGGGTGTTCAGAGTGCCTCTCCTGCCGTAGGCTTACCACAAAAAGTCAAAGTTTCATCATTATAAAGCCTGAAGTTTGCCAGGATTTAAAAATAGTCACCAGACTTTTGAGTTGGAGCATCCCACCTCACTGCTGTTCACCTTCTATGGCAGGGAGAGTCATCATTTCCGTTTCAGCTTGTGGAATATTTTGTCATTAACATTCTCATGCAAAAGCCATTTTATGGTGCCCAATGAAGATGATTGGGCTACTGCCCCAAGCCTCTGGAAGCCTTCCTAATTTTGGACTTGTGCTATGCAAATTGTATAATATTTTCTCCACACCTAAGCCAAATATTTTCTTCAGCTTTTCATTCATTCTACTCAGAATATCTCCAAGCTACAGAAGGTTTTCTTGTTGTACTGTGTTTTTGAGGTTTGACATTTATTGATTATGAATTAATTGGGTGCCCTTTTACCATGGTTTTAATGGGCATCAATCTGAATCAGATTCTAAATATGTGGTTTTATGTTTATTGTGCCATTTCTAACTCAGTGTTCATTGTCTTTCACATTCGTCAGCTGACTGTGTTTCTTCTTAGTTAATATTTCTTCATTAAAGAAAGTCTGGAAAATAAATCTAGAGAATTAAAAGATGAAAATAAAAATCAGCCAGGTGCAGTGGCTCACACCTGTAATTCCATCACTTTGAGAAGCTGAAACAAGAGGATTGCTTGAGGCCAGGGGTTCAAGACTAGCCCGGGCAATATAGTAAGACCCTGTCTCTACCAAAAAAAAAAATCAAAAAATTAAAAATAAATAAAATTTTAAAAAGAAAACAAAAATTATCCATAGTCCCATCATCCAGGGGTGTAACCCCTGTTAACGTTTTGTTGTATTTCAAATTGGATCTTCTCTCACTTAACTCTACATGTGAGGTTCTCTCCTTATCATTAAGCTTTTCTCAAAAAGAATGTTTCTTAACAACTGTTTAAGGTTTCCTTTTATTGTTGCAGTGTGATTTGTTTAATCCCTATTGTAGAACATTTTAGGCTGTTTCCAGATCTTTTATAAACAACAGTGTCCTGCTGAGGGCTTTTCTTTCCCTAGGAGTTAATCCTAATGGAAGTCCCCCTAGGAGCCATTTGGTCCAGGTAGTTCAGAGAGATGTGTTTGCTGTTTGCTAATGAATGAATGCATGTATAAACAAGCACTAATAGTGGCAGTGCGGTCTGTGGTATGACAATGATAGGTAACTACCATTCCTGCTGACCGAGTGCCAGGGACTTGCCCAAGCCTCTCGTGTACTTTATCTTATCCAATCCTCACTAAAACTTTGTGAGGTACTTATTATTATGCACCTTTTAGAGATGAGGAAACTGAGACCCAGAGAGATGAAAGGTCTCTCAGCCATTGAGTGAACTTGAAGCCATGCCTGTTTTACTCCAAAGCCTATGTTCTTCACCCAAATCCATGTTTTGGAGTCAAACAGTTGCACTCAGTTCCTATTCCAATACTTGTGCCAATCACTTACCACTCTGCTACTCAAATTTCTCATCTATTAAAAGGGGAAAAATACAAGAACCTGCCCAATGCCTCTCCTAGGATTAGCATGAGGGTCAAATGTGACAGAGACCACACAGCTGGGAAGTGTTACTTCTCACTTATCATTAATTTCTGTAATGAAGCCTCATAGGAGACTCCTCCAGGATGCTGTTGGATAACATTTTCCTGTCCTGGCCATTATTGCTGTACACTTTGGTTTAACCCACCGCAGTGGCAACATAGGAAAGTGTTTTCCTCTTACAGTCCCACCCCAACCTCCAATCCTTGGTAATAAAACATCTGCTACAAAATAGCAATATGGTTAGGATGGTAAGTGTGGAGAATTTCCTTGGCTTGAATACTTTATTGGAGCATGTTATCTGTGGCTGTGGAAAACGGTTTTTGGAACAGGGCGAGGGAGGACCCCGCTGAACAGGCGGCATTAACAAATCAGATCTGTCCCATCATGCCTACCTGCTGGGTTTACATTTCCTCTGACACGTGCAAAGTGCACCTGCCACCCCCCTCCCCCAGCCCCTGACAGTCTCTTTTGCATTTGCAGCATCTTTTCCACATATCCAGCTCAGGCATAAACATGAGCACCATTTCCTCAATCTGCATTATCTCTGTTATGGTCATTGTTGTTTTAGCTGCCAGCAATTATGAGATTTCAGTTTTTGACTCATTTGCTAGGCCAGATTCCCTCACGGAAACTCTTGCTTGTCCTGGAATATTTTTCACTCCATTCCCAGCATCCCCACACCCAGGGAGATATATGTATGTGCTTCTGTTTTTATGTGGTCCTGCCCAAGGCCAGGTCCCTCACTTTCAGGTGGGCCTCTCCTAGTTAACCGTGGACCAGTGTTTCTAACCCCAGGAACATTTGGCAGTGTCTGGAGATGTTTTGGTTGTCATAACTGGGCTGGCTGTGCTGCTGGCATCTGGTGGTTAGAGGCCAAAGATGATGCTAAATATCCTACAATGCACAGGAGAGCCTCCCACAATAAAGAATCTGTAGTCCAAAATGTGGTGGCCAGGTTAAGAACTTTCAAACTTTCTACAGGCCAAGAAGTAACCTACAATTCATTTATTTGGGCATGTGTACCCCACCACACTATGAATCTTATCCTAGGGCAATTAGGGTAGGATATTGGTTAAGTATTGGGGCAGAGGGGTTGGCCTGAAATAGACTAGACTTGAATTGTCATTCTGACAGTCACCTTACCGCTGGGTTTTAACTAATAAAGCACCATTCATTGCTGTGTGACCTTCAGCAAAGTTTCACCTTCTTGAGCCTCAAGTTTCCTCATCTGTAAAGGGGGCAGAATCCTTCCCTCTAGAGCTCTCCTCACAGTGCCCAGCACATAGCAAGCATAACATTTAATAATTAAGCAAAAGTTGTTGAGGTCTTACTATGTCAGTTGCTGATGAATCCATCAGCAGGTAGATATGCCTGCCTTCAAGGAGTTTACCTTCTATTGGAAGGAAATAGACATGAAATAAACAAACCTATAAATATAGCACATATTGAATATAGAGAAAAATAGAGAAGGGCAAAGGGTGTGTAGATGGACAGTGGCAGGAATGCTGGTAGGGATATGGCTGTTCTTCTCTCTAAAGAGGCATCCTCTTTAGAGATTTTTTTTTTTTTTCTAGTAGTAGTTGCCTGTTCCTCCCTCAACTCAAGTTCTCTCAATATAGTTTCTCCCAGTGGTACTGATGATGGATTCGGGGTAGCTCATGGTATGTAGTCAGTGCTGTTGTGAACACCCACCCATCACCCAGGTGCTGTCCCCAGCCCAGCCCAGCTGCTGCCCACACACTGGTTTGGTATTATTGTATGATTATCCTTTTTTGTAGACAGGGTCTTGCTACATTGCCCAGGCTGGTATCAAACTCCTAGCCTCAGGTAATCCTCCCATCTAGCCTGCCAAAGTGCTAGACTTACAGGTGTGAGTAACCTCACCTGGAAAAATGGTTGGCATTCTTTATTCCTCCCTTGGGATTCTTCTTTCAACATCCAGTCCCCTTCTGAGTGGTGTAAGAAAAAATGTTTCTTTTAATCCAGCCTAATTAAAGGTGTAAATTTGAAGTTTGATTAGTCAGAGATCAGCCGTTATTCCTAAAGCTGAGCAAATGCATCCTCTCTCGCTCCTTAACTAGATTTATATTCCTAGAAGGCAGGAGCTGGATCCCATCTCACTGAAACCTCCCCAAAATGCATGTCTTGCATGCAAACAGTAGATGCAGTCCCCATAGTAGAAAGAGCTCAGGCTCTGTTGGAACCAAACAGATCTGGTTTTGAATCTTAGCCTCCCTCAACCTCAGTTTCCTCCTCAGTAGAATGGGAATAAACCCCCAACTTGCAGGGTGGTTATGAGAATCAGAGAGAATATATCAGAAGTGCTAAGTGTAGGCAAAGCATATAAAAGACCCTCTGTGATATCCCCCATAGTACCCCGAGTCCAGCAATCACTAGGGAAATGCAAAGCAAGAATTCCGTAATGGTAGAGCTCACCTAGTACAGCTTACTGCTCTCCTTTTTCCCATGCCACAGCAGAAGACAATCTCTAACTCTCTGGGAAATTTTTAAATAAATTAATTAAAATATGCTCAATCTTACCTTCGAAACACAAAACTGAAATTAAGGTGTAGTTGTTTTAACCTATCAGATTGATATAATACCTTGTTATGAGAATGTGACCAATCTATGAGAGATACTTACCTATCTGAGGAATATAAAGCTGAATAGCCTATTTGGAGGTCAACTTAGTGGTACATCTCAAACATTAAAATGTTCATACTTCTTAGACCAAGGAATTCCACTTAAGGAATTCCTGCCTTTTAGAAGTATCAGCACATATACACAAAGCATGTTCACTGAGGCACTTTTTGTAATAGCCAGACACTGGAAACAATTTTAATGTCCATCAGTTGTGGATTAATTAAATCAATAGGCCTGTCCAGACTATGGGAGGGATACTAACTGCAGCCATTTTAAAAAATAAGTGAATTTGAGGTAATGGAAATGTTTAAGAACTAGATAGAGTGGTAGTTGTACAACCTCGTGAATATACTAAATAGCATTGAATTGTTCACTAAAAAATGGTTAATTGTAGGCTGGGCACAGTGGCTCATGCCTGTAATCCCAGCAGTTTGGGGGGCTGAGGCAGGAGGATCTCTTGAGACCCGAAGTTCAAGACCAACCTGGGAAACACAGCAAGACTCCATGTCTACTAAATTAAAAATAAAAAAATTAGCCAGGCACTTGCTTAGTGGTGGCACTCATCTATAATCTTAGCTACTCAAGAGGCTGAGGTGGGAGCATCACTTGAGCCCAGGAGTTTGAGGTTACAGTGAGCTATGGTTGCACCACTGCACTCCAGCATGGGCAACAGAGCAAGACCCATCTCCAAGAAACAACAACAAAAAAAGTAATTGAGTTATGTCAATTTCACCTAAAGATACTGTAAAGTAGAAAGAGAAAACATTCTCGGCCTGGCGCAGTGGCTCAGGCCTGTAATCCCAGCATGTTGGGAGGCCGAGGCGGGCGGATCACAAGGTAGGAGATCGAGACCAACCTGGCTAACACGATGAAACCCTGTCTCTACTAAAAATACAAAAATATTAGCTGGGCATGGTGGTGGGCGCCTATAGTCTCAGCTACTTGGGAGGCTGAGGCAGGAGAATGGCGTGAACCCAGGAGGCAGAGCTTGCAGTGAGCCGAGATCATGCCACTGCACTACAGCCTTGGCAACTGTGAGACTCCATCTCAAAAAAAAAAAAAAAAGAAAAGAGAAAACATTCAGTTTTCTATGGGTGTTAACAAATGCATGGAAAAACTTTGGAAAGAGCTAGAACAAACTTAACAGTTATTACTTCTAGACTTGGGGAAATGAGGGCATTTGTACTTAATTTTATATACTTTTGTAATGTATGAAAATTTAAAGTTAGTATACATGATTTTCAAATTGGTAGGGGGAGTTTAAAGTTAGCCAAGGACTGAAAATATAACAGGGTAGGAGGTTGATTCTCTCAAGTGAAAGTGGAAACATTCATTTTGAATTTTTTGTGTGTGTTTTCCTTTCTTTCTACTCTTTAATTCTCAACTCAGCTGCCATCAGAACTGCAAATTGGGTTGAGCAAGTTAATGACTCACTGCACTTGTTTTGACCTTTTAATGCTTGATTCTGAGTGCTGGAGATCTGCGTGCATTTAGTTACTGGTTACTGTTTACAAGGGACTGTTTTTAAGAGATCACAAGGATTTGTAAGATACCATTAGTGAACTATGTATTTGGTGCAAGTACTTTCTTGACCTGCATAGGGCTGGTCCAGCCATCATGAGCTCGTTAGTGAGCCCAGGAGCTCCCCGCTATTTGTGCCAGCCTAAGGGGCTTGTGTTGCTACTTGCAAACAGAGTGAGCGTCTTGCTTCCAGAAGGCTGTGGTAATACCCTGAAGCTCTTTGGAAGTTTCTTTTTACATTTTTCATTTATTTATTTATATATATATATATTTTTTAGAACTGAAACGAGGCCTTGCTATGTTGCCCAGGGTGGTCTCGAACTCCTCAGCTCAAGCGATTCGCCTGCCTTAGCTTCCCAAAGAGCTGGGATTACAGGCATGAGCCACCAAGCCCCGCCTCATTTTTTTCTTTTTTCTTTTTCTTTTTTTTTTTAGAGGGAGTCTTGCTCTGTCACCCAGGCTGGAGTACAGTGGTGCAATCTCAGCTTACTGCAATCCCCACCTCACTGGTTCAGGCAATTCTGCCTCAGCCTCCCAAGTAGCTGGGATTACAGGCACCTACCATCACGCCCAGCTACTTTTTTTGTATTTTTAGTAGAGACGGTTTCACCATGTTGTTCAGGCTGGTCTTGAACTCCTGACCTCAGGTGATCTGCCTGCCTCAGCCTCCCAAAGCGCTGGGATTACAGGTGTGAGCCACCACGCCTGGCCATTTTAGACACTTTGGGAGGCCGAGGCGGGCAGATCACGACATCAGGAGATCGAGACCATCCAGGCCAACACAGTGAAATCCCGTCTCTACTAAAAATACAAAAAATTAGCCAGGCGTGGTGGCGGGTGCCTGTAGTCCCAGCTACTCTGTAGGCTGAGGCAGAAGAATGGTGTGAGTGAGCTGAGATCACGCCACTGCACTCCAGCCTGGGCGAGACGCCATCTCAAAAAAAAAAAAAAAACAAAAGACATAAAAATTTATAAAGGAGGACAGAAATCACCCATAACGTCAACATGAAAAAACAATAGAATTTTGTGATGTTCCCTTTATATCTTTGCTCATGTGCATTTTTTGCATAACTATAAAATGTTCACATATAGACTTTTAATCCTGATTTTATTTTAAGCTACATAGAAGGGATGTTTACATTTTAAATTATCTCTGAATTGTCTAGATAATATTCCATCCAGCAGGGAATTATAATTTTTTTTTTTCCTGAGATAGAGTCTCACTGTTGTCACCCAGACTGGAGTACAGTGGCACGATCTCGGCTCACTGCAACCTCCACCTCCCGGGTTCAAGCGATTCTCCTGCCTCAGCCTCCTGAGTAGCTGAGATTACAGGCGCATGCCACCACGCCCCGGCTAATTTTTGTACTTTTAGTAGAGACAGGGTTTCACCATGTTGGCCAGGCTGGTGTCAAACTGCTGACCTCAGGTGATCCACCCGCCTCGGCTTCCCAAAGTGCTAGGATTGCAGGCGTGAGCCACCGTGCCCAGCCAATTATAACTTATTTAACAATGCCCTTATGTTGAATAGTTCTTTTTAAAATTTTTCTTTACTTTCTGGAATTTTGTTGAATCTCAAAATAATTGGGAACTACCTTAGAATGCCTTTGTGATGAAGGCTCATATGTCATATGCAAATTCAGTTCCTGACCTCAGGAAGTTTTTAGTTAAGAGCAGGTGACCAATAATTATAATCAAGTGTGATCATTGCTATATAAGAGGTATGTCTAAATTGCTCTGGGGTAGGAGGATGGGAGAATATTGGTAAAGACTTCTTAGAGGAGGTGCTGTTTGAGTTACATCCTTATATCCTGAGGGCAGTTAGGAGTTAGCCAGCCATGGCCAGGCGCGGTGGCTCACACCTGTAATCCCAGCATTTTGGGAGGCCGAGGCGGGTAGATCACGAGGTCAGGAGATTGAGACCATCCTGGCTAACACGGTGAAACCCTGTGTCTACTAAAAATACAAAAAATTAGCTGGGCATGGTGGCGGGCGCCTGTAGTCCCAGCTATTCAGAAGGCTGAGGCAAGAGAATGGCGTGAACCCAGGAGGTGGAGCTTGCAGTGAGCCGAGATCGCACCACTGCACTCCAGCCTGGGCGACAAAGCGAGACTCTGTCTCAGAAAAAAAAAAAAAAAAGCCAGTTTGAAGTGATGGAAACACATTCCAGGAAGAGAAGATTGCTTGAAGGGAGTATAGAGGGATGGCAAAGCATGACGTATTTAGGGAATGACAGATAGCCTAGTATGGTTGGAGAAATGGAGGCTCATGGATGAGTGGCAGGATGGGATCCTAAATATGGAGACTGTGGTCAGATTACAAGAGACTTTCTGTGCCAAGCTGAGGAGTTGAAACTTCACGCGGAAGGCCACAGAGAGCCATGGGGGGGAACACTTCCTAAATAAGAATGTGGTTTTGGAGCACAGCAACCTCATTGCTTTGGCAGTCTCCAATAAGTGTAATGAAATCTTCTAGTATGAAGACTGAAAATGATGCACTCAGCTTTCTTCCGGATCATTTGTATTTGTCATGAAAAGCATTTTGGTAGCATGTTTAAGTCACAAAGGTGGACTTCGGATGGTTAGACGGCCCCGGAGTCTACCGGGGCCTCTTTGGGAAATAGGAAAATACCTCAGGGACAGGAATCATGTGCTGCGAAGATGGTATTTAGTATGTATATTAGTCAGGACTTTTCAAGTTGATGGAACCCCAACTGAGATAATAGAAAGGGAAATGTCTTTCTATATGTAACGAAAATGTCTAAGGGTGGTTCTTGTTCTTTCCGGTTTCAGGCACAGTGGGATCCAGAGGCTCAAGCAGTATTGGTAAAGCTTGCTCCCTTCCTGCCTCCACTGGTCACTCCATCCTTTATTCTAGGTCCCTTTATTCTCTCCTGTAGCAGACAGATGCTTCTGCTTAACCAGGGAGAGTTGCTGCTGGAAGCCCCTGCTTGTGTTATCTCTTGAACTCACAATCTCAAAGGAATACTCTTTCCTCCTTTCTCCCATAAATCATGTGAGAAATTTCAGGGAATCACATGCCCATCCCTGAACCAGGATGGTGGAATACTCTATTGGTCAGGTCTGGGGGAGCCCACCAAAACTATATGTAATAGGATACCCAAAGTTAGTGGGATTCTATTTATAGAAGGAGGAGAGTAGGAGTACTAGCCAAATGTTTAAATAAATAAAGGTCATCCACTATTGTTATCTCTTGTTCTTCTAAAGAGGGGAGATGTCCACTGGAAAAAAGTAGAGCTCATCACGTATCCAAGAACTGCCTTCATGCGTGAGTTTGGCCTGATATGTGCTTGCACTGTAGTCCACTTGGTATCCAGGTCGCACAGAACGGATACTCCCAGCGCATGTTCCAAAGCAGCCCCCTGTCCAATTTTCCTTAGCACGTAGGCTCAAGACAATGCCCCACTTCCCAAAGGCCTTGTGGCAATGTCCTCTTTTTCTTTCACATGTATGATTTATGTTCTGTCAACGACAGGAAACTGCTCAAAGATCCACCCAGTCCTGCCGCTGCCCCCGTGATGGTTTGTTTTTCTCATTGTTTAGCGCTCCATTAGCTTCCGCAGTGAGAGCCGCCCTGACATCCTCGCCCCCCGACCCTGGTCCAGAAATGCCGCCCCCTCAAGCACGAAACGGAGAGATAGCAAGCTGTGGAGTGAGACCTTCGATGTGTGCGTCAATCAGATGCTTACATCCAAGGAAATCAAACGTCAGGAGGTAGGCTCCGGGCCCAAACTCCATGTTGGCTGTGTGTCTGGAACAAAGGTGCATTGCAGGCGTCAGCCGTGCTGGAGTTTGCGCCTTAGTCTCCAAATCAATTCTTCATTGCATTTGTAGAAGGACAAACGGGAGTGTCTGACCTTGGGGAAGGAACTGAGAAACCAGAAACCAGCTGGGAGGGTGTGGCCCCCACTTTAAAAAGAAACTGATGTGAAAATGTGAATTTACAAGAAGATGAAACCAAATGTCTATTTAGGATTCTGAAGTTCACAGAAATAATCATTTTAGTTATATTTTGATAGCAACTTCTAGACTATTTTAAAATATTCAGTTTCCATAACTTTGATTCAGCGTTGTGGAAAACTTCCTTTCTATAAAAATCCAGTTAATTTCATTCCCTGTAAGTTTTCTGTATCAATTGCCCTAAATGGCTCTGATAATATTACCCTGTATAGAAGAGCTTGTCTAAGTGCTTGTGCCAGGCTGTGCTGAGAACTTCATGTGTGCATCATCGGATGAGATCCTTGGAGTATCCAGCCCAGGGTTGTGCCTCCACCTGCTTTGTCCTCAGTTTACCAAGCAGCCCCAGGTGGAGGGAGCTTTCAAAGCCTGACCACTTTTTCCCTATATCCTGAAACACAGTAGACCCTGAAATATAATTACAAACTTGTAGTCCTTTAATAATGTAATGTTTGCTGACAGTTTGACTTCCCAGATGGAAGTGAAAGAGTGTTCTGCGCGTCATAGCTCTTTAGTATGATGGCTTAATGGAGCCAAATTAGAAACGGTCCATTTACATTACATACTCTTCCACACAGCCAGCTCCTATAATTTTATTTTTTGTACCTGTGGGACTGAGAGGTAATTTAGAATGAATTAACTTTACCAGATTGTATTTGGAGTGATAAAATGTTGGATTCTTCCTACAGTATCAGCCTAAAGGCATTGGATAATACAAATAAAACTTTCTGCTGAGATTCGCCTTCTGTCGAGTGGAAGAAAAAGTGAGGATGGCCCAGTTAATAATACTGCCACATCCATTATCTAGAACAGCCTCTGAATCACTTCTTATGATTGCCTCTCACAACAAGGGTACCAAATCCATGCTTACGCTAATTATTTTACCTAAAATAGTTCCCTCTTGTTTGACTGCATCAAAGTTCTCTAACATGAAAGATGACTTTTTGAATTAGAAATGTGTGGAAACTTTCTCCCAGAAACAGAGAAGCACAATATGCAGTAGTTTTGCAGTATCTTTTCATTGCAGGGTTAAGCATAGATGCATTTGCTTCAGGTTAATGTAACTTAAAATACTTAAATATGTAAATTTGGGGTTTTGAGTGGTGGAGCCAGCACTCTTTGAATATGGTCTTGTAAATGAAGGGAGAATTCAGTGAATATGTTTATCTTTCCTTGCAGGCCATCTTTGAGCTTTCCCAAGGAGAAGAAGACTTGATAGAAGACTTGAAATTAGCAAAAAAGGTAAATTTAAATCCAGTCATTTGAGTCAAGTCACTTTTTTTTCTTGACTAATTTCACAACCCTAAAGTGGTGCTTCATGAGAACTCCTTTTATGACTAAGACTGGTCTGCTACCACACACCAAGCAGTGGGGAAAGTGCTTCAAAACCAGAGGGCAGAATAGCTCTCCAGACCTGGCACCTTTAGGCATTTACCTCTGCATGTCTCTAATGCATGTCAAAGAATACTTCAGCCCAAATCAGAAAGTGTCCATGGAGGCCTCGCTTTATGTATGTTTCGTTGTCCTAGAAGTCTCATATGTACGAGTCTTTGCCCATGGGAGAGAATGTGTGCTTGTCTGAAACTTGAACTGAGTCTTAGAAATAAAGCCATTTGAATCTCAAAAGCAAATAAAGTGAAATGAGGCAATTGCATACTATCATATAAGCCGGGGTCTTTTATATAGGAATTTGTTTTCTAATCAACATTTTGTGTGGGGAGGAGGAGGACAACAAACCTTCCTCAAAAATGTTTTCATTCCAGTGGCACAGCCCCCCTACTCCATGGCTTGGAGGCTAAAACCAGACTCCTTCATCTGATATTCACAACCTCCTCAAAGAATCACAGGGTTGGAAGGATACCTTCCTTCTTTTAAGGGTTTTTAGTCTTTCTGCTAAGACGAAATTCCACCTCTAGCATTCCTGAGAGACGGCCACCCAAGCTTTGCTTGGACACAGCTAAGAAACTGAGTTTTAGGCAGGGCTGGAGGAGGAGATCAGAGAGGACAAAGAAGTTATTTCACTGTGAGAGTTATCATGCTGGTCATACGTGTAATTTCCCTTTCCTGCATGAAGATTTGCCAAACTCAAGCACCTTGAGGTGTTTCCCGGCCATCCTTTTCCTCATGGTGGCCCTACCGTCCTACAAACTTTTCTCGTTCCTTTCAACCGTTCATATCCACCCATCCTTCAGGAACCAGCTCAAATCTCAGTTTATTCTTACATAACATTTATTGCCTCCTTCTCTGTACCAAGCAGCTCATCTTCAAAACTTTCCTTGGCCACTCCAGTTTTAATTCTCTGACCCTCTAGAGCAGTTTTGATTTGATGGCTTTTTGCTGTCATGTGACATCAGTCTTGATTTGAATCTTTAAATTTTAAACATAAGCCGGGTCCAGTGGCTCACACCTATAATCCCAACACTTTGGGAAGCTGAGGCGGGTGGATCACTTAAGGTCAGGAGTTCAAGACCAGCCTGGCCAGCGTGGTGAAACCCCATCTCTACTAAAAAATATAAAAATTAGGCTGGGCATGGTGGCTCACGCCTGTAATCCCAGCACTTTGGCAGGCCGAGGTCGGCAGATCACGAAGTCAGGAGATCGAGACCATCCTGGCCAACATGGTGAAACCCTGTCTCTACTAAAAGTACAAAAATTAGCTGGGTGTGGTGGCGTGCACCTGTAGTCCCAGCTACTCAGGAGGCTGAAGCAGGGAATTGCTTGAACCTGGGAGGCAGAGGTTGCAGTGAGCCAAGATCCACTGCACTCTAGCCTGGCAACAGAGCAAGACTCCGTCTCAAAAGAAAAAAAAAAAAATTAGCCAGGCGTGGTGGCAGGCACCCATAATCCCAGCTACTCAGGAGGTTGAGGCAGGAGAATCACTTGAACTCAGGAGACAGAGGTTGCAGTGAGCTGAGATCATGCCACTACACTCCAGCCTGGGTGACAGAGCAAGACTCCATCTCAAAAAAAAAAAAAAAGAAAAAAATTCTTTTTTAAACATAGATTTAGTTTTCCATGAGATTGGAAACTAAAATATAAAACTAGAAAATATTTTAGTTTTTCTTATCTTCCCCATTAGCTTTATAAAATTCCTTGAAGGTAGGAGACTTCTAAGTCTTTGTATTCTACTTCAGTGCCCTGTGTATAACTGTGTATTCTTGTTGTTTAATTTTCTCTAATAAGAGGTGATAGGATTAGCAGAGGTTTTGCTCTCTTCATTCAAATCAGTAGTAAAGGATACCAATCACTGTTTCTTTCCTCTTTTTCTTTATTTTAAATATGTACTAATTTAAAAAAAGAATCTGCTGGTAGCTAGTTTTGAATAAAGTGGGATTTTTTTTTAAAAGGCAGGATCTTGATTTTGAAAACATATTAACAGTCAAATCTGTTCTATACCTAGGATTTGTGCTCTTTCCTAGATACATGATATACTAGAATAAAAAAGCTTTTGAAAAATCTGCTTTGGTTTCTCAACCACAAAGGCTCAAGGCAGTGCTGGTTTCTCCTCTCCTCCAGCCACACCTGTCTGCTGTTCCTGCAGCTTTATGGGAGAAGTTGTTGTTAGAGAGCCAGAAGTTTTGTTATTGGATAGGACCTATCAGGAGTTACTTACATGAACAATGTACTTCCTCTGATTTTAAACATTTGCTTCCATCTCTTGCCATTTTTGTGCAGGCCTATCATGACCCCATGCTGAAACTCTCCATAATGACAGAACAAGAGTTGAATCAAATTTTTGGAACACTGGACTCTCTAATCCCTCTACATGAAGGTATAATTTTGTTCCCAGGATGAGTTGTGACTTGTAGCCTTAATTGAGTTGTCTTATTAATGAGTGAGTGATTATGAAATGCCTGCAATGTGAATAACCTACTTCCAGCCCTGTTCATATTTGATTGCCTAACAAATAAGCATCTGTTTGTTTTTTGCCAGAGCTCCTTAGTCAGCTTCGAGATGTTCGGAAGCCTGATGGCTCGACTGAACATGTTGGTCCCATCCTCGTGGGCTGGGTAAGAAAGTTCTCTGGTCTTTATTGAAGATAAATTTCAAAAATATAGATGGGAGTTTCATTTTAGCTAGACTTTTTTTTTTTTTTTTTTTTTTTTTTTTTTTTTTTTTTTTTTTTTTTTTTACCAATACTGGTTTCGCATCAGAAAAAAAAAGCAAGTTCCTAGTAAAATTGTAATTATATTTAAACTTTGTATCTTTAAAGCATGAAAACAGTTTTTTTCTTGTTACAAATTTACTGCATTTAAAAGTAACAGGGCCTTTTGCAACAAAATAAGTAAAGGTACACATGAAACTATTACTCGTCTCGTATCAAATGAAGTAAAACTAGTTAATATTCTATCAGGCCAATTGCTAGTATAATATAGTCCAATAAAAATTTAGTGACTTATCCACTATCAAAAAAAAAAAAAAAAAAAACTTTTCAGGCCATAAAAAAAACCTCATCGTCAAAATGTAGTTTTATAAACAAGATAATAAGTAAAGGTTGCTAATGTTTAGATATAAAAAAAAACTTTTCAGGCCATAAAAAAATCTCATGGTCAAAATGTAGTTTTATAAACAAGATAATAAGTAAAGGTTGCTAATGTTTAGGATATATACCATGCTAAGTAATTTATAGGAGAGCTGGGTATTATGGTGACCTTCATCCCAACACAATCCATTCCTTTTCGTAATTAAATAAAAAGAAAGAAGCTGTGATCTTAGATTAGGAGTCATAAATTTATGATCCTAGGGCTGGATTTGTATTGTGTACATAAAGTTGTTGTTTGTTTGGTTAACTTATGCTAGACAAGGCGTGTGCTCTATTTTGCCTCAGTCCCCACCACTCCCTATTCTATACATTTACGTTTCCTTCTGTGAGTACTTGAATGTTCCACCCCAGTTCCAGGTGTTTTTCATCTGTTATGAAGCAGATAATGAGAGGAGATTACTTTGCTGACTTCTTCCAGGCAAGATTAGGTCTCTCATCACTCTGTTGCACACAGTATTCTAGAAAAATAGGCAGGAAGTACCACAACAGCTAATATTAGAGATCATTTCACTGTTTGGAGAGTGTTGTGAAGGTTATAAATCCTACTGTTGCTGTGTGAGTTCTCTTTATTCAGTTACATCTGCATTTTAATCTTCCTAAAACCTTTCGGTTCACATGCCTTGATAATACATAGATGTGCAGAAAGTTTTTTTTTTTTTTTTTTTTTTTTTTTTTTTTTTTTTTTGAGACGGAGTCTCGCTCTGTCGCCAGAAAGTTTTAACATTGATCTTTTAACTTTATGTTTCTCAGTGACTGCCTTGATCAAGATACTTGATGAGAGTTTCATGACTTAGGTAGCTTTAGTTCAGGAGTCAATTTTAGCACCAAGGCTGAAATATCCCAAGGGATCTGAAAGGCAAGTAATGGTCTAAGATGAATAATTTAGAAAATATGCCTTAATATTTCAAGAGAGATCATTCATCTTATATTTTTGACTTTCATTTTATTATGAGCCATGGTAGATGTCTTAACTTCTTTAGCCCACAAAGAAATTTCTCCAAAGAGAGCCAGCCAACTGGAGACAGAGACAGAGAAGGTATAATGAGCAGAGAGTCTGCCTCAATATCTCTTAAACTTCCTGAGTCTGTGGAGTGTTTTGATACGGGGGTAAAAGGAGCAGTTAGGTCGCACTCCAGAATTTGTAGGATAACTCCTCTGCTTTTGATGAGACAGCAGTACAGGACTACATGGTTTCCTTAAGCATCATATGCAAATTGTCAATTTATGCCAGAAGCAAAATTGTAGGAATTTGCCTTGTTATTAACTTTTTGCTGAAATAAACATTTGTCATGTTTATTAGAAAATTGGTGTGATCTGGGAACAGCTTTGCAGTCCTTTTCTGTACATACCCAAAGGAAGTGTGACCATGCTGGCCCATTGCTATCTGGACGCTTCAGGCATCAAATGAGGACTTGGATCTTGAAGAGCAGCCTAAAATTAAACAACTGGCCCGTTGTTGCCAGACTTCATGAGAAATGGCCCTTATTTATCAGGCCCGACGAGCTGTTAAATGTTTTCCTCTTTTAACTGCAGATGTGTCCGTGTGAGTGGGAACAGTAAACCTAGGGGTACATATGTTTGAGTTCTTGTATTTTTAACAGAACAAAATAAACATCTTAGTGGACTTTGGATGAGAAAAGTCAGAGCCCATTCGACCCATGAAAAATTGATTTATTTTCCTCGCAAAGGAAAAAAGTGAGGGGGGAAAAATCCTTTTAAACAAGTGAGCCTTCCAAGTGGGACAGCCCTGGCAAGTCCTTTTGACCTTAGAATGAATCAATTACTTTTACTTTGAAGACCTTAAACAGAGTGGTTGCTTTTTTTCAGGGAACTACCCCGGTTACTGAGAATCAGTGTCCCCCCCCTCCCTAGTGGGTCAGCCTGTTTGAGTAAGCCTTCTCTAGCATAAAGAAACAACCTCCAAGTGACTTATCTCCATGCCAACGTTTTTTCAATGATAAAATACTTTATCAGTTCTCCAAGGCAGAAAGTTCTCATGTTAATTTGATGTCTCATTAAATTTTAATTCCTAAGAAAGAGCCAGGGTACATGGAAGCAAAAAAAAAAAAGATTTGTTCACAATATTAGGGGGATAATAGAACTT
Organism: Macaca thibetana thibetana; assembly: GCF_024542745.1. Taxonomy (NCBI): domain Eukaryota; kingdom Metazoa; phylum Chordata; class Mammalia; order Primates; family Cercopithecidae; genus Macaca; species Macaca thibetana. The sequence continues at coordinate 111,140,833 of NC_065579.1, read as the reverse complement.
CTTTAAAAAGTGAGTTTCCCTTATAAATTATTGATAGTCTATTTAATAAAGAGATGGCAAATAGTTCAGAACTCCAAGGTAAAGGGGAAGCAAGAAGAAGTGTCAGACTCTAGTTTTGTCTCCAGCTGAGCAAGTAGCTTCGGTTCTCTAAACGACAGTTTCTTCAATAAGAATATTCTAGGGCCCAAGCACGGTGGCTCATGTCTGTAATCCCAGCACTCTGGGAGCCTGAAGTGGGTGGATCGCTTGAGCCCAGGAGTAGGAGACCAGCCTGGGCAAAATGGCGAAACCCTATCTCTACAAAAAAAATATTAGCTGGCGGCCGGGCGCGGTGGCTCAAGCCTGTAATCCCAGCACTTTGGGAGGCCGAGGCGGGTGGATCACAAGGTCAGGAGATCGAGACCACAGTGAAACCCCGTCTCTACTAAAAATACAAAAAAAAAATTAGCCGGGCGCGGTGGCGGGCGCCTGTAGTCCCAGCTACTCAGGAGGCTGAGGCAGGAGAATGGCGGGAACCCGGGAGGCGGAGCTTGCAGTGAGCCGAGATCGCGCCACTGCACTCCAGCCTGGGCAACAGCGTGAGACTCCGTCTCAAAAAAAAAAAAAAAAAAATATATATATATATATATATATTAGCTGGCATGGTGGTGTGTGCCTGTAGCCCTAGCTGCTTGAGAGGCTGAGGAGGGAGAACTGCTTGAGCCTGGGAAGAAGAGGCTGCAGTGAGTTATGATCATGCCACTGCTCTCCAGCCTGACTGACAAAGCGAGACCTTGTCTCAAAAACAAAGAACTTCTTGGAACAAGTAATAATAGCTAGTACTTACTGATTCTTAATCAGAAGCCAAGCTCCATGCTACACTTTTTGTATGCTTTACCTCATTAAGGGAGAGAGGGACATTAGTATATACGTTTTGTAGGTGGAGACACTGAGGCTTGGAAGAGTCACTGACAGCTGTGTGAGTTAGGCTTTGAATCTGATTCTCCCTATTTCTGAGTCTGTCCTTTTTTCCAAGACAGAGTCTCGCTCTGTCGCCAAGGCTGGAGTGCAGTGACGCGATCTCAGCTCATTGCAACCTTTGCCTCCTGGGTTCAAGTGATTCTTGTGACTCAGCCTCCCAAGTAGCTGGGATTACAGGCATGCACCACTATGCCCAGCTAATTTTTATATATTTTAATAAAGACAGGATTTTGCCATGTTGCCCAGGCTGGCCTCAAACTCCTGACCTCGAGTGATCCACCCGCCTCAGCCTCCCAAAGTAATGTGATTACAGGCGTGAGCCACCGCACCCTGCCTAGTCTCTAACTGCATTTTCACCTCTCACATTCTGAATGATTGTCTGTATTTTGAGAACCAGATCTGGTACATTCTTCACCCTGTGTAGTTAAAGATCACTTGGGGCCTTTCCTAGCTGGTGACTGAACCAGATAGCCTTTCAGATCATGCCCAGGAAATGAGCAACCTGTCAGGTGAGAGCACAGGACCAGAGCCCCATTTGGTTGCCATGGTAGCAGGGCAGCAGGATCACAGGGAGCAGTGACCCATTGGACAGCGAGCAGCAGTGTGGTCAAGGTTCCTCACTAGTTTACATCCGATGGTTACTGCTGATTTGTTTCTTCTAATGAAAACATTGGGCATTTCCAGATCTTTTTAAAAGGTGAGGAAGTGGAAATTAAATGAAGAGGGCCTGAGGCCCTTTTTAATTAACTCTGAAAATCTAAGTTACAAGCCACAGTACCACGTCTGGGTTCTCTGTGTGTGTGTGTGTGTGTGTGTGCGCGCGCGCGCCCGCGCACATGTATAAGTACCAATTATCATTACTTTAAAATAATAGCTAGTATTTACACAAATATAAGGTTGAGGGAAAAAATTTCTGCAACTCTTTAACATAAGTAGAGAATTTTAATAACAGGTAAGGAAGGTAGACATTTCCAAGGAATGTTAAGCTCAATAGTGAGCTTGTAAAATATTACTTTCCTGGTATCCTTTTTTTGCTTTCAGTCACTGAGGAAATAATTTCAATAAGAGGTGTAAAAGCAGCAGCAGAGTATTTGAAGTTTCAGATGCTGCCATACTTTATTTATTTATTTATTTATTTTTGAGACAGAGTCTCGCTCTGTTGCCCAGGCTAGAGTGCAGTAGCGTGATATTGGCTCACTGCAACCTCTGCCTCCTGGGTTCAAGTGATTCTCCTGCCTCAGCCTCCTGAGTAGCTGGGATTACAGGTGTGTGCCACCATGCCTGGCTAATTTTTGTATTTTTAGTAGAGACAGGGTTTCACTATGCTGGCCAGCCTGGTCTCAAACTCCTGACCTCGTGATCCACCCACCCCAGCCTCCCAGTGTGCTGGGATTACAGGCATGAACCACTGAGCCTGGCCGCCATACTTTATTTTTAAGCAATATTCCCAAACCATCAAATATTACCTAATCTTGTAATCCATTAAACATACATTTATTTGTTCATACAGAACAGAGTGTCTGCCATATAGTAGGCCCAATGCAAAGTAGTGAGGATACAGAAATGAAAGACACTCTTTTGCTAGTGTCTTGCACTGAATCCCTCTAAAGAGCAGGTGTTACAGGGAATAGGGCTTCTTAGTACAAGAGAGAGAAACAAAAGCAGTTAGGCCATTGGCTGCATTTGATTGCTTCTGGCAACTCTCTGGAGGCTGATAGCTCCTAGATTAGAATGCCAAGGCAGAAAAAGTGGATGAGAAGCCTTTTCCGTTGAGTCTCTGACATGGTGTTTGCACAGTGTGAATGATGGAATATGTCAGAGAAATGATCATTTTGGATCATTTTGCTGGAATGAAGGCAGTGAAGGTTAAATGTTCCAAAGTCTTTAAGTTTAAATTGTTCATGACATAGTATTGTGATGTTAACTGTTAGTGATAGCCAAAACTTGTTTCTGACCTGTCAGAACTAGTTTAAAAGATTTTTATGAATGCTTTCTGCATCTGATTTTTTAGTAATCATACTTTTGCTTTAACTTCTTGAGGCTCTTTATAATTGGGTGCCTTGGAATCAGGTAATCATAAACTAATGTTGACTAATATAGGTATTTGAGCCATGCAAAGGGCTGGGCTGTGGAGTATGATCCTTTGCCTCCTTTTTGTGCCACTAAGTCTTCTAGATGAGTTTCTTATTAATAATTTTAAATGAAATCCTATGTTTTTTAAAATAAATTAGGAGGCTTTTACGTGACTGGATATCTTTGGAAGGTTAGGAAAATTCTGAACTGTAGGTACATGCAGTAATTTCACTTCTTTTGTTTCTAGTTTAGTGTATTAATCTGTTCTCGCACTACTATAAAGAAATACCTGAAACTGGGTAATTTATAAAGAAAAGAGGTTTAACTGGCTCATGTTTTTGCAAGCTGTACAGGAAGCATGGCTTGCGGGAACCTCGGGAAACTTTCAGTCATGTCAGAAGCAGAAGCAGGCATGTCTTACATGGCCAGAACAGGAGGAGGAGAGCAGCGGGGCGGGGGGTGCTACACACTTTTAAACAACCATATCTCCTGAGAACTCACTCACTATCACAAAAACAGCAAGAGGAAATCTGCCCCCATGATTCAATCACCTCCCTGCAGTTCCCTCCTCCAACATTGGAGATTACAATTCGACATGAGATTTGGGCAGGGACACAAATCCAAACCATATCACTTAAATTGGCAGAATGCAAACAAACTATGGTAAGAGTCTTAAGAAAGTAAACAGGCAATTAAGAAAATTACTTTGTGAAAGCAAGCCAGAGCCTAAGAAAACTGTCCACAGCCTGCCATGTTGAAGATTCCACTAGTTTCCTCCAGCCATGCAGATAAAGGAATGTCAGCCAGACCCAGAGACAAGTTAGGTATTTGTTCAGTCCCAATAAATGATGCCACTTGTAGCCTCAGAGCTCAATTATTTTGACATTCCAACCTACTCTTTCTGTTTCCTTCTTAGCTCCCTTGCCTCAGCTCCTATGACAGCTACTGCAGCAATCAAGTAGCCGCCAAAGCTCTGCTAGACCACAAAAAGCAAGATCACCGAGTCCAGGATTTCCTACAGCGATGTTTAGAATCCCCCTTTAGCCGCAAACTAGATCTCTGGAATTTCCTCGATATTCCAAGAAGCCGTCTGGTAAAATACCCTCTGCTTCTCCGAGAAATCTTGAGGCACACACCAAATGATAATCCAGATCAGCAGCACTTGGAAGAAGCTGTAAGTTTGTCTGTTTCCTTCTTTCTCTTCTTGTTATTTCCACCATAATGGCTGGTGGATTGGGTCAGCGGGTGAATGGAAGAGTCCTTGGGTACTTAGTACTCAGGAATCTTGGGTTCCAGGCCTGGCACTGCCATCGTCCATGTTTTGATTTTACAAGTCACTTCTCCTCTCTCTGCCTCAGTTTCCTAAACTGTAAAATGCAGTGTTTACATGAAACACACTGTAAGGTCCCTTAGGCAGTAAAATTCTTGGTTTTACATAGGTGACTCTAATCTGGTGTTACAGTTGCTGACTGAGGGACAAGACCGTTGTGTAGATTTTAAATTTTGTTTGGTTATAAAGTAATGAGTTGCCTTTTAGCCTAGCCCCAAAGCTCATTTATGAAGTGGACATCCATTTAAGATCTGGCTCCCTTTGGCCCCCGATTACAGTGGGTTGCCTTGTCAAACCTCCTGCTCATTAGTGGGATCCTCACTCAGCAAATGGTTATTGAGTACGGGCTGGACATGATGGCTCATGCCTGTAATCCCAGCACTTTGGGAGGCTGAGGTGAGCAGATCACTTGAGGCCAGGAGTTCAAGACCAGCCTGGCCAAAAAAGCAAAACCCTGTCTCTACTAAAAGTACAAAAAAAATTACTGGGCGAGGTGGCATACGCCTGTAATCCCAGCTACTCAGGAGGGTGAGGCACAAGAATCGCTTGAGCCTGGGAGGTAGAGGTTGCAGTGAGCTGAGATCATGCCACTGCAACTCCAGCCTAGGTAATAGAGTGAGACTGTTTAAATAAAAAATAAAAAAATAAAAAAATAAAAAAATAAAAAAAAAAAGATTATTGAGTGTGGGCTGAGTAATCTGGGAAATACATATTTTTCCCTAGCAGCAATAGGAGACGAGGAAAAATGGGGTGCCTATCACGAGAATGTTGTAAACTGTGAGCATTCCACCCAGAAAGCGCCATTCTGGTTGAAGTACTCTGCATGGTAGAGATGGCAGATGGCAGGCCATGGGGAGCGGGTGGCCTGAGCAAAGATATAAAGAAATGACAGGACAGGTCGTGCCTGGGGAATATCATAGATCAGTTGGCCTGGGGTTAGGGGTCCTCTGAGAAAACAGCAGGAGAGAAGACAGAGGATATGGGTTCAGATCTGGTTATAGAGGTTTTTAAATATTTAAGAGATTTTTCCTTTGTCATGCAATTAATTGAAGTTTGTTTTTGTTTGTTGGTTGGTTTCTAAGTAGCTAGGATTCAGGATTCAAATCCCAGCTCCATCATTTACAAGCTATGTAACCTTGGACACATACTCTTGGTAGAATGGGGAACTGAGGAGGAAGAGACTGGTGATAAGGATGCAAGTTCGGAGGATGCTGTCCGGGTGTGAAAACCTGATCAAGGAGGTGGCAGTGGGGGATAGAGGCTAACAGATCATTCAAAGGGCTCATTTTCTGATGTAATCTGGGACAATAATAGAAGGAGGATATGCATAAGTAATTTGAAAATCAGAAGCCTTGAACCTGCTGAGCAAACAGCCTATTTCCTCCCAGATAGGAGTTTCATAATAAGTAGTAGTAACAACAATCATGGTAATAATTGCTGGCATTGTATACCTAGTAAATCAACTTTATGTAATTTGCCTCATAGGTTATGTATCTCATTTAACCCTCACAACAGCCTAGGAGATAGCTGTTCTTATTAGGGCCATTTTCCAGATGAGGCTTGGAGGGGTTAAATAGCTCGCCCGGGTCCACAGCCAGCAATTGATGCAGTTGATGTTCAAACCCTGTCAGTGTAGACTCCAAATCCTGTGCCCTTCTACTTCTTTATGATTCTATACCTTGATGCGGGAAGCCTGCCCACCACTTTCTGTTGCCTTTATAATTGCAGAGAGCTGTCTGGTCACCAGCCTCACCGGTGCAGAACTGGGCTGGGTGCCTCCAGGTAGAATAGAAAAGAATAATAAAGGACCCTCTTCTGATTCATGAGGTATTCAGTGTATCTGGTAGGCCCAACACATAGAGATCAGGCCTGCAGTCCAGCACAGATCAGGGACGCAGGCACTGGGTTGAGGCCCATCTCACTTCATCATGTCTGTTTTTTTATTACTGGGAAGAGTGCGATAGAGTTGCCTCCTCTCCATATTTCATCCCAGCAAGTGTGTGGTCTGCAGGAATAAAAACAACAGGGAGCATGAGCTACTCAAAATCATGACTTTTTTGAAGCATGGGAGCCTTTTCTGAGTTACTGTAAAGATTTTTTTTTTAATATGGAGCATGAAAGAATACTGTTCTGTTTTTTTAAAAAAAAATACCCAGTGAGCTAAAGTTTGAATTTAAAAACAGATAAGAATGTGATTGTGTGTAATATAAAATGATGTGCTAGTAACCAGTTTCCCTAGTGCATAAAGTATGAAGCCATTTTCAAAAGTTGACTCTGCACCTGGTTATTCAGGCAGATCTGTGCATGAAACATGGTATACCTGCATTTGAAAATGTCTGCAGAGCAAGTCTTCCAAATGCCTACTCACACAGTATACGCACAGGATTTTTTTCCCCCTCTTTACAAAATCCTCGTAGCATTACCCCAGATGAACAGAATTATTTAGCCCTGTACTCTTGGGTGCATTATGAATGTCTGATAAACATAAAACCCATAGCACCAATATAGCTTGACAAATATCCCCTGAATAAATTTCCCATCAATGAAAGGGGAAAAATCAGAGAGTGCTAAGTAAATTGCTTCCGTTCCAAGGGAGTTGATTGCATTCAGACCTATGATTAGATCTAAAAAGAGGTCTTGCCTTTAATGTAGTGCCTAAACTACCACATCTTTATTAGAATTTCTTAATAATGCTTTGAGGGTTGATAAAAAATTTTTCCCAAAAGAGAACTTCTTAAAATAGGAGTTTGGATATTCAGATATTCCAGAGAACTTGGTCATTTAATGTTTTAAATTCTAAGGATTTTTCTGCCAGAAAATGATCCTGCAGAGCATCCCTTCCCCCTACCCACCACTATTTCTCAACTCCTAAAAAAAAAAAAATCGCTGGCCGGGCGCGGTGGCTCAAGCCTGTAATCCCAGCACTTTGGGAGGCCGAGATGGGCGGATCACGAGGTCAGGAGATCGAGACCATCCTGGCTAACACGGTGAAACCCCGTCTCTACTAAGAAATACAAAAAATAGCCGGGCGAGGTGGCAGCGCCTGTAGTCCCAGCTACTCGGGAGGCTGAGGCCGGAGAATGGCGTGAACCCGGGAGGCGGAGCTTGCAGTGAGCTGAGATCCGGCCACTGCACTCCAGCCTGGGCTACAGAGCGAGACTCCGTCTCAAAAAAAAAAAAAAAAAAAAAAAAAAAAAAAAAAAAAAATCGCTGAAATAAGTGGGAAAACAGTCCTGCTTTTGATGCAACAGCCATGAAGACTGCTATTCTTGGTTCATGGCAGGAGCCAATGAGTATCATGGCACAAGGAACCAGACAGTCAGGGCTTTCACAGTCCACTTTGAGGATGATGAGTCCAGCACGTGTGCACTTAATCTCTGTACTGTTACCAGGTATCTCTCATCATCTCCCTTTACCAGTCCCTTCCTTCAGTTTGAACCCAGTGAGAGATGCAACAATAAATTTAATTTAAATGCACAACTACTGTGACTGTTGTCTGGCTAATGGCAGCCTGCTGTATGTAACTTTATGCCTCCCTGAAATTCTGCAAAATAAATCTCTCTCAAGAACCAATGCAGAGGCCAGGAGCAGTGGCTCACGCTTGTAATCCCAGCACTTTGGGAGGCCAAGGCGGGCGGATCACCTGAGGTCAGGAGTTCAAGACCAGCCTGACCAACATGGAGAAGCCCCGTCTCTACTAAAAATACAAAATTAGCCTGGCATGGTGGTGCATGCCTGTAATCCCAGCTATTCAGGAGGCTGAGACAGGCGAATTACTTGAACCCAGGAGGCGGAGGTTGCAGTGAGCAAGATTGTGCCATTGCACTCCAGCCTGGGCAACAAGAGCGAAACTCAGTCTCCAGAAAAAAAGAACCAATGCAGAGAAATAAAACCCTCATGATATTCAGGTAGACAGAAATACAAAACATTATTTTTAATAAATGAAAGCAGACCCACAGTTACTATTATAAATGTATACATAGAACATGGAATGAGAACACTGATTGTTTCCATTGTTTTGTCTCTGTTTTTGAAACACCAGCAAAAGAAGCAGTATTTGAAACTAATCATAGCTGCATAAGGAACCGCCATGGCATTTGAGTTTATTAATCTTCATGTGATATGCCAGCTGTTCAGTTCCTGAGTTAAATTAGGAAATGAACACATATTTATGACTATAGTGCATCTTCTTTCTGGTTTCCTGGATACTTGCAGGCAACTCAGAAAATTGACTCAAGTGCTGATTAATTCCAGCTGTCCAGGTACACCTGGTAACAATTAACTGGTAAGTCACAGCGACTAATGCTGAGGTCTTTAATAGTAAGGAAAAAGCATGGATTTCACTACATATTGTAAAATATGGAAAGGTAAAAGGATAAAGTAGACATAACACAGTTGCTCAGATACCTCCCATTTGTTTTCAGCTTCTTGAAGGCAGGAATCCTCTCATTTCTGTGAATGGTACCACTTAGTCTAACATGGAACAGGTTCTCAGTAAACATTAAATTAATTTGAAGGATGAGTCATGGCTTTAGTATAGTTTGTGAAATTATTTTGTCTTGAAAGTAACAGTGAAAATCAGTCATTTTTGAAAACCAAGAAAGGAAAAAAGAAACTAAGAAAGTATACCAAAGTGTTCTGCTATTTATTGTTTTATGTTAATAAAGCTCAAATTACTTTTACAGAATTTATATTTAATATTAGATTGATGTCAAAGGCCAAAAAGCTTCTTCTGTAACACTAAAGAGCCTATATTTTTTAAAATAAGGATTTTTTTTTTTAATCAAAGTAGTGAGTGCTACCACCACAATTTGAGAAATAGAGAAAAGAATAAAGAAATCTTTGAAACTTTTGGCCAGGCGCGGTGGCTCATGCCTGTAATCCCAGCACTTTGGGAGGCCAAGGCAGGCGGATCATGTGGTCAGGAGTTTGAGACCAGCCTGGCCAACATGGCGAAAGCCCGTCTCTACTAAAAATACAAAATTTAGCTGGGTGTGGTGGCAGGTGCTTGTAGTCCCAGCTACTCAGGAGGCTGAGGCAGGAGTATCGCTTGAATCCAGGAAGCAAAGGTTGCAGTGAGTCAAGATCGTGCCATTGCACTCCAGCCTGGGTGAAAAGAGCAAGACTCTGTCTCAAAAGAAAAAAAAAAAAGAAAGAAAAGATATTTGAAACTCTTAATAGCTACAGAGAATGTACAGATTATGGTGTCTCCATACATTCACCAAACTTCAGCTGAAAGCTGTAAGATCTTCTGTCAAACTTGTGTAGAAGTACAAAAGTTATAACTGAGTAACAGTTTTTACCCAGTTGCTTTTGGCAGACAATATCATTTTACTGGCATATGAAAAAATAATCACTTGGCCAGACGCAGTGGCTCATGCCTGTAATCCTAGCACTTTGGGAGGCCAAGGCAGGCAGATCACTTGAGTCCAGGAGTCAGAGACCAGCCTAGGCAACATAGCAAAACCCCATCTCCATGAAACATGCAAAACTTAGCCAGGCATGGTGGCATACACCTGTGGTCCCAGCTATCAGGAGGCTGAGGTGGGAGGATCACTTGGGCCCAAGAGGCAGGGGTTGCAGTGAGCTGAGATGGCGCCACTGCACTCCAGCCTGGGCGACAGAATGAGACCCTGTCTCAATGAAAGAAAAAAAGAAAAATAATTACTTAACAATCCTAGATAGAATTTATTACTATTTTAAGACATGATAACTTCTGACTGAGCAAAGGCCTCTTTTGGAACCTTGCTTTTCAGAGATTGACTTTTCTTTTAAGTAAATGTGACGAAGAAGAAACCTTATCAACATTTTCCATCTGTTAAGTACTTTTCAGTTACCACCACAAGAACGATGGGACTGTAGGTCTTTTCACTTTTAGGGGACAGAGAATCCTGCTAAGGAAATCATTGTTCTGCCTCTGATTGGTGTCATGGAGTTTTTTATTTTTTTGAGACAGGGAGTCTTGCTCTGTCGCCCAGGCTCTAGTGCGGTGGCGTGATCTCGGCTCACTGCAACGTCTGCCTCCCAGGTTCAAGCGATTTTCACACCTCAGCCTCCCAAGTAGCTGGAATTACAGGTGGGCACCACCTCGCCTGGCTAATTGTTTTTTGTATTTTTAGTAGAGACAGCATTCACTATGTTGGCCAGGCTGGTGTGGAACTCCTGACCTCAAGTGATCTGCCTGCCCTGGCTTCCCAAAGTGCTGGGATCAGAGGCATGAGCCACCGCGCCTGGCCTGGTGTCATTAGGTTTTGCTCAACTAATTTCTCATCCCTTTTCTAGCGTTTTATAACATTTAGATATATTCATATGACAGAATGGCCAACACATCAGAATAAATATCCACTGACCACATCTCAGGCGGTACTCTTGTTTTTGTATTGACAACATTGCATCCACCATCACTTTGGAATCTTCTGCCCAAACTTACTCACTCACATGTGCTCTAGACCCTGGGTGTGAGTGTATTTATACAGACTATCCCCATCATTATACTGGTGTCTTTTTTCCCATTATTTTTTCTCTGTTCTTTATAAATGTTTATATTATATCATTGAAAAAGATATCCAGGCCAGGCGCGGTGGCTCACACTTGTAATCCCAGCACCTTGGAAGGCAGAGGTGGGTGGATCACTTGAATTCAGGAGTTCGAGACCAGCCTGGGCAACATGGTGAAACCCATCTCTACTAAAAATACAAAAATTGGCCAGGCGCGGTGGCTCGTGCTTGTAATCCCAGCACTTTGGGAGGCCAAGGCGGGCGGATCACAAGGTCAAGAGATCGAGACCACCCTGGTCAACATGGTGAAACCCTGTCTCTACAAAAAATACAAAAAATTAGCTGGGCGTGATGGTGCTTGTAGTCCCAGCTACTTCAGGAGGTTGAGTCAGGAGAATCACTTGAACCCAGGAAGCGGAGGTTGCAGTGACCTGAGATCGCGCCACTGCACTCCAGCCTGGCGACAGAGTGAGACTCTGTCTCAAAACAAACAAAAAATACAAAAATTAGTTGGACGTTGTGGCAGACACCTGTAATCCTAGCTACTTGGGAGGCTGAGGCAGAAGAATCGCTTGAACCTGGGAGGCCGAGGTTGCAGTGAGCCAAGATTGTGCTATCTCACTCCAGCCTGGGCAACAAGAGGGAAACTCCATATCAGAAAAAAAAAAAAAAAAAAAAAAAAGATATTCAAACCATTTGTTCAAACCCAGTTTGCAAATATTGTTCGTACATTGGATTGAGTACATATAGAGAGACATTGAAGCTATTAATTGTGTCACATCCTCAAAGACAGTCCCTCTTTTGGACTCTTACATTCTGCTTTATTTTCTCTCCTTAGCCAATTTTTTTATATGGCTACATTTTCAACATTGTGAGCACGTTTTAAGAAATGTGCAGCCTGGAGCTCAATAGGTATCCCTTCCTCCCAGATAAAATTATTCATCAATATTAGTTTTATGTATAATATAAATATCTTTATATGTGTACAAATAAATGTGTGTGTATGTGTACAGATGGATGGATAGATGCAGTATACTAAAAGTATTTATGTTTTTTTTTCTCTTTTTCCCAAAGTAGCAACTTAGATAACAGAATTAGATCCAGGTGTGTCCTGGTGTCCTTCTAGGCTGAACCCCTAAGACTTGGTGGGAATGGTTTGCTGCTTTCCTCCATACTTAATTTTCCTCTTTGTTTCCATAGATAAATATCATTCAGGGAATTGTGGCAGAAATCAACACCAAGACTGGCGAATCTGAATGCCGCTATTATAAAGAGCGGCTTCTTTACTTGGAAGAAGGCCAGAAAGACTCCCTGATCGACAGCTCTCGAGTCTTGTGTTGTCATGGTGAACTGAAGAACAATCGGGGCGTGGTAAGTAGTTACTCCCTTTAAGCAGTCTCATCCTCCTCCCCTATCCCTAATTCATTTGATGTGGAGCCTCCTCTTACAATTTCTTCCCTATCTAGGGTCATGTTCTTTTTTTTTAAGATGGAGTCTTGCTTTGTCACCCAGGCTGGCTCACTGCAACCTATGCCTTCCCAGGTTCAAGCAATTCTCGTGCCTTGGCCTCCCAAGTAGCTGGAACTGCAGGCGCGCACCACCACGCCCGGCTAATTTTTGTACTTTTTTAGTAGAGACAGGGTTTCACCATATTGGGCCAGGGTGGTCTCAAACTCCTGAGCTCAAGTGATCCGCCTGCCTTGGCCTCTCAAAGTGCTGGAATTACAGGCTTGAGCCACCATACCTGTCATTCATTCTTTCAAACAAAAATTGCTTTTCCAGTGTCATTTATGTCACAGGACCATATGTGTATATGTATATATATATTCATTCATATTTTGTAATTCATATTTTGTAATTCCAATATTCAGAAAGAATTTTGGAAACCAACATAGGGTTGCCAGCTATTTATTTTGTCTGATCATGACTTTGAAAAACAAATGCAGAATAGTTAACATCTCTCACTTTGATTTAAGAAAATAAAGGATGATCTTAATAAGATGTTAGAAGGATTTAATCTCAGAAAAACAGTCTTCAGTTGAATGCATTTAACTTCTTTATTGTGGATTGGGGCCCATCCACAGTCTGGCATTTTGAAACCAGTTTTTTAAAAATAACCTATCTTCTATTGGTTGCATATTTAGCTTTGACCTATAGATACCCATTTCCTGGCTTTTATTCCCAAGTGGATACCAATGGTTCCTCTTCTGCTATCATAGCAACTGTGCATATGTCCCTTAGAGCACTTAATATAGTGAGTTGCAATTCTCCATTTGTCTGTCAGTATATTCCATTATACCATGTTATTTTGGTGGGGGGACTGTGTTTTGTCAACCTTAGAATCTATTATGGGGACCTGGCACATACTGGGTACTCAATGAATGAATGCTTATTTAAAGAGAAAGATGAATTTGAATTATATGAGAGTTCAAAATTCATTTAGCTCACCAAGCTATGTGTATGTATAGCCAGTAGAAATTGTGTGTGTGAGTGTGTTTAAATTTCTGTGTTGAGATAACCATTGGGAGAGAGACTCTGCATTTTGATTGTATTTCGTCTTCAGTATCTAGCCAACCCTTAGAATGAAAGCCAAAACTAGATTGAAGGGTTCTTAATAAAGTTTTGATAATTCAAGGGACATCCGTTTAGCCTAGACTGAGCAGACATGGAAATATTACTTGAAATCAGTAAATATATGTTATAACCCATTATCAGGGATGCTGTGGATCCAGCCAGTACATGGTACAGTGCGGGTAATGAGGCCTATTAAGTCTGTTGCTTGAAGACGTGTGTCTGTGGGACTAGGGAGTTACTGATTGCTAGAAAGCTGCATTGTTTCTTGCTTATTTTCAGAAAGCACCTGTGGACTTCTAGTATCTGACACCAAGCTCCTTGAACGTTCTTTCTAGGAAGCCCAGTGAGAAATAGGAAAATGTACTGCTCCACAGGGTGTAAGCCTATTATCTTTCTATACATCAGTCAAGGACTGAGAACTCTCTGGTTAGATGTGCCTAGGGCATAAAGATAAACTCTAGTTTTTATTGCAGGCAGATAGATGTTTGAGAACAAAGATAGTTGGGGTGGGAGGCTTGTGGGGTTTTTTTCCCCCAGTAGAGTTGTAAAAGTCATTGTGAATGGCTGGGCTCACGCCTGTAATCCCAGCACTTTTGGGAGGCTGAGGCAGGCAGATCATGAGGTCAGGAGATCGAGACACCATCCTGGCTAACACGGTGAAACCCTGTCTCTACTAAAAAATACAAAAAAAAATTAGCCGGACGCGGTGGCGGGCGCCTGTAGTCCTAGCTACTCGGGAGGCTAAGGCAGGGGAATGGCATGAACCCAGGAGGCGGAGTTTGCAGTGAGCCGAGTTCGTGCCACTGCACTCTAGCCTGGGTGACAGAGCAAGACCCCATCTCAAAAAAAAAAAAAAAAAGTCACTGTGAATAAAGTCTTGGGTCAGAAAAAAAGCACAGTAGTTTGAGGGCAGGAAGGAGTTGAGACCAATAAGAGAAATTATCAGTGAACATTCATAAATGACTTTTTTGCTTGTTTGCTTGCTTGTTTGTTTTTTGAGACAGAGTCTTGCTCTGTTGCCCAGGATAGAGTGCAGTGGCACGATCCTGGCTCACTGCAACCTCCACCTCCCGGGTTCAAGCAGTTCTCGTGCCTCAGCCTCCCGAGTAGCTGGGATTACAGGCACCCACCACCATGCTTGGCTAATTTTTGCATTTTTAGTAGAGATGGAGTTTCACCATGTTGGCCAGGCTGTTCTTGAATTCCTGACCTCAAGTGATCCATCCACCTCGGCCTCCCAAAGTGCTGGGATTACAGGAGTGAGCCACCGTGCCCACCTGAGTTGTATTTTTAAAAGGTTGCCCAGACAGTCTCAGCCCACCTTGGCTAGAAAATTGATAGAAGTAGAAACAGTGTAAAAATCTGATTATTCCAAATACTGTACATTAAAACAATCCCCAAAAGAAAATTCTTAACACATTATTTCCACAACTACCACACCAAAAAGCCTTTAACTTGGTTTTGTGCTTTATCCTGTTTTTCAGTCTTCTTAAATATACATTTTATTCCCTCTAGCCAAGATTTGGTTGGGTTTTGTTTCTGTGTTTGTGTGTGTTTGGGAGGTAGTAGGGATAGGGGTGGGAGACGTATGGGTTTCTTTTTTCCCAAATTTAAAATGATCTAATAATATTGAGTGTGCTTCCACTATCCCAAGTCAAAAT
The DNA here is from genome assembly GCF_024542745.1 of Macaca thibetana thibetana. Taxonomy (NCBI): domain Eukaryota; kingdom Metazoa; phylum Chordata; class Mammalia; order Primates; family Cercopithecidae; genus Macaca; species Macaca thibetana. Next base: position 111,125,738 of record NC_065579.1, on the reverse strand, counting down.
TCTAATCCAAAGTTTTTAATTCAGTTCCCATTTTTGTTTTAGATCCAGGGGGTATATGTGCAGGTTTGTTACAAGAATATACTGCATGGTGCTGAGAATGGGCTTCTATTGATCCCATCACCCAGATAGTGAACATAGTACTCGATAGGAAGTTTCAGCCCTTGCCCCTCTCACTCCCTCTTGCCTTTTAGAGTCCCCAGTGTCTGTTGTTCCTATCTTTATGTCCATGCGAACCCAAGTGAGAACCTCTCCTCTTCTGGTCTCTTCCCTTTAAGACCGCTGGATTGACATTCCCAAGTATTTCCACCAGAAAGCTAGAACCTAGTTGCAAAGTTGTGGATATTTTCACTTCAGTTCCTAAGCATTTCCAAACTGTGAGAAGAGTCTGGCACTTAGCATTGAATGGAGCAAATTTACCCCAACTCCACCAAGCACACCTGCTTTCATAATGGGGCCTAAAACAAGCCTTCATTTTTGCAGTTTCCTTTTTGCCCACATCACACACATCAGTTGTCAACTTTTTTCTTCAGAGAACCAAGGTTCTGATGAACTTAACTGAGAAGGAAAATGTGGATTTTTTTTTTTTTGAGACAGAATTTGCTCTTGTCTCTCAGGCTGGAATACAATGGCCCGATCTCAGCTCACTGCAACCTCTACCTCCTGGGTTCAAGCAATTCTCCTGCCTTAGCCTCCTGAGTAGCTGGGATTATAGGCACCCGCCACTGCACCCGGCTAATTTTTGTATTTTTAGTAGAGATGGGGTTTCACCATGTTGGCCAGGCTGGTCTTGAACTCCTGACCTCAGGTGATCCACCCACCTCGGCCTCCCAAAGTGCTGGGATTAGAGGCGTGAGCCACCACACCCGGCCTGATGATCTTTCTTTGTGGCTGTGTCAGCATACTCTGGTTCCCTCAGGAATGAGCAGTCTTCTGATTTGGAGTTCCTGGATAAAGCTGATAATGACTCTGTGGTTGAAGGAACAAGTGTTTTTTATGGGTTTGGAAAGCAAAGATTAATATTAGCTTTGATATACCAGTCTCATTTTTTATAGACTATTTGTAATTTTGATGTTTTAGAATTTTTTTTTTTTTTCGGAGACAGTCTCGCTCTGTCACCTGGGCTGAAGTGCAGTGGTGTGATCTCAGCTCACTGCAACCTCTGCCTCCTGGGTTCCAACGATTCTTCTGCCTCAGCCTCCTGAGTAGCTGGAATTACAGGCGCCCCCACCCCCCCAACCTCGCCTGGCTAGTTTTTGTATTTTTTGTATTTTTTAAATTTTTTTAGATGGAGTCTTGCACTGTCGCCCAGGCTGGAGTGCAGGCATGAGCCACGGCGCCCGGCCTAGTTTTTGTATTTTTAATAGAGATGGGGTTTCACCATATTGGCCAGGCTGGTCTCGAACTCCTAACCTCAAGTGATCCGCCCACCTCAGCCTCCCAAAGTGCTAGAATTACAGGTGTGAGCCACCACATCTGGCCTGCTTACTTAGAATTATATTGAGTAATAAAACCAAAGCCAAGAGAGTGCTAACTTTTTTTCCCTTCATTACCCTCTTGATTCTATTTCCCTTTCTCGTTTTTTTCTTATAGGAGCTGGGGCAGATATGTCTGTACAAGTTGTGAATTGCAATATGAATAGGGCCCCCAAAGTTGGCAACCCTGGCTGCAGGTATCTGTAGGCAGAAGGGCTTTCTCCACTGAGTCCCTAGGGAGGTGCTTCTACAGGAAGGGCAGTGGACATATCTGGAAGTACCTGCATCATGCCCAACTTTGGTTCTCCTGAAGGTAGATTTGAACCTAGGAGTTCATAATCCAGTGTGAACCTGGTACCTGGGGACCTCTCTATCCACAGAGGTCCACATATCAACCACTCATTACATTATTGCTTAGTGAAAGCCTGTGGATTTTTTTCTTCTAGAAACTGCATGTTTTCCTGTTCCAAGAAGTGCTTGTGATCACTCGAGCCGTCACCCACAATGAGCAGCTTTGCTACCAGCTGTACCGTCAGCCAATCCCCGTGAAGGACCTCCTGCTGGAAGACCTCCAGGACGGAGAAGTGAGGCTGGGTGGCTCCCTGCGAGGGGCATTCAGCAACAACGAGAGAAGTATGGATAGCAGTCGGGGTTGACATGTTGAACGTTTTTGGCTGTGGTAGTTTGGAGGGAGTGGGCAGCTGGTGGAAAGAGAAAAGCCAGTCTTGAAGTCAAACTGCATTTGAATGCTGTCTCATCACTTCCTGATTATGTACTTTGTTTGGCCCCTGTGATTCTCAGTTTCTCATCTCCAAAATGGAAATGCATACTTACCTCCTTCATAAGATTGTTATAAGGATTTAGTAAGATACTCCAAGTGAACCTATCTGCACATCGTTAGTGCTCCTTAAGTTCTCTTTCTCTGTCTTTTTCCATTGGATAAAAACATGCTTAAAACCAGATAGTCCCTACGTGGATACCATTTGCATTATGGTGGGTTTTGCAGTTGAACTGGTAGACTTGTCCCTACAGAGACATAAGAATGGTCAACTGGAATGTGGGTTCATCTGTAACATTACTCAGTGGGCCTAATTTAAGACTTCATAAACGAATTAATTAAAAGAAGCCAAGATAGCAATATCTATCGAGTATCTAACATGATACTCAGTGAAACAAGCAGGTAACTTCCTTCCCCTATGGAGCTTGCATTGTGATGGAGGAGAAAGATGATAAGCAAATGAATACTTTAAGTGTTGTTAAGAAAACTTAAAACCCAGTAAGGGAATAGGAAGGGATAGCAATAGGAGGTCTGTTTTATTTGTATTTATGTATTTTTTTGAGACAGAGTCTTACTCTGTTACCCAGGCTGGTGTGTGGTGGCGTGATCTCAGCTCACTGCACCCTCTTCCTCCTGGGTTCAAGCAATTCTTGGGGCTCACCCTCCCAAGTAACTGGGAATACAGGCGCGGGCCACCACACCTGGCTATTTTTTGTATTTTCAGTAGAGACGAGGTTTTGCCATGTTGGCGAGGCTGGTCTCGAACTCCTGGCCCCAAGTGATCCACCCACCTCAGCCTCCCAAAGTGCTGGGATTACAGGCCCCCAGGCCCCGCCTGGAGGTCTGTTTTAAATGAAATAAGGAGTACTTCTTTGAGAAAGTAACCTTTGAGCTTCCTGGGTTAACACAGGCATCATACTGTCAAAGTAATTAGTATGTACTGCCTTCTACCTACTGATCAATCCCTCTACCCTAGGAGTAGGAGTAGTAGAAATAAGAGCTTATGTTTCTTGAGTATTGACTATGTGCCAGGCATTTTATAAGCATTTACATGTATTACATTTATTCCTCATAACAACCATATAAAGTAGGTTCTTGTTTTCTTCATTTTACAAGTTAGGAACTAAGATACAGAGGATTTAAGGTACTTGCCCAAGATCAAAGGGTGGAGCCTAAATTTGAAGGACAGAGATTAGCTTCTAGCCGAAGATGGCTAGCAGTAAAACATTTTGGCCTCCTCTCCCTCTGTTCCTTAGCCTCTAAGCCATTGGAAGTAGTGGTGGTTCCCAGTCTACTGGCTGCAGGGTTAGTGCAAAGGGACAGACTGCAGATGTTTCTGTGAACCAAGCATTGCATGTGGCACACAAGGCCCATTAAATGTCCATTATATTGTTGTTATTAAATAGGCCAGGCATGGTGGTTTACACCTGTAACCCCATCTTTTTGGGAGGCTGAGGTGGGTGGATCACCTGAGGTCAGGAGTTCGAGACCAGCCTGACCAACATTGCAAAACCCTGTCTCTACTAAAAAAATACAAAAATTAGCCAGGCGTGGTGGTGTGTGCCTGTAATCCCAGCTACTTGGGAGGCTGAGACCGGAGAATCACTTGAACCCAGGAAGCAGAGGTTGCAGTGAGCGAAGATTGTGCCACTGTACTCCAGAGCAAGACTCTGTCTCAAAAAAAAAAAAAAAAAAAAAAAAAAAGATTAAATAAAATGTCTTCCATATTGTGGACTACCATTTCTTTTAAATGCAGATAGCTCCTGTTGAGGTAATTAAAATGTAATTTCATTTGACAATGAAACCAAGTTTGTCTACATATATCTTCTCCATCATTGAATACTAAGTGTATAGATACTCTCGTGGAGAAACATGGGCATGTTTTAATATTAAAAAGAGCCTCTTAAACTGAAAAAAAGCTCTAGCTTGGTCTACTTGTTGAAATTACAGATTATGAAACCCACTTTTAGATCTACTGAATCAGAATCTCTCAAAAAGGGCCTGGGGATTTATTTTTATTTTTACTTCTTGAGAAAAGGTGTCACTATATTGCTCAGGCTGATCTCAAACTCCTGGACTCAAGCAGCGCTCCCACTTCAGTCTCCTGAGGGCATCTGTCTTTTTCACAAGCTCTCACCCCAAGGGATTTTGTTATGCAGCCAGATTTGGTCACCAGTACTCTGGGCTCCCCTAAATCACTTAACTTTGTTGTTCCAAGATGATCTCCACCTGCTGGTTTCTGAGAGCAATGAGGGCAGCTGAATGCTAGACCTGTGTCAACCCCAACTCCCTGATGGTGGCTGCAGGGTGGAGCTGAGCCATGTCCCGGTTCAGTGGGAAACGTTTTGTTATCAGCAACACCTGCCATGGATTCTGGGGTTTAGTGTCACTATGTGTGTTCTCTTTGGCCTGAGGAAGGATCTGTCCATTGACTTCGTTTTTCATGTGTTTTTCCCTTCTAGTTAAAAACTTCTTCAGAGTCAGTTTCAAAAATGGATCCCAAAGTCAGACCCACTCGCTACAAGCCAATGACACCTTCAACAAACAGCAGTGGCTTAATTGTATTCGTCAAGCCAAAGAAACAGTTTTATGTGCTGCCGGGCAAGCTGGGGTGCTTGACTCCGAGGGATCATTCCTAAATCCCACCACTGGGAGCAGAGAGCTACAGGGAGAAACAAAACTTGAACAGATGGACCAATCGGACAGTGAGTCAGACTGTAGTATGGACACAAGTGAGGTCAGCCTCGACTGTGAGCACATGGAACAGACAGACTCTTCCTGTGGGAACAGCAGGCATGGTGAAAGCAACGTCTGACAGAAGCATGCGCATTTCGGAAAGCAGGCCTGCGTCTTACCTGTACAGTATTTGCATTCCGCAGATGGAACGGTTTGGAGAAGCACTTTTTCATACTTTTGTGAAAATATACATGTTGACCCAGTCTCTTGTATCTGTACCTTTGTCCCTAGTACTGTAACTGCCAATCTGTCTGTGTAAGCTGGAATCTGTGGCAACTATTACCCTGTGTTGTATTTCACAAGTGTCTGGATGGATGGAGAGGTACTCAAACAAGTTACTTTCAATTGTCCTGCTGGATTTAAAAAAAAATAGAAAAAGAATCTCGAAACTACTGTTTTACATAGATTGCTTGAAGAGTCCTTCCTCTTGTGCTTCTGTAGCACTTTCCCAGCTCTTAGATGTGGTAGCTGAAGGCACAGAATTTAGAGGGCCTTGTAAATAGGGCATGAGGAAGTCACCTGTGTATCGGGATGGTATTAGAGAGAGAATCAGGAAAGACCAACTCATGAAGTGAACTTGGTTTGATTTTATTCAACTAGAAAGCTTGAAAACATCCCTGGAGATTCTGAAGGCTTAATTTTGCAAAGGAGGACGCACTGTCTGAACCTTGCAACTTCATCCAGTGCAAGTTTGATGCAAGAATGTATTAGGACATAAAATAGAGGCTGACCTTAAAAAGGGCCAGGACAAAAGCAGCTGCCAGCTCTGAATCTTTAACTGAAATGCACATGGCACCAGGAGGTGTCTCTCATAGTTGGTTGCTAGCCTAAAACATCAGAATAGAACCCAAATGGCCTAGGAAAGCCTTCCAGGATAACAAGAAGGCCCTGTCTTCATTGTGTTTCATCTGCCTAGGCCTACTCATATTTTAGAGAATGAATGAAGCAACAAGGAAGAGAGACCATGACTTTATCGATGACACTGTTTATAGAAACACAGGAGAGGAAGAAGTTGGAATGAAAAGCACTTCGTCAGAACCTTGTGTGGGAGCCACTGAGAGAAAAGCAAGGCTGAGAAAGGCCAGAGCCTTGGGCTTTCCTGCTCTGCTTTTGGGTTATCAGTTTGCCATCTCTGGTTCTGTGCTATAATCAGAATTGTAATTATGTTCTCCAGAGGCCAATTTCATTAACTCTGATGAATTAGGATCAGCTAGCCAGATTAGTAACCTCTTTGTCCAGCCTTGATTTACAGTGCAGGGTAAAGTGCAGACCTTAAAAAAAGCGAAGTACCTAGAAGAGCTCCCTGCAAGTGTAAATATTAAGGATGACCTGTGCAAAATTATACCCACACCAGCACTAGTGGTAATTATTCTAAATTATTGCCAACAAGTTTTTCTTTAATCTTCTGTCTTTCAAGTTTACAGAAAAGAAAGTGCATTGATGTCATTTTATTATGTACATATATCATGTGCATTCAAAGAAGCTGTGTGACAGGATATATCAATATAAAAACAAGGTATATACTTTATTTTTTAAAAACAAGGATATTGTGGTCAATTTTACCCTATAAAACATATTTCTGTATTTATAGATCTTAAACATGGTGAATTTTTTCTATTACAAGTTTATTTAAAACTGCTTTGTTTCTCAAGTTGTTATTGATACAGCAAGTGAACCTGCTGCAGACAGAAGCAGAGGAAAGCCAAGAACAGCCTTTTAATGGTGAAGAAAAGAATGAATGATTCTTTGTAGGAGCCATCAGCCACTTTTAGGAGCCATCAGCCAGTGTGTTGGGAAGAGGTTTGTCAAGTGTTGGCCTATGGGAAGAAAGTCAATGAATGTTTTGATGAAATGAATGTTTTTGTATAATGGCCTTAAACTTTTCTGGAAATATTTCAAATAAATTACATTATTAAGTCATCCTCCATGTGTACAGTGTTTGTCCTACAAACAAAATACAGGTTTCAGCTGTGTTCCTGGGGAGGTTCTTTCTGAAATTTTTGTTTGTGGTTCCTGAATACAAACTTTAAAATAGGGTGCAGATTGATATAAATGCTTGTCTTTGATCTATCAAAACTTTCACAGAACTCGGTTTTTTTTTCTTTCTTTCTTTTGAAACAGGGTCTCACTCTGTTACCCAGGCTGGAGTGTGGTGGTGTGATCATAGCTCACTGCAACCTCAAATTCCTGGGCTTACGCAATCCTACCTCAGCCTCCCAAGTAACTGGGATTACAGGTGCACATCACCACATCTGGCTAATTTTTAAATTTTTTGTAAAGATTGAAGTCTTACTACGTTGCCCAGGCTGGTCCTGAACCCCCTGGCCTCAAGTGATCCTTCTGCCACAACCTCCTAAAGTGTTGGGATTACAGGCATAATCCACTGAATCTGTACAATAACTCATAATTCTAAAATCTATTTTCTCAAGCATTCTCTTTTCATTCACTTATGTGTTCACTTTTAATAACTCTATCTGGAATCCATACTATGTATAAAGTGAAGTGATAAAGTCATAGGTGTTACAGAAAAGAAATGTTGAATCTCACTGCTAATATAGGTAACTGTTGAGGAACTTGAGGCTAAATAAAAGGCCAATTTCACTTTGAAATTCTTACTGGAATTTCAGTCTACTTTAATTAAAATGATTAGTACTCTTTCTAGACTGAACGCAGTGGCTACACCTCTAATCCTAGCAGTTTGGGAGGCCAAGCCAGGTGAATTGCTTGAGTCCAGGAGTTCAAGACCAGCCTAGGCAACATGGCAAGACCTCATCTCTACAAAAACACAAAAATTAGCCAGGCGTGGTGGCATGTGCCTATAGTCCCAGCTACTCAGGAGACTTGAGTCGGGAGGATCCCTTAAGCCCAGGAGGCAGAGGTTGCAGTGAGCTGTGATCACACTGTTGCACTCCAGCCTGGGTGACAGAGTGAGAACCTGTCTCAAAAAAAAAAAAAAAAAGATTAGTACTCTTTCCCACAATTAGTGGGGTTTTTTTTAGATGAAAAGGCTAAACATTTTTAAGCTGTTAGTAGCCAATTCTCAATAGCACATGGGCCCAATAAGGCTGGTAGGTAGTCTTATCTTTACAATAAGCTCTCACCATTTTCTTTAACATACTGTTACTTCCCAAATTTGGCAAGATATTCACATAAATAAATGTAAGTCCAAATTTTTTCCCAAACGCAAACTCGCTTCTCCTAATTCTCTTTTTCTTCCTCCTCCTCTTTTGTCTGTCCTCTTTTCTCACTGCTGCTTTGGCTATTCCCTCCGTTTTTTACTCCTATAATTGTACTGACTGTCAATGCTAAAGGATGTATCTTATATTAGAAAATGTTTGTACTGACGTTTTGTGGGTTAGTACAAATGAGTGAGGGCTAAATGGTTTTTCTTCAGTCAATTTTCAAGATGTTATTTCACACACAACTAGATGTAATCCTTGCAATCTACTAGATGTAATCTTTGCAGTCTAAATGAAAACCTATAAGCAATGAACAGAGCCAGAACTAGCAATTTTCTGTAAAATTAGAGCATGGTTTCAGCTTCTGGGTTGTGGTCACCGCCACTGACTGCTTTAGTTTCCATTCCCAGCACAATCTGCAGCAGCTAAGAACGCATAGCTCTTCATAACCACAGCCCTGTTTCAACGAAGACTGTGTGGCTGCAGGAAACTGCAACCCACCATTTTGGTGAAGAGGCTGTTTGACTTTCCATTTACATTCTGTGCATGTCCATTTTTTACTAATTCTCCCAAAGCCTGAGGACTCTTAAAGATTTGGTGAAGAGACTGGCCAGTTTCACTCAAGTCAGTTTCCCTCACCTGGCTCCCCTTGGCATTGAGGAGACAGACACTAAATACCGCCCCCCCCCCACCTTATTGACGCAGTTGATTCAATTAATTCACACTAACTTGTTTATTAACAGAATTCTAGAACTACACTATTGGAAGGGAAGAGGGTTCCCCAAGCCCAAACCTACCAATAGAAATCTGACGATCATCAAAATGTAAAACCTTGTCCACATGAGCACACAGTGAGAAAAGGTGACCATATTCACTGTACCTCAAAGGTGCTGAGGGAAACAAGTTGGAGAAAAAAAAAAATGCTCATGCCATCATATCTCCTTTCTCCAGATTTGGTTCATGTATCAGTCAGCTGCACAAACCTACCTAGTCAAAGCAGTTTTCAGTTGACCTGAGGGAATAACAAGGAATTAGAAGTCATGCACTGTATCTTTAAGAGCCAATCACTTAGCCTAGGAAACTGGACATGCATTCCAAAGCTTGTCCACATGCAAACATACCTAGGTATTAATGAACTGTGCTCTCATCTGTGAAAGGTTTGAAAATGACATCCTGCAAGTGTTTTATTCTCTGTTGCCAGGGACACTGGACCCCTCGAGCCCATTTAAAAGTGAGACTGTATGTGAAATCACTGTTTTAAAAAATACTAAGAGCTAGTAGTTTTCACTGTTATTTAATAATCACTTTTAAATTTGTACATGTTGCCCAGGCGTGGTGCCTTATGCCTGTAATCCCAGCACTTTGGGAGGCCGAGGAGGGCAGATCACTTGAGACCAGGAGTTGAATACCAGTTTGGCCAAAATGGTAAAACCACATCTCTACTAAAAATATGGAAATTAGCCTATCCTGGTGGCACGTGCCTGTAATCCCAGCTACTCAGGAGACTGAGACACGAGAATCACTTGAACCTGGGAGGTGGAGGTTGCAGTGAGCACAGATTGTGCCACTGCATTCCAGCCTGGGTAACACAATGAGTCTCAAAAAAAATTAAAAATAAATAAATAAAAATGGTACATATGAAATTTCTCAAAAGTGTGGCCTTGGCCTGAGTATTTTTCATTCATTGTACTGTATACCTGGGGATACTTTTCAATCCAGATAATTTGGAATTTTTTCTTGTATTTTTTTTTTTCTTATATATTTTCATTCCCACAATTTTCTATTTTCTCTTTCAGGAATTCCAGAGAGAGAGATGAACCTTCTGGATTTGATGCCTTAACTTCTGGATTGATTTTCAAATATTCTTAATCTCTTTATTCTTACTTTTTATTTATTTATATTTTGTTCAGCTCTCAAGGAGATTTCCTCACCTTTATCTTCAGATCCTTCTATTAATTTGAGGAGAGGGTTGCCATCACAGTTTTTTTTTTTTACTAAAAGTTTTTTCTTCTATCACTCTTTTTTTTTTTTTTTTTTTTTTTTTGAGACGGAGTCTCGCTCTGTCGCCCAGGCTGGAGTGCAGTGGCCGGATCTCAGCTCACTGCAAGCTCCGCCTCCTGGGTTCACGCCATTCTCCTGCCTCAGCCTCCCGAGTAGCTGGGACTACAGGCACCCGCCACCTCGCCCGGCTAGTTTTTTGTATTTTTTTTCAGTAGAGACGGAGTTTCACCGGGTTAGCCAGGATGGTCTCGATCTCCTGACCTCGTGATCCGGCCGTCTCGGCCTCCCAAAGTGCTGGGATTACAGGCTTGAGCCACCGCGCCCGGCCTCTTCTATCACTCTTTCTATACTTAAAGCACCCCTATTTTTATGTAACGAAGGCAGTGTCTTCTCTGAACTCTCAGAAGATGTCACAGTTCAGTTGAATTTTCCTTCATCTTTCATTGTTTATCTGGGGGTAATAATGGTAAGTAATACGATTTGGGGGAGGATTCAATGTGCCAATACATCCAAAGTACTTAGAATGGGCCAGGCGCAGTGGCTCACGCCTCTAATCCCAGCACTTTGGGAGGCCGAGGCGGGCAGATCAAGAGGTCAAGAGATTGAGACCATCCTGGCTGATGTGGTGAAACTCCGTTTCTACTTAAAATACAAAAAATTAGCTGGGCGCGCGTAGTCCCAGCTACTCAGGAGGCTGAGGCAGGAGAATCGCTTGAACCTGGGAGGTGGAGGTTGCGGTGAGCCGAGATCGCGCCACTGCACTCCAGCCTGGCAACACAACAAGACTCCGTCTCAACAAAAAAAAGTACTTACAATGGTGCTATGCCAGATATTTTTGTTTACTTCTCCAAAGCCACTATGCACCCTGATTCACTCTTCTGTGTGTACTTCATCATGGGCTCTCCTGCCTGACATTTCTGGTTTGGTTTGGCCCAGTGAAAATCCTCTCATGGTATCAGTGAGAGGGAGAAGAGTGAGTTTAGTGTATTCATTCCCCCAGCTCCCACCCGAAGGATTGCCTTGGGCTGGTTGCATCTCTTATCATCAGGTCACAGCTTCTCTCAAGGAGTCCTTTCTGAATTCCTGTAACCCTTCTAGCCTAGTATAGTAACAACTCCACTGTCACTAGCCCCAGGATATTGTATTGTCCCTACACACTGCCCAAACTTTGTGTATTGTCCCTTTATTAAAACCTCCTAATTTGAACATTATATTTGAATATGCTGCTGAGCCTCTAATAGATACTGCTTCCTGATATAGTAAACATTATATATGTCTACTATTGTCATTTATGTTATTCCACCATTTGCTTTCCATTTTCATATGTTGTGGTCCAAGGATAAACAGATCTTTGGAATCATCCAAGATCGGTTTTGTGTTTCTATTTTTGGCTATCATGATGGATTGTTTTCTGGGAAGATAAATGAAAGCGTATTTCAAAAACAAAGGCAAAACACTTTTTCAGGCATATGAAAGCTGAAAGAATTCATCACCAGCAGACCTCCAATACAAGAAATGTTCAATGGACTTTCTTTGAACAGAAACAGAATGATACTCTATGGACATGTGGATCCAAACAACAGAATGAAGAGCACTAAACATGCAACTATGTCGGAAAATAGGACAGGCTTTTTTATTTTTATTTTTTGAGACAGAGTCTCGCTCTGTTGCCCAGGCTGGAGTGCAGTGGCACAATCTCAGCTCACTGCAAGCTCTGCCTCCCGGGTTCATGCCATTCTCCTGCCTCAGCCTCCCGAGTAGCTGGGACTACAGGCCCGCCACCACGCCAGGCTAATTTTTTGTATTTTTAGTAGAGACGGGGTTTCACTGTGTTAGCCAGGATGGTCTCGATCTCCTGACCTCGTGATCCACCTGCCTCGTCCTCCGAAAGTGCTGGGATTACAAGCGTGAGCCACCGCGCCCGGGTGAGGCTTTTCTTATTATTTATTTATTTACTTTTTTTTTTTTCTTTTGAGACAGAGTCTCGTTCTTTCGCCCAGGCTGGAGTGCAGTGGCGCGATCTCGGCTCACTGTAAGCTCTGCCTCCCGAGTTCATGCCATTCTCCTGCCTCAGCCTCCCGAGTAGCTGGGACTACAGGCGCCCGCCACCACGCCAGACTAATTTTTTGTATTAGAGACGGGGTTTCACCGTGTAAGGCAGGATGGTCTTGATCTCCTGACCTCGTGATCCGCCCGCCTCGGCCTCCCAAAGTGCTGAGATTACAGGCGTGAGCCACGCCCGGCCTTTATTATTTAAACCTCTTTAAAAGTAATTAGTTCTAGGTCGGGCATGGTGGCTCATGCCTGTAATCCCAGCACTGTGGGAGGATCATTTGAGCCCAAGAGGCAGAGCTTGCAGTTAGCCAAAATCGAGCCACTTTACTTGCAGCCTGGGTGACAGAGCAAGACACTGTCTTTAAAAAAAAAAAAAAAAAAAGCCAGCCACAGTGACTCATGCCTGTAATCTCAGCACTTCAGGAGGCCAAGGCGGGCGGATCACCTGAGGTCAGGAGTTTTAAGACCAGCCTGGCCAATATAGTGAAACCCCGTCTCTACTAAAAATACAAAAATTAGCTGGGCATGATGGTGCATGCCTATAGTCCCAGCTACTTGGGAGGCTGAAGCATGAGGATCTCTTGAACCTGGGAGGCGAAGGTTGCATAGAGCCAAGACTGCACCTCCGCACTCCAGCCTGGGCAACACAGCAAGACTCCATCTCAAAAAAAAAAAAGTAATTAGTTATAGCCATGACGTAGTAACGGGGACCAGATTTGCCCTTGCAACTGAAATAAAAACAAAAAGATGAAAAAACCTATAAAGCTATAGCTTTGAAGACACTGGACATCAGGCAATGAAGGACAGTGACCCTAAGAGAAGAGATATTTAAATGAGGTGAGCCCTGCAATTGCTCCAACTTACAGTCTTGAAAGGGATTTCAGGACACAGCACAGGGAGGGTGTCCATTTGCATTGCTATAAAGGAATACCTAGCCTGGTTAATTTATGAAGAAAAGTTTATTTGACTCATGGTTCTGCAGGCTGTACATGAAGCATAGTGCTGGCCTCTGCTTCTGGTAAGGGCCTCAAGAAGCTTCCAATCATGACAGAAGGTGAAGGGCAGCCAGCGTGTCAGATGTCGAGAGAGAGTGAGAGAGCAAGAAGGAAGTTCCAGACTCTTAAACAACCAGATCTTGTGTGAACTCAGATAACTCATCACTGTCAGGAGGACACTAAGACATTCATGAGGAATCTGCCCTCATGGTTCAAACACCTCCCACTAGGCCCCACCTCCAACATTGGGGATTATAGTTCAACATGAGATTTGGAAGGGACAAACATCCAAAGTATATCAGAGGGGGATCCCAGGTAGAGTCCAGTGAACTTTCTGAGTGGAAGTGTTGGAACTGAGAGCTTAGGGAGACCAAGGCAGCTACAGTTTACAGAACAAAGAGGAGAGCACTCCATGGAGAGACAACCTCAGAGATCTGTAGAGAGTCCCCCTCAGGTATTAAGCAGAGCATTGAAAAGTGCATACATGTGAAGAAAATACCCAAGGCTGAGGGGAAATACCCTAAAAAAATTAGAACACACATAGTGCTTGGAATAGTGCCTATTCTCACAAATCAGACTAGAAGAATATCATAATTCACAAGACATTGGGTAAAGTACTCAGAAGGGTCTAGTTTCAGTAGTGGAGAATAATTAGTCCTAGAGTAAACACTGCTCTGGTCCAACCTAATAAATCTTAAAGACCAAATAGTATCAAATTGTTTCCAAGTAACCTAACTGCATCCTGGAGCAAAGCTCAACAACATTTATGGGAATACAAAATTATCCAGCACTGAATAGGGTAAAACTCACAGTGCCTGCCATCTAATCAAAGACTACAAGACATGCAAAGCAGGAAAATACAACCCATAGGAGAAAAACATAAAAACCAATCCAAACTGACTTATACCTGACAGAAATGTTAGAATTAGCAAACAAGGATGTTAAAACAGTTGTTACAGCTGTATTCCATATTTTTAATGTTAAGTAGAAACATGAAAGAGATGAAAAAAGACCAAAATATGATTTCTACAGATGAAAATTACCATCAATGAGATGAAAAACATGGCCAGGCGCGGTGGCTCAAGCCTGTAATTCCAAGACTTTGGGAGGCCGAGGCAGGCAGATTACCTGAGGTCAGGAGTTTGAGACAAGCCTGGCCAACATGGTGAAACCCTGTCTCTACTAAAAATACAAAATTTAGCCAGGCATGGTAGCACACGCCTATAATCCCAGCTACTCGGAAGGCTGAGGCAGGAGAATTGCTTGAGCCTGGGAGACGGAGGTTGCAGTGAGCCAAGATCGTGCTACTGCACTCCAGCCTGGCCAACAGAGTGAGACACTGTCTCAAAAAAAAAAAAAAAAAAAACACTGGAGGGGATTAAGAGGACATTGCAGAAGAAAATACTAGTGAAAAAGACAGCAATATAAATTATTGAACGTGAAACATAGAGAAAAGAGAATTTTAAAATGAAAAGAGCATCAGAGAGCCATGAGATAACTTTCAGTGCCCTAATATGTATATAGTTGGAATCTCTGAAGAGATGGAGAGAGGTAGGAAACAAAAATTGAAATAAAGCCAAAATTTCTCCAAACTTGATGAAAACTATAAACTCACAGATCCAAGAAGTTTAATGAACCCTCAAGCACAAGAGGCAGAAGAAAAATACAAGACATTTATAGTCAAGTTTCTCAATACCAGTGATAAAGAGAAAAATCTTACAAAGCAGCCAGAGGAGGAAAACATGTTACATACAGAGGAACAAAGATAAGGATTACAGAAGAATTCTCATTGGAAACAAGGCAAGCAAGAAGACAGTGAGCAGTATCTTTAAATACTGAGAGATGGCCGGGTGCGGTGGTTCATGCCTGTAATCCTGAGAAGTGACAATGTGCTAGCAGCCCTCGCTCTCAGCACCTCCTCGGCCTCCGTGTCCACTCTGGCGGCACGTGAGGAGCCCTTCAGCCCGCCACTGCACTGTGGGAGCCCCTCTCTGGACTGGCCGAGGCCAGAGCCAGCTCCCTCTGCTTGTGGGGTGGTGTGGAGGGAGAGGCGTGAGCGGGAACCGGGGCTGCCCGCAGCGGCTCCCAGTCCAGCACGAGTTCTGGGGGGTGCGGGCGCCGGCTCCGCACTCGGGATGGCCAGCCGGCACCTCCGGCCAAAGGCAGTGAGGGGCGTAGCACCTGGGCCAGTAACTGCAGATGTTGCGCTGGGTCCCCCAGCACTGCCGGCCCACATGCACCTCCCTGGAATTCTCATGGGGCCTCAGCCGCCTCCCCGCAGGGCAGGGCTTGGAACCTGCAGCCCGCCATGCCCGAGGCCTCCTGTCCGCACCTTGGGCTCCTGCGCAGCCTGAGTCTCCCTGACGAGCGTTACCCCCTGCTTCCTGATGCCCAGTCCCATCAACCCTCCAAGGGCTGAGGAGTGCAGGCACATGGCTCAGGACTGGGGGCAGCTCCGCCTGCAGCCCCAGTGCGGGATCCACTAGGTGAAGCCAGCTGGGCTCCTGAGTCTAGTGGGGACTTGGAGAACCTTTATATCTAGCTAAGGGATCCTAAACACACCAATCAGCACTGTGTGTCTAGCTCAGGGTTTGTAGACAAGGTTTGTAAATACACCAATCAGTACCCTGTGTCTAGCTCAAGGTTTGTAAATACACCAATCAGTACTCTGTATCTAGCTAACCTAGTGGCGACTTGGAGAACTTTTCTGTCTAACACTCTGTGTCTAGCTCAGGGCTTGTAAATACACCAATCAGCAGTCTGTCAAAATGGACCAATCAGCAGGATGTGGGTGGGGTCCGATAAGGGAATAAAAGCAGGCTGACTAGCCAGCCAGCAGCCTCGACCTTGGTTCACCTTCACTGGAAGGTGAAGCTTTATTCTTTTGCTTTTTACAATAAATCTTGCTGCTGCTCACTCTTAGGGTCCATGCTGCCTTTAAGAGCTGTAACACTCAACGGCAAAGGTCTGCAGCTTCACTCCTGTCAGCAAGACCACGAACCCACCAGAAGGAAGAAGCTCCAGACACATCTCAACCTCTGAAGGAACAAACTCCGGACACACCATCTTTAAGAACTGTAACACTCACTGCGAGGGTCTGCGGCTTCATTCTTGAGGTTAGACCAAGAACCCACCAATTCCAGACACAATCCCAGCACTTTGGGAGGCCGAGGCGGGCGGATCACAAGGTCAGGAGATCGAGACCAGCCTGGCTAACCCCGTCTCCACTAAAAATACAAAAAAATTAGCCGGACGTGGTGGCAGGCGCCTGTATTCTCAGCTACTTGGGAGGCTGAGGCCAGGAGAATGGCATGAACCAGAAGGTGGAGCTTGCACTGAGCAGAGACCACGCCACTGCACTCCAGCCTGGGTGACAGAGTGAGACGCCGTCTTAAAAAAACAAAAAGAAAAAAAAAACTGAAAGAACAATAAATAGCTCAACCTAGAATTCTGTACACAATGAAAATATATTTCCAAAATGAAGACAAAGACTTTCAAACATAAAAAAGCTGAATTTATTACCAAAATACCAGCATTACAAGAATACTAAAGGGTGCAGGGGCTCACACCTGTAATCCCAACACTTTGGGAAGCCAAGGCGGGTGGATCACGAGGTCAGGAGTTTCAGACCAGCCTGACCAAAGAGATCAGCCTGGACAACATGGTAAAACCCCGTCTCTACTAAAAATACAAAAATTAGCCAGGTGTGGGGGCGGGCACCTGTAATCCCAGCTACTCTGGAGGCTAAGGCAGGAGAATTGCTTGAACCCGGGAGGTGGATGTTGCAGTGAGCCCAGACTGCACCATTGCACTCCAACCTGGGTGACAGAGTGAGACACCGACTCAAAAAAAAAAAAAAAAAAAAAAAAAAAAAATCCTTGAAGCAAAGAAAATGATGGCAAATAGTTGCTTTAACATTCGAAAATTAGTCAATGCAAATTACCAAAGTAAAAAAAAAAAAAAGATGCAGAAAAATGCATTTAACAAAATTCAGCATACTGATTTAAAAAATAATCTTCAGCAAACTAGGAATACAGGGAAATGTTTTGACGCTGATAAAGGATATCTATAACAAACTATGACTAACCCCACATTACAGAAAAACTGCTTTCCCCCTAAGATTGGAAACAAAAAAAGGATGTTCATTCTTACCACTTTTATTCAGCATTGTACTGGAGATCCTAAATAGGGTATTACATAAAAATAAATAAATAAAAGGCATCCCAATTGTAAAAGGAAAGGTAAAACTGTCTTAATTTACAGGTAATATGATTAGGTAGAAAATTTTATGGATATACCAAAAAGCAACCAAAACTAGTGAATAAGCTTAGCAAGTTTGTAGGATACACGATAAACATACAAAAAGCCGTTATGTTTCTATATGATAGCAATGACCAGTGACACATTTGAATTTGAAACAATACCATTTAGCATCAAAAATATGAAAAACTTAGAGATACATTTGAGAAAAATATGCAAAATGTACACTGAAAATTATAAAACATTGAAGAAGAAAGTATTAACACTTAAAAGACCTAAGAGAATGGAAAGATACACCATGTTCATAGATGGAAGACTCAATATTGTTAAGATGTCAGCTCTCCCTCAAATTAATTCATAGATTTAACACAATACAAACCTAAATCTAAGTGGGCTGTTTTGTAAAGATTGACAATCTGATTCTAAAAGTGGAATGAAAATCTAAGAGAACTAGAATAGCCAAAACAATTCTGAAAAAGAACAACAAAGTTGAAAGACTTACCCAAAGCTCACTATAATGCTACAATAGCCAAGACTGTGTAATTCTGGTATAAAAATGGACAGTTGGGGCTGGGAGCAGTGACTCGTGCCTGAAATCCTAGCGCTTTGGGAGGCTGAGGCAGGCAGATCACCTGAGGTCGGGAGTTCGAGACCAGCCTGACCAACATGGAGAAACCTTGTCTGTACGAAAAATACAAAATTAGCCGGGTGTGGTGGCACAGGCCTGTAATCCCAGTTACTCGGGAGACTGAGACAGGAGAATTGCTTGAACCCAGGACACGGAGGTTGTGGTGAGCCGAGATTGTGCCATTGCACTCCAGCCTGGGCAACCAGGGCGAAACTCCGTCTCAAAAAAATAAAATAAAATAAAAGATGGACAGTTGGCCAGGCGCGGTGGTTCATGCCTGTAATCCCAGCACTTTGGGAGGCCGAGGAGGATAGATCACCTGAGGTCAGGAATTCAAGACCAGCCTGGCCAACATGGTGAAACCCTGTCTTTACTAAAACCACAAAAATTAGTTGGGTATGATCTGATGCGCACCTGTAATCCCAGCGACTTGGGAGGCCAAGGCAGGAGATTCACTTGAACCTGGGAGATGGAGGTTTCAGTAAGCCGAAATCACACCACTGCACTCCAGCCTGGGCAACAGAGGAAGACTCAGTCTCAAAAAAAAAAAAAAAAAAAAAAAAAAGGTGGACTGTCAATAGATACAAATAAGAGTCCAGAAATATAACCAAACATGTATGGTCAATTGATTTTCAACAGGATTACAAAGTGAATTCAGTGATAAAGGATAATCGTTTCAATACATATTGTTAGAACAACTGGATATTTATATGCAACAAAACCTAATAATTTAGGCCTTTACATTACATCTTATACAAAAATAAATGGATCATAAACATAAATGTAAAACCGAAAACTATATAACCTCTAGAGGAAATCAGGAGAAAATATTTGTGACCTTGGGTTAGGCAAAGATTTCTTAAATGGGACCCCCAAATCATAATCCACAAAAGAAAAGAATTGATAACTGAGACATCATTAAAATTAAGAACTTCTGTTCTTCAAGATATGGATTAAAACACTGAAAACAAAGCCACAGAGTGGTAGAAAATATTTGCAAATCACATCTCTGACAGAAAATCTGAATCCAGAATAAAGAAATTTCAAAATTCGGCCAGGTGTGACTCACACCTGTAATCCCAGCACTTTGGGAGGCTGAGGAAAGTGGATCATTTGAGATCAGGAGTTTGAGACCAGCCTGGCCAACATGGTGAAACCCGGTCTCTACTAATAATACAAAAATTAGCGGTGCATGGTGGCAAGTGCCTCTAATCCCAGCTATTCGGGAGGCTGAGACAGGAGAATCACTTGAGCCCAGGAGGCAGAGGTTGCAGTGAGTGGAAATCACACCACTGCACTCCAGGCTGGGTGACAGAGTGAGACTCAATCTAAAAAAAAAAAAAAAAATTAAAATTCAACAATAAGAAAACAACCCAATTTTAAAAGGGGCAGAAGATTTAGACACTGACCAAAGAAGATATATGAATGGCAAATAAGCATATGAAAAGACATTCAACATTACTCGTCATTAGGTTAATGCAAATTAATGTCACAATGAGATACCACTACTCACCTACTCAGCTATTATAAATCTAAAGTTAAAAAGACCAACCATGGCAAATAGCATAAGAAAAATTGTTCAACATCACTAATCATCAGGGAAATGCAAATAAAAACCACATTGATATTATCTCACACCCATTAGTGGCTACTGTAAAAAAAAAAAAAACAGAAAATAAGTTAGCAAGGAAGTAGAAAAATTGTACTTCAGTGGGGATGTAAAACGGTGCCACTGCTATGGCAAGCAGTATGGCAGTTCCTCAAAAAACTAAAAACAGAATTACCATGTGATTCAGCAAGCCCAATGCTGGGTATACACCCAAAATAATTGAAAGCAGGATCTTGAAAAGATATTTGCACACCCATGTTTGTTTCAACATTATTCACAATGGCCAAGAGGTGGAAGCAACCCAAGTATCAATGGATTAATGGATAAACAAACTATGGTAAATACATAAAATGGAATATTAGTCAGCTTTAAAAACAAAGGAAATTATGATACATGCTACAGCATGGTTGAGCCTTGAGGACATTATGCTAGGTGAGATAAGCCAGTCATAAAAAGACAAACTCTGGATGATTCCACTTATATGATGTATCTAAAGTAGTAAAATTCATAAAAACAAAATAGAATAGTGGTTGCCAGGGGCTGGGTAGAGGAGAACATAAGGAGTTTTTGTTTAATGGAGATAAGAGTTTTAGTTTTGCAAAATAAGAAAGTTCTGGAACTTTATTGTACAATAATGTTAATATATTTAACACTACTGTATACTTGGAGCCAATTAAGATGGTAAATATTATGTTGGGATTTTTACTTATTTATTTTGAGATGTAGTCTCACTCTATCACCCAGGCTGGAATGCAGTGGTGTGATCTCAACTCACTGCAACCTCCGCCTCCTGGGTTCAAGCGATTCTCCTGCCTCAGCCTCCCGAGTAGCTGGGACTACAGGCGTGTGCCACCATGCCCGGCTAATTTTTATGTTTTTGTTTTTTTTTTTTTTAACTACAATTAAAACTAAGTAAAAGTAGGCTGGGCTCGATGGCTCACGCCTGTAACCCCAGCACTTTGGGAGGCCAAGGAGAGTGAATTGCCTGACCTCAGGAGTTCATGATCAGCCTGGGCAACATGGTGAAACCCCATCTCTACTAAAATACAAAAAATTAGCTGGCGTGTTGGTGGGCGCCTGTAAGTCCCAGTTTCTCGGGAGGCTGAGGCAGGAGAATTGCTTGAACCTGAGATGCGGGAGTTGCAGTGAGCCAAGATAATGCCATTGCACTCCAGCCTAGGCAACAAAGCGAGACTCCGTCTCAGAAAATAAAATAAAAATAAATAAATAAATAAATAAATAATATAAACCAGGGCTGCGCATGGTGACTCATGGCTATAATCCCAGTGCTTTGGGAGGCTGAGGTGGGAGGATCACTTGAAGCTAGGAGTTCTAGACCAGCCTGGGCAAAGTTATGAGATCTTATCTCTACTTAAAATAAAATTATACATTAGCCACACATGGTAGTGCATGCCTATTAGTTTCAGCTATTCAGGATGCTGAGGTGGTAGAATCACTTGAGGTTAGGAGTTTGAGGCTTCGATGAGCTAGGATCATGCCACTGCACTCCAGCCTGGGTGACACAGCGAGGCCGTGTCTCTAAAAAAAATTAAAAACTAAAAATAAATCAAACTTCTGGTCCAGATAAGATGATGTAGACTCTTTCCTCCCTGTTCCTCTCCACTAAGCACAACTATAAACCCTAGAAATAATTCAAGAGGCAACCAAAGAAGAACTCTGAAGGCTAAGAATAGGAAGGTAAACTAGTTTAGGACCCTGGAAGCAGAGAAACAACACAGTGGCAGGGTATCTTACCCCCCACTCAACAGAAGACACTGACCCAGACCCAGCATTTCTTGAAGCAGCAATAGAAGACAGCCCAGGTAGGCTCATTTTCCCAGATCCAACAGGAGCCTTCCAACACCACCAGGTGAGGCCAGCCCCACCAGAGATGGGGATCGGTTGGGAGCCCTGCTAACAATAAGTGCCATAGGAAATAGTTTCCTTCCCCACTAAGAGGTACCAAGATAACCAGGGGGTACGTGCAAGAGGGACCCTGCCACAAGTGGCTCAGCCCAGGAAGCCTCTTTGTTCCCGTTGGCCTGAGACTCCTCTTCCCGACCCAGAGATGGCAAGGTCCCATCACAGCAAGAACCTGGCCCAGGAAGCAGTCGTTAGCCCCCACAAGCAAAGGGGATCCTGCTAAGCATCCAACCGGAGAGACATCTTCATCCTCAAGGTTCTGAGTCTCATCTCCCCAACTGAGAGACACCTGGTGGTCCAGCCTGGGGAACCTCTGTTCCCTCCAGCAGCACCAACAAGGACCAGTGGGAGCCTCAGCAGCCCCAGATAAACCAAGCAGACCAAAATTACACTGAAAAGGCTCTGAAAACCTGTCATTGGAACCACAGCCCATAAAATTAGGCCAGGACCTGCACAGTAACCTAAACAAGGTAACTGCCTGTTAAAAGATTTAAGTAGGCTGGGCGCAGTGGCTCAAGCCTGTAATCCCAGCACTTTGGGAGGCCAAGACGGGCGGATCACGAGGTCAGGAGATCGAGACCATCCTGGCTAACACGGTGAAACCCCGTCTCTACTAAAAAAATACAAAAAAACTAGCCGGGTGTGGTGGCGGGCACCTGTAGTCCCAGCTACTCAGGAGGCTGAGGCAGGAGAATGGTGTAAACCCGGGAGGCGGAGCTTGCAGTGAGCTGAGATCCGGCCACTGCACTCCAGCCTGGGTGACAGAGCGAGACTCTGTCTCAAAAAAAAAAAAAAAAAAAAAAAAATTAAAAAAATTTAAGTAATATTCTCCTATTGTAATAGAAAAATGTCTAGAATATAATAAAAAATCACCCATCATGCCAAAAACCAGGAAAATTACTTCTCCAACTCCTTTCTCAGCCTCCCAAAAAGCTGGGATTACAGGTGTGAGCCACCACACGTGGCCTTGATTTTCTGTCTACTTTTTTTATTAATTAAAGAAGTACTAAAATTTCCAACTGTAAGTTTGGATGTGTCTATTACTCCTTTAAATTCTATCAGTTTTGGGATATGTATTTTGAAGGTTATTGGATACCAACACATTCAGGATTGTTTTATCTTCTTGATGAAATTACCCCTTCATGGTTACGAAATGTTTCTCCCTTAGCTCTAGTAATATTCCTCATTATAAAGTCTCTTTATATTACCATAACCACTCTAGCTTTCTTTTGACTTGTAGTATATATTTTGTCATCTTATATATTTTAATCTATGTGTACATATGTATGTATGTGTGTGTATATATATATTTTGAGACAGAGTCTCAGTCTATCACCCAGGCTGGAGTGCAATGGCCCAATCTCAGCTCACTGCAACTTTCATCTCCTGGGTTCAAGCAATTCTCCTGCCTCAGTCTCCCAAGTAGCTGGGATTACAGGCACCTGCCACCACGCCCAGCTAATTTTTTGTATTTTTAGTGGAGATGGGGTTTTACCATGTTGGCCAGGCTGATCTCGAACTCCCGACCTCAAGTGATCCGTCTGCCTTGGCCTCCCAAAGTGCTGGGATTACAGGCTTGAGCCACCACGCCCAGCCTAATATATATTTAAATAGATTTATTGCAGACAGCATATAGACAGCATGTATATGAGTCTTGCCTTTTTTTTTTTTTTTTTTTTTTTTTTTTTTTGAGACGGAGTCTTGCTCTGTCACCAGGCTGGAGTGTAGTGGCATGATCTCGGCTCACTGCAACCTCTGGCTCCCTGGCTCAAGCGATTCTCCTGACTCAGCCTCCTGAGTTGCTGGGATTACAGGCACATGCCACCAGGCCCACCTAATTTTTGTATTTTTAGTAGAGACAGGGTTTCACCATGTTGGCCAGGATGGTCTCCATCTCCTGACCTTGTGATCTGCCCACTTTAGCCTCCCAAAGTGCTGGGATTACAAGCATGAACCACCGCGCCTGGCCTCTTGCTTTTTTTTCCCTAATGTAGCCTGACAGTCTCTTTCATTTGGAAACTTTATACCCTTTATGTTTAATGTAATTAATAATATAATTCATTTTAAGTCTGCCATCTTGTTAGTTGTTTTTTGTATGTTCCATTTGTTTTAGATTCCACTTTCTCTCTTTCCCAACTTTTTTGGGATTAATTACTTTTTTTTTGTTTTTTGAGACAAAGTCTCGTTCTGTCACCCAGCCTGGAGTACAGTGGCAAGGGAACCTCAGCCTCCCGGGTTCAAGTCATTCTCATGCCTCTGCCTCCCAAGTAGCTGGGATTACAGGCACATGCCACCGCGCCCGGCTATTTTTTATATTTTTAGTAGAGACAGCATTTCGCCATGTTGGCCAGCTGGTCTCCAACACCTGACCTCAAGTGATCTGCCTGCCTTGGCCTCCCAAAGTGCTGGGATTACAGGCGTGAGCCACTGCACCTGACCAGATTAAGTATTTTCTAATACTTAATCTATATATATATATATATATACACACACACACACACACACTTTCTAATACTTTATATATATATACTTAATCTAATACTTAATACTTAATTAAGTATTTTCTAATACTTAATCTGCCCTTTAGTAGTTACTCTCTTTGGGCTTTTTTGTTTTTTTTTTTGTTTGTTTAGTGTTTGTTCTTTAAATTATCACCATCTACCTTCAAATAATATCATACCGGCTGGGCGCGGTGGCTCATGCCAGTAATCCCAGCACTTTGGGAGGCCGAGGCAGGTGGATCATGAGGTCCAGAGTTCAAGAGCAACCTGGACAATATGGTGAAACCCCATCTCTACTGAAAATACAAACATTAGCCGGAAGTGGTGGCAGGCGCCTGTAATCCCAGCTACTTGGGAGGCTGAGGCAGGGAACTGCTTGAACCCAGGAGATGGAGATTGCAGTGAGCTGAGATGGCACCACTGCACTCCAGCCTGGGTGACAGAGTGAGACTCCATCTCAATAATAACAATAATAATAATATCATACCGTTTCATGTATAACGTAGAATCTTACACCAATATACTTCCATTTCCTTCACCCCTTTCTCTGTGGTAGTGTTGTTACACATGTGTCTTCTCATGTTTTAAGCTCCAAAATTTATTATTATTTTCACATAATAGAGATAGAGATATTTCTTTTAAAGAAATAAAGCAATTAGAAAAAATTGTTATATCTGTGAAAATATTTACCTTTTCTTTTTTTTTTTTTTTTTTTTGAGATGGAGTTTCACTCTTGTTGCCGAAGCCAAAGTACAATGGCACCATCTCGGCTCACTGCAACCTCCACCTCCCAGGTTCAAGCAATTCTCCTGCCTCAGCCTCTGGAGTGGCTGGGATTACAGGCATGCACCACCATGCCTGGCTAATTTTGTATTTTCAGTAGAGACACGGTTTCTCCATGTTGGTCAGGCTGGTCTCAAACTCCTGACCTCAGGTGATCTGCCCGCCTTGGCCTCTCAAAGTGCTGGGATTACAGGCGTGAGCCACTGCACCCAGCCGTATTTACCTTTTCTAGTACTCTTATTTCGTTTGTACAGAAAAAAGTTTCCATTTGGTATCATTTTATTTCAGTCTGAAGAACTTTCTTTGAACATTTTTTATATTGGAGATATATACTAACAATAAACCTCTCAGCTTTTATTTGAAAAATCTTTAATTTTGTTTTAATTTTTAAACAGTATTTTCACTGAAAATAGAGTTTTAATCTATAATTTTTTTTCTCTCAGCACTTTAGAGATATTACTTCATTGTCTTATGTTTTGCAGTTTCTAACCAGAAGCCTGAGAATAATTCTTATCTTTGTTCTTCTGTATGTAATGTGTATTTGGGGTTGAGAGGGGCCTGCATGTAAGATTGTATCTTAATCATTGGTTTTTAGTGATTTTAATTATGACATGCCTTGGTGAGGTTTGTATGTGTGAGAATTTTTTTTTTTTTTTTTTTTTTTTTTTTGAGACGGAGTCTCACTGTGTCTCCCAGGCTGGAGTGCAGTGGCGTGATCTCGGCTCACTGCAAGCTCCGCCTCCCGGGTTCACGCCATTCTCCCGCCTCAGCCTCCCAAGTAGCTGAGACTACAGGTGCCCGCCACCACGCCCGGCTAGTTTTTTGTATTTTTAGTAGAGACGGGGTTTCACCATGTTAGCCAGGATAGTCTCGATCTCCTGACCTCGTGATCCACCCGCCTCGGCCTCCCAAAGTGCTGGGATTACAGGCTTGAGCCACCGCGCCCGGCTGAGAATGTTTATCCTACTTGGCATTCAATGAATTTCTTGGGTTTCTGAGTTTGTGATTTCCATAAAATTTGCAAAACTATAAGCCAATATTTATTAAAATAGTTTTTTTGTACTATCCTTCCTTAAGAGACTCCAATTATGAATATGTTAGACCACTCCATATTTTTCCAGAAGTCAGTGAGGCTCTGTTCATTTGGTTAAAAAATATTTTTAACATTTGTGCTTCATTTTTAAAAACAGATTATATTGCTAGGTTCTTAAGTTTACTGATTTATGTTTTAGCAGTGTCTAATCTCAATACCTCCAGAGAAACTTCCATTTTCATTTGATAATATATTTTAATCTTTGGATATTCCATGTGTTGCTCTTTTGTAGTTTCATTTCTTTGCTCATGATATTCATATTTTCACTTAACTGTGTTTACACTCTTATAATAGTTATTTTAATATTTGTATCTGCTAGTTCCAGCATCCCTATCATTTCTGTCTGTTTTCGTTGATTGATTTTCTCTTGGTTATAAGCTAGCACTTTCTGGCTTCTTGGCATGTTTAGTAATATTTTATTAGATGCTGGACATTGTGAGCATCTGAATTTTGTTGCTGTTGTTATCTTAAGGATATTAGGCCTTTTTACTTTTGTTGAGCACCTTGATAAAAAAGAAGAATATTAGTCCGGCCATGGTGGTTTATGCCTATAATCCCAGCACTTTGGGAGGCCAGGAGGATCAGTTGAGCACAGGAGGTCAAGGCTGCAGTGGGCCATGAGTGCACCATCATACTGCAGTGGTGCAATCACAGCTGGAAACAAGAAGAGAAGAGAAAGAAGAGAAGAGAAGATCAGACTTTGTTATGGCAGGCAGGTAAGCTAATTATAGATTAGTTTGATACTTTCAAGGCCTATTTTAATTTTTGCTATGGCAAATATAGATTAGCCTTTACTCAAGGATTATTTCATCTAAGCATGATCCCCCTGAATATTTGTCACATGGCTCAGTTAATTATTGAAGACTTTCCATTGGTTATTCAGGACCTTGGCTAATTGAAGTTCTCACTTCTCCTCACCCAGTTTGAACACTGAGTATTATTCAGTTTACAATTCCCAGTCTTTATTTTCTCAGCCCTGTGAAGGTTTTACCTCACACATGCATGGTCAAGGGGACTTGCTATACAGTCTTCTGAAACTTTTTTTTTTTTTTTTTGAGGCGGAGTCTCGCTCTGTCGCCCAGGCTGGAGTGCTGTGGCGCGATCTCGGCTCACTGCAAGCTCCGCCTCCCGGGTTCCCGCCATTCTCCTGCCTCAGCCTCCCGAGTAGCTGGGACTACAGGCGCCGCCACCACGCCCGGCTAATTTTTTTGTATTTTTAGTGGAGACGGGGTTTCATTGTGTTAGCCAGGATGGTCTCGATCTCCTGACCTCGTGATCCGCCCGTCTCGGCCTCCCAAAGTGCTGGGATTACAGGCTTGAGCCACCGCGCCCGGCCATTCTGAAACTTTTTCTACAAAGCTTCCAATTCTCTAGAATTTTGCCTGGCAACTTTCAGTTACCTTCTGCTCCCCAAATCTTAGAGAGATTGCTCAGCTTCACTTGCATTCCCCTCCCTGCATCCACAACCTCGAAATTGCCTTCAGACAAAATTCTGGTGTGGTTTTAGGGTTTACCTTCTTGTTGCCTTTCTTTTAGGGATTACGATCTACACTGCCTATTGTCTGATTTCTGAATATAGTTGTTTAGAGTATTTTGGCCAGTTTTCTAGTTGTTTATGGGGGATCAGTAAGACTGGAAGCAGGAGTCTCAAAGTCATTTTTTAAATTTCTGTTTTAAAATGTAACAGCTCTGTATACAAACAATGGAATATTATTCAGCCTTAAAAAGAAATCCTGACATATGATACAACATAGATGAACCTTGAGGACGTTATGCTAAGTGAAATAAGCCAATCACAAAAAGGCAAATACTATATGATTCCATTTCTATGAGCTACTTAGAGTAGTCAAATTTATAAAGACAGGAAGTAGAGTGATGGTTACTAAGTACTGCGGGGAGAGGGGAATGGGGAGCTGTTCTTTAATTGGTATAGAGTTTCAGTTTTGCAATATGAAAAGAGGATAGATTATTTGTACAACAGTGTGAATATGCTTAACACTATTGGACTGTATGCTTGTTTTCTCCCATATATATTCTGCTTATGTAGACTGTATACTTAAAATGGTTGAAGCCAGGTGCAGTGGCTCACGCCTGTAATTCCAGCACTTTGGGAGGCCAAGGTGGGCATATCACCTGAGCTCAGGAGTTTGAGACCAGCCTGGCCAACATGGTGAACGTGCCTCTATGAAAAATACAAAAATTAGCCAGCCAGAGAATCACTTGAACCCAGGAGGCAGAGGTTGCAGTGAGCCTAGATTGCACCACTGCACTCCAGCCTGGGCGACAGAGTGAGACTCCGTCTGAAAAAAAAAAGGTCGAGATGGCAAATTTTCTGTTATGTATTTTACAATTTTTTTTAAAAAAACAGCTAACAGTGTTCCAGTGATTTTACATTACACTTAATCTGTGCAACAACCTCTTAAGATGTAGGTGTAATCATTTTATTTTGTTTGTTTTGAGACATGGTCTTGCCCTATTATACAGTGTGTGGTGCAGTGACATGACCATAGCTCACTCTAGCCTTGAACTCCTGGGCTCAAGCAATCCTCCTGCCTCAGCCTCCCGAGTAGCTAGAATTGCAGGCATGCACCTCCATGCCCAGCTAATTTTTAATTTTTTTGTAGAGATAGGGTCTTGTTTTGTTGCCCAGGTTGGTCTTGAACTCCTGACCTCAAAGGATTCTCCCCCTTTGGCCTCCCAAAGCACTAAGATTGCAGGTGTGAACCACTGCAGGTGCTGGCCTAGGTGCCATTTTCTTTTTTTATTTCCGAGATGGAGTCTCGCTCTGTCGCCCAGGCTGGAGTGCAGTGCTGTGATCTCTGTTCACTGCAACTTCTGCCTCACAGGTTCCAGCAATTCTCCCGCCTCAGCCTCCCGAGTAGCTGGGACTACAGGTGCCCACCACCACGCCCAGCTATTTTTTTTTAATTTTTTAGTAGAGATGGGGTTTCACCATATTGGCCAGGCTGGTCTCGAACTCCTGACCTTGTGATCCACCCACCTCAGCCTCCCAAAGTGCCGGGATTACAGGTGGGAGTCACCACACCCTGCTGGTGCAATTATTATCTCAATTTTACAGATGAGAAAACTCAAGACACATAGTTACAACATATATATGTTGTAACTGTTATTATAAATATATATACACATGCTTAAACAACTATAAAATATGTGTGTATATGTGTGTGTGTGTATATATATATATATATATATGCATATATATGCATGCTTTTATAAATGCGGTCTCACTATGTTGCCCAGGCAGGACTCCTAACTCCTGGGCTTAGGTGATCCTCCCACCTCAGCCTCCCCAGTGGCTGGGACTACAGGCATGGGCCACCACACCTGCAGTGACAACATATTTTTTAAAAGAATCCCATTGTACCTTAAATCATGACTCTTTGTAAAAGAGTTGGAAAACCACCAGGCAGATGACCCCACTAAGACATTGTGGCTCATCTTTATTCCCTCTTGTCATTGCCCCGGGTCCTATCCATCTAAGAGCCTTCCACAGTCTTTGAACTCTGGGAAGAATTCTGTCCTGCCTAAATATAAGTATGATAATACTGTAATTCCACAACTACTATGAGATTGTAGTTGTGGAACTACAGAACTCTCCTGGGGAATATTTTTTAACTGCTGTTAGGTAATACAGAAAAGCTGCTAGGGTTTTGAAAACTGCTTAGTGAAGTTTTGCTGCCCTCTGCTGGAATTAAGCTGTATGCTCTTGAACGTCTGGTTTTCAACAGAAGGATTATAAAGCATTTAGTATGCAGTGTTAGAATTTCATGGAGGTGTCTCAGGCATTCTGCAAGGGTCTGGCACAATTTTTTTTTTTTTTTTTTTGAGACAGACTATCATGTTGTTGCCCAGTGTGGAGTGCAGTGGCAAGATCTCAGTTGACTACAACCTCCGCCTCCTGGGTTCAAGGGATTACAGGCATGCGCCATGATGCCTGGCTATATTTTGTATTTTTAGTAGAGACAAGGTTTCACCATGTTGGCCAGGCTGGTCTCGAACTCCTCACCTCAGGTGATCCGCCCGCCTTGGCCTCCCAAGTCCTGGAATTACTGGTGTGAGCCACTATGCCCAGCCCAAATTTTATATTCTAAACGTATTTAAACTATTTTCACAATAAAAACAACATTGTGTCTTTAAATGTTACATATCTTAGTTTGACATACCAGATATTGCCAGAATCTAGTCTTGGAATGGAAAGGGAAAACCTTCCTAAGCCAACCATTCACTCTTCTTATCTGTTCTTATATGTTTGTGTTCCATCACTCCATTTCAAGCCCTGTGGCCTTCCACTAAACCATTTCAATAAGGAAAACACTTATAATGTTTTATAGGTGATGTGATTTTTAGCTTGAAAATTGTTAACTATTGTAAGGTCCTCCGCATCTGAATTATGAATTGGAAGTGTTTATATCCCTTATTTGGCTTTTTTAAAACACCTGTAATTCTAGCACTTTGGGAGGCCAAGCTGGGTGAATCGCTTGAGCTCAGGAGTTCAAGATTAACCTGGGCAACATAGTGAAACCCCATCTCTACAGAAAATACAAAAATTAGCTGGGTGCGGTGGTATGCACCTGTAGTTCCAGCTACCTGGGAGGCTGAAGTGGGAGGGTTGCTTAAGCCCAGGGGCCAGAGGTTTCAGTGAGCCTAGATCTTGCCACTGCACTCCAGCCTGAGAGACAGTGTCTCAAAAACAAAACAAAACAAAAACAAAAACAATTAAACACCTTGGTGCGGTGGCTCACGCCTGTAATACCAGCACTTGAGAGGTGAGGTGGGCAGATCACGAGGTCAGGAGATTGAGGCCATCCTCGCCAACATGGTGAAATCCCATCTCTACTAAAAATACGAAAAAATTAGCTGGGCATGGTGGCGCATGTCTGTAATCCCAGCTACTTGGGAGGTTGAGGCAGGAGAATCACTTGAACCTGGGAGGCAGAGGTTCAGTGAGCCAAGATCGAGCCACTGCACTCCAGCCTGGGCAACAGAGTGAGACTCCATCTCAAAACAACAACAACAACAACAAAAACACATAACAAAACACCTGGCATCATCATTTTATGGTTTATTATTTGGTCCTTTCAGAAAATTATAAATTACTAACATGTTTAAAAAAGGAATGTGGTGGGGCGTGGGGGAAAAATGGCAGCGTCCTTTAGTAACTGTGATTACTAATACTTTAGTAAAACCCATCTCTTTACTTCTTTCCTTCTTCTATGAAATTCTCTCACACTGTAGTGCAACCTCAGTTTGTATCTAGGCTGACAACTACCAAGGATGGAGAAGTTCTAAGCCATCCTTTCCTAGATTTCTGCAACAATGTCCTCACTAGTTTTGTTGACTCCAATCCACCTAAAATTCACCTTCTATAACAAGAACCACAATGCTCACACCTATAATAAAGCACTTTAGAATACCAAGTTGGGAGGACTGCTTGAGCCCAGGGGTTCGAGACCAGCCTGACAACACAGGTAGACCCCTGTCTCTGCAAAAAATAAGAAAATTAGCTGGGTGTGGTGGCACACACCTGTGGTCCCAGCTACTTGGGGCTGAGGTAGGAGGATAGCTTGGGCCCTGGAAATTTAGGCTGCAGTGAGCTGTGATTGTGCCACTGCACTCCAGCCTGGGTGACAGAGTGAGACCCTAAGAAAGAAAGGAAGAAAGAAAGAAGGAAGGAAAGAAGGAAGGAAAGGAAGGAAAGAAAGAAAAAGAAAGGAAAGGAAGAGAAAGAAAAAAGGAAAGAGAGAAAGAAATGAAAAGTTAAAAACAACAAAGAAACTCAGAATGATCTGTCTAAAATGCATGACTGATTGGGTCAGCTTCTACCTAAAATCCTTAACTTCTTATATTTTGCATCAGGATTAAATCCAAATCCCTTAACATGGCATATGTTCTCTGATTCAGCTAGAGCCTTCAGAGGAGCCTGCCTCTCCACTTGCTGCCTCATCCTGTATACCACAACAGCCAACTGTGCTTCCCTGCTGCAGAAATCTTTTTGTTTCTCACATTGGTATCTGTTCTTTTTTCCCCTCACTGTTTCTCTACCTGGAATTCCACTCATGCCACTTCCCTTCCTCCTCATCTCTGACATTCACTGACTCAGCTAGTCTCTACAAGATAGTCTTCATCTCTTCTGCTAGTGTATTTATAAGCAAGAACTGTGTCTTATGTTTTATTACCTGGGTCAGATATAGTTCTTTCTTTTTTTTTTTTTTTTTTGAGACGGAGTCTCACTCTGTTGCCCAGGCTGGAATGCAGTGGCGCGATCTCCACTCACTGCAAGCTCTGCCTCCTGGGTTTACGCCATTCTCCTGCCAGCCTCCTCTGTACTGGGACTATAGGCGCCCGCCACCACGCCCGGCTGATTTTTTTGTATTTTTAGTAGAGACGGGCTTTCACCGTGTTAGCCAGGATGGTCTCGATCTCCTGACCTCGTGATCCGCCCATCTTGGCCTCCCAAAGTGCTGGGATTACAGGCGTGAACCACTGCGCCCGGCCCCAGATATAGTTCTTAGCAAACACAAATTGTTCAAGAACTGATTGCTGGCCGGGCGCGGTGGCTCAAGCCTGTAATCCCAGCACTTTGGGAGGCCGAGACGGGCGGATCACGAGGTCAGGAGTTCGAGACCATCCTGGCTAACACGGTGAAACCCCGTCTCTACTAAAAAATACAAAAAACTAGCCGGGCGAGGTGGCGGGCGCCTGTAGTCCCGGCTACTCGGGAGGCTGAGGCAGGAGAATGGCGTAAAAACCCGGGAGGCAGAGCTTGCAGTGAGCCGAGATCCGGCCACTGCACTCCAGCCTGGGTGACACAGCGAGACTCCGTCTCAAAAAAAAAAAAAAAAAAAAAAAAAAGAACTGATTGCTAAGTAATTGCAGGTGTTTACTAAGTGGGTGCCAGTGATGTCAATGTAGTACGCTCCAAATTATCAGTGTCTCAGCATGAGGGTATGAGGCATTCTCCTGTCTTTTGAATGTCCTAGGTAATTGTAGACAGACTGTGGTTAAAGGTGCTTGAGGCATTGAGGCAGAACTGTATGCTATTATGTCTTTTGGGTTTTTTTTTTTGTTGTTTTTTTGAGACAGAGTCTCACTCTGTTGCCCAGGCTGGAGTGCAGTGGCGTGATCTTGCAACCTCTCAAGGCTCACTGCAACCTCTGCCTCCCAGGTTCAACCAATTCTTCTGCCTCAGCCTCCTAGGTAGCTGGGATTACAGGCACACACCACCACTTCCAGCTAATTTTTGTATTTTTAGTAGAGACAGGGATTTCACCACGTTGGTCAGGCTTCTCGAACTCCTGACCTTGTGATCTGCCTGCCTTGGCCTCCCAAAGTGCTGGGATTACAGGCATAAGCCTCTGCGCCTGGCCTCTTACATTTAAAAGAAAGTAAAACTTGCATTTGACCCCATTTCAAACTCCTTTAGGTAAGAAATAGATGTCTTAGTCTGTTTGGGATGCTATAACAGAGTACCATATGCTGGTGGCTTATAAACAACAAACACTTATTTCTCACAGTTCTAGAGGGTGGGAAGTTTGACATCAAGTCACCGGCAGATGCAGTGTCTGGTGAGGACCCACTCCCTCATTCATGGACAGCCATCTTTCCACTGTGTCCTCACATGGCTGAAGGGGTAAAGGGGCTCTCTGAGGTCTGTTTTATAAAGACGCTAATCCCATGCATGAGGGCGCCACCCTCATGACCTAGTTACCTCCCAAAGGTCCTACTTCTTTATCTGACAATTATCAAGGATGGTGAAGTCCTAAGAGTTTCAACATATGAATTTGGGTGGGACATAAACATTTAGTCTGTAGCACTAGGGAAGTGGAATTTTGCTTATTATCAGGCTGGGCATGGTGGCTCACACCTGGAATCCCAGCACTTTGGGAGGCCAAGGTAGGCAGATCACTTGAACCCAGGAGTTCCAGACCAGCCTAGGCAACATGGCAAAATCCCATCTCTACAAAAAATACAAATTAGCCCTGGTGGTGGTGCATGCCTGTGGTCCCAGCTACTCGGGAGGCTGAGGTGGGAGGATCACCTCAGCCTGAGACGTCAAGGCTGTAGTGAGCTGTGATCTCACCACTGCTCTCTAGCCTGGGCAAAAAAAAAAAAAAAAAAAAAGTATATACACACACACACACACTCACATATATATACACACACACATACTCACATGTGTCACATATATAGTGTCTTTATACTTATTTAGTATAAGAGATCTGGAACAACTTTGACAAAATTAAATATCTTACATTGCTTGTTCTATTTCTAGTAAACAGAAATTCAACAAAGCGCTATAGGACCTATAATAACAGATTGATTAAGAGAGTGAAGAGTTCTTGAGCACTGAAAGAAAGAAGAGCATTGGCCGGGTGCAGTGGCTCACGCCTGTAATCCCAGCACTTTGGGAGGCCGAGGCAGGTGGATCACCTGAGGTCAGGAGTTCGAGACCAGCCTGGCCAACACAGTGAAACCCCATCTCTACTAAAAATACAAAAATCAGCTGGGCGTGGTGGCACACACCTGTAGTCTCAGCCTTGGGAGGCTGAGGCAGGAGAATCACTTGAACCCAAGAGGCGGAGGTTGCAGTGAGCTGAGATTGCGCCATAGAACTCCAGCTTGGGTGACAAGAGGGAAACTCGGTCAAAAAAAAGAAAAGAAGGAAGGAAGGAAGGAAGGAAGGAAGGAAGGAGGGAAGGAAAGAAGGAGAGCATTATCTGGTGAGTGTTAACTACTCAACATCTCTAACAGGAATGTGGATAAGCATCTTCTAAAGGAATTACGGATTTATACTATTTCAATACTATTTTTATCAAGAAAATGTGTATGAATAGTATTTTATTTTTAATATGTATTTTGAGTTGTTGCTAAGTAAAGCAAAACTGATTTTTTGAACCATTATTATCATATATTCTGTCTCTAGAGCAACTCAGATTCTCAAGAGAATGGACTAATCACCAAATGGCACAAACGGCTAGTAGAATTCCTCTAGATAAGTAACTGAACACCACATTTTCTTCAATTAGATAAATGTCTGGTGTTACGTTTCTATAATTTATGTAAATTGCAACCATAGACCTACCAATTACCCTATTTAAACTTGGCTGGTTCCCCAAAGATTTCTTAGGAAAAAACTTATAACAATTAATTGCCTATCTTTTCAGAGCCACTGGGCCAGGGGGTAGGGGGAGGGGAGGGTACTGAAACTTGAACTCATATTTTTTGTAAAGCTCTATTTTTGAGAATCTCTTTTAACTAGGAATGTTTTACATTAAATGAAAAAATAATTAGGAAAAAATATTTTTTTCACTTGGGAGTATTATGGGGAAGGCATTTAAGGCCAAACCATTATCTAATTTTTTGTTTCAAAGAGTTGAAATGGAATTTTTTGGGGAAAAGAATCTGGAATATTTAATGTTGCTGAGTCACTGGACTTTAGGTTTAATGTTCTTTTTGAAGAGGGTTAATATTAATTAACTCTAATACAAATCATTAAAATATAAAAATCAGGAAAACAGCCAGGTGTGGTAGCTCACGCCCGTAATTCCAGCACTTTGGGAGGCCAAGGCGGGTGAGATCATATGAGGTCGGGAGTTCGAGACCAGCCTGACCAACACAGAGAAACCCCTGTCTCTACTAAAAATACAAAATTAGCCAGGTGTGGTGGCGCATGCCTGTAATCCTAGTTACTCTGGGGGCTGAGGCAGGAGAATCGCTTGAACCCGCGAGGTGGAGGTTGCAGGGAGCTGAGATGGCACCATTGCACTCCAGACTGGGCAACAGGAGCGAAACTCCATCTCAAAACAAACAAACAAGTCAGGAAAAGACACAGCCAGCACTTTTACATATTCACATCATGGCTGGATACAGACATGCATAAGGTGTAGGGTCCAATGTCAATTGCTGGTGCTTTAATTGACCCAGGCCATATCCCATTGTAATATTTGCATTATCTTGCTATTATTGTATTGGTCAAATTTAGAATTTTTTCTTTTCTTTTTTTGGTGGGGGCAGGTGGAGAGAAAACAGGAAATGATTTATTCAGTTCTTTCTACACAATTAACGTAAATTTAAGTACTACTTGCCTGTCAACTTCCTGTATTATATACTTGAGAAAGAATTTTCCCCAAGTTATTAGTGGAACACTATATCAACTTCCTTTAAAAAAAAAAAAACCAAAAAACAAAAAACAGTTTTAGGCTGGGCATGGTGGTTCACACCTGTAAGTAAGCCCAGCACTTTGGGTGGCTGAGGTGGGAGGATCACTTGAGGCTAGGAGTTGAAGTTTGCAGTGAGCTATGATCATGCCAGCCTGGGCTACAGAGCAAGACTCTGTCTCAAAAAAGTTAAATAAATTTAAAAAATTAAAATAAATAAAAAACCAGTTTTAAATCTTTTGGTAATTCATAAATGTCAGCACATTACCCGTCAGACATGAAAAAAAAAAGTTTCATTGATATAATTCATGCACCACACAAATTCACTGACTTGAAGCATACAATTCAATTGTCTTTAAGATAATCACAGAATTATGCAACTATCACTACAATTAATTTTAGAACATTCTCATCACCTTAAAAAGAGCCTATACCCTTTAGCTATCTCCCCAAATTCCCTCATTACCCTAGCCGTAGGAAACCACTGATCTAATTTCTGTCTGTATTGATTTCCCTGTTCTGGACATTTCCTATAAACCGAATCATACCATATACAGCATTCTGTGACTGACTTCTTTTTCTTAGCATAATGTTTTCAAGGTTCATCCATGTTGCAGGATGTATCAGTTCTTCATTCCTTTTTATGGACAAATAATATTTCATTGTATGAATATAAGATATTTTATCTCTTCATATGTTGATGGATTTTTGCTAATTACTCTTAAAATCAGCATTTTGTAGCACCAACCATATAGCAGAAGGTCATGTCAAAATTTTTTTTATTACCAGGCTTTTATGGACTGGGAGAAAATGTCCCAAATTAAGTCTGAATACCTTTCTGGTACTACGAAGCACCAAATAATAAAAACAATAACCTGAATCATGTGATTTAAAAGGGAAGCAGCTCTCAATTTAGTTATTGGTCAGCCAAAGAAATTGGATGACTTGATTACTTCTGTCTGCCCAGAAATCATCTACAAATCTGTAGGAGCTATGAGAAATGAGTGAAGAAACTTGTGTTTTTAAGGGAGTTGGTGGGAATATTCCTATTCACTCAGAAAAATAAAAGGACAAAACAAGGGAGAGAAATGATACATAGATGAATGATTAAAGTGCCCAGTGGTGTAACTTTGTAATTTTTCTTGATTTCCATTGAGAGTCTTGATTAACAAAGTAGCCATCCCAGAGACCTACAAGCAAGTAGAATTGGGGTAGTTGTAAGGGTTTGCAATTAAATTTAGGAGGCAAATCTGAGTTCTGTTCCATCACCTATTGGTGATGTTTCCTTGAGCAAGGCAGTTAAGTTACCATTTCCTCATCTGACAAATGTAACAATGTTTTTCTGACAATGCTGGGACGATTAAATGAGGCAATGGGTATGGAAGCATCAGAAAACAAATAGGGTCAGGATGGATCTACTTGTTTACAGCTATAACCTGGAAGCCCAGCTTAGGGCCTGGTAGCAGGTTGAGAGAATAAGTGAAGCATTTGGTAAATTGCAAGGTGTTATTTACATGTTCTCTCTGTATTGTTACTTCTTTTCCTCCAACTTGTTCACTGTCTTCCAAATTGAGTGCTGAGATGGATTATCTTAAAAATATGAAGTTCCAGACAACTTTCTTTTGGCCTCTTTTATCATAAAAACATAGAATCGAAGACACTTTTAATTTGAAAATTTTTTTTTTCACACATTCCACCTACGTTTGCACTTTTGTAGTGTACCACTTCCTCTTGAGCATTTTTTTTTCCTTTTTGTGTAACTTGGATTGTTGGCACCAGCCTCCTTCTTACTTACAGAACTCCACCAACCACAACGTGAAGTTAGTATAAATCTAGGTCTTTGTTCAGATGACAATGGCAGTGGTGTAAATGACTCTATGACTACGTCTATACTGGCCAGTCAGCTGATAGAAGACAACCATCACTTCAAATTGTCAAATCCTATTGATTTCAACTAGTCTTGAATTTGGCAAATTGAAGCTCATCTATCTTCTCAAATGCAGTAAAAAACACCTGGAACTTGTATAAATCATGTAACAGGCATTTACAGATGCACTCTAATTTATATTTTGGATAAATACAGATTTCCATATAATGGATTCAGTTTGCTTAAAGCAAGATATACCAGTAAACATTTAATGGGGATAAATCCAAATCACATTATGTGAGACATCAGCAATTTTCCTGCCAGAGAATATCAGATAGTCACTTTATCCTCAGGAGTCAAAAACATATTTATTTATTTAGTTTTTGAGACAGAGTCTAGCTCTGTCGTCCAGGCTGGAGTGCAGTGGCGTGATCTCAGCTCACTGCAAGTTCCGCCTCTCGGGTTCATGCCATTCTCCTGCTTTAGCCTCCCAAGTAGCTGGGACTACAGGCGCCTGCCACCACACCAGGCTTTTTTTTTTTTTTTTTTTTTGTATTTTTAGTAGAGACGGGGTTTCACCCCTGGATCTCCTGACCTCGTGATCCAAAGTGCTGAGATTACAGGCATGAGCCACAAAGCCCAGCCCAAAAACATATTTAGTAAACACCTACTGTGTTTCAGGCACTATGGTGAGCCCTGGGGATAGCACGGTAAGCAAAACCCAGACATTGACCCTCAGTCCATGGAATGGCACAGAGTCTAGTGAGAGAGACAGATTTAATTAAATAGTCCCACAAATGAGGGAGTAATTACAAATTGAGGAAATTGGGAGGTAAATGGTCTGAGTCAAAAGGAGCAAAATTCTGTAAGAGCATCCAATGGGGAACCCGACCTAGAAAGGGGGTAGATTATGAAGGAAGTTCACACAAGGAAGTGAAGCTTCAGCCAAAGGAAGTGCAGCTTCAGCCAAAGGAAGTGCAGGAGCTTACTGGAACTGCAGAAGAGGGTGGCACGGGGAAAAATAACATCCCATACAGGGCAAATATCATGTGCCGAGGTCGATTGCATGGCCAGGGAGTTTGGCAAGCGTGCCAGACATAGGAAGCACCAAGGAGGAGCTTAGGGAAGTGAAGTGCAAGATGGAAAGGCAGGTAAAGGTCAGAATCAGTAAGGCTCCATGGCCCACATAAAGAATTCTTATTTTTGTCCCTGGAATAATGAGAAATTTTTGTTTTTGTTTGTTTAATTGAAGAATAACACCATACAATAAAATGCAACTCTAAGCATGCAGTTCAATGAATACTTATATGTTTATGCCCCGTCTGTATAACTACCACCCAGATCAAAATACAAAGCATTTCCATCATTCCAGAAAGTTCCTTCATGTCCCCTTTGAGTCAATTACCTACCACCCCCACCCCCACAAGGGAACCACAATTCTTTTATTACCATAGATTATTTTTGTCTGTCCTTGAACATCATGTAAATGGAATCATACAGTATGTCTTTCATTTAACATTATGTCTATGAGATTAATCCATGGCATTGCATGTAATAAAGTCTTAGAAGTATTTCACTCAGAAATGAAACAAAACTTAAGTGACAGCTCTTGACTTCTGGGTTTAGCTGAGGTTTGTGGTTACCAGAGTCAGCTGTGTTGGTGAGAGGATACTTGCTTCTTGTTCGTTGCTAACTATATTCTTATTTTCAATTGAATTTCTCCCTTTTGCTGCTTGTCCTCATTGCATGGAAGTTTTTCTTCCAGTCACTAACCATGAATCAACTTCAACACAGTTTCTTGCCAAACTAAGTGGGTCTTTCTCAGGCTTCCCTAGGACACACCCAAGAAATATTTGCTCAATGAGTAACCAGACAAGCCCTTTGGGGAAAGAGGATGACTCCTTGGAAGTCATCGATATATGGAAGGAATGACAATTTCACATTTTTTAATGCATCTGAACGGATAATGGAGTTGTAACCTTGTAATATTTTCTTCATCCATAAAATGAATCAAACTAATTAATCTCTAAGATCCTTAAAGTTCTATGAATTAGATGCTAGTGGTACTTTTTTGTTGACTGGACTTTATTATCTTTACTACTGTCTTTTAATGGAAATGTTAAAAAACAAAAAGCCTCCTAGCTGTGTGACCTACAAGGCTCAAGATATATGTGAGCATCAAAAATCACATCTTTTGGCCAAGCACGGTGGCTTATACCTGTAATTCTAGCACTTTGGGATGCTGAGGCAGGAGGATTGCTTGAGCCTAGGAGTTCAAGACCAGTCTGGGCAACATAGGAAGACCCCAGTATCTACAAAAACTAAGAAAATTAGCCAGGTGTGGTGGTACATACCTGTAGTCCCAGCTCCTTGGAGGCTGTAGCAGGAGGACCAATGGAGCCCACAAGGTCAAGGCTGGAGTGAGCCATGACATGACAGAGTGAGACCCTGTCTCAAAAAAAAAAAAAAAGAATATATATATATTTATATATGTATTTTTTTAACCTGTCTTTTACATGAAAAGTATAAAAGGATATAGAGGGAAAAGTCTCTCCCATCTCTACCTTCTAGCCCCTGTTCCCTTTCCATAGGCAAACAATATTGCTAGCTACTTATGTAGCCTTCCACTAAAGTTTTATGCAAATAGATGTAAATATTTGTATATATTTAACTGTATTTTCCATTTTTTGATATAAATACTAACACACTATTCATCCTGTTCTGCATGTTGGGTTTTTTTTTGTTTTTTTTTTTTTAGACGGAGTCTTGCTCTGTCACCCAGATTGGCGTGCAGAGGTTTGATCTTGGCTCACTGCTATCTCTGCCTCCTGGGTACAAGAAATTCTCCTGCCTCAGCCTCCTGAGTAGCTGGGACTACAGGCGCATGCCACCATGCCTGGCTAATTTTTGTATTTTTAGTAGAGATGGGGTTTCACCATGTTGGCCAGGCTGGTCTTGAACTGCTGACCTTGTGATCCACCTGCCTTGGCCTCCCAAAGTGCTGGGATTACAGGTGCAAGCCACTGCACCTGGCCACTTTTTTTTTTTTTTTGAAAAAACACTAGTACCTTATGAGCTTCTTTATTAGAAAAATAGGAATAATGTGAGTACTTACCTCATAGCATTGTTGTGAAAATCAAATGAGTTAAAATATACAAAGCACTGGCCCGGTGCGGTGACTCATGCCTGTAATCTTATCACTTTGGGAGGCCGAGGCGAGCAGATCACCTGAGTCAGGAGTTCGAGACCAGCCTGGCCATCATGGTGAAACCCTGTCTCTACTAAAAATACAAAAATTAGCTGGGCCTGGTGGCATGTGCCTGTAATCCCAGCTACTCGGGAGCCCAAGGCAGGAGAATTGCTTGAACCTGGGAGGTGGAGGTTTTAGTGAGCCGAGATTGTGCCACTGCACTCC
Organism: Macaca thibetana thibetana; assembly: GCF_024542745.1. Lineage (NCBI taxonomy): Eukaryota > Metazoa > Chordata > Mammalia > Primates > Cercopithecidae > Macaca > Macaca thibetana. The sequence continues at coordinate 111,084,265 of NC_065579.1, read as the reverse complement.
AGCCTAGGTGACAGAGCAAGACCTCTCTCAAAAAAACAAGAAAAAACAAAACAAAACAAAACAAAACAAAAAGAAAAGAAAAAGAAGATGCCAAATGCCAGGCATATTGTAACCTCTGTATTAGTTTTCTATTACTGCATAACAACTTACCACAAACCTAGTGGCTTAGAACAAAACTGTATTAGCTCGCAGTTTCTGCAGGTCAGAAGTCCAGGCATGGCTTAGCTGGGGTCTGTGCTCAGAGTCTCACAAGGTTGAAATCATGCAGCTGGACTGCATTCTCACTTGGAGACTTAACTACAAAAGGGGTTTGCTCCCAAATTCCTTCAAGTTGTTGGCAGCTATAAAACTCATGGCAGCTTATTTGTTCAAACTCAGCAACAGGAGAGAGTTTCTGCTGCTTGGAGTCTCTGACCTCAAGGAATGCCTAGTCCTCCCCACCACCTTGAGATATAATTCATATATTATAAAATTCATCTTTTTAAAGTATATAGTTTAGCCAGATGTGGTGACTCACGCCTGTAATCCCAGCACTGTGGGAGGCCGAGGTGGGTGGATCACGTGAGGTCAGGAGTTTGAGACTAGCCTGGCCAACATGGCAAAACCTCATCTCTACCAAAAATGCAAAAATTAGCTGGGTGTGGTGGCAGGCACCTGTAATCCAAGCTACTTGTGAGGTTGAGGCAGTAGAATCACTTGAACCCAGGAGGCAGAGGTTGCAGTTAGCCAAGATGGCACCACTGCATTCCAGTCTGGGTGACACAGTGAGACTCCATCTCAAATAAATAATAAAGTATATAGTTCAATGGTTTTAAATATATCCACAAAGTTGTGGAATTACCACCACTATCCAATTCTAGAATATTTTCATCACCCCAAAAAGAAACCCTGTACTCATTAGCAGTCAGTCCCCATTCCCCACTCTCTCTGGTCCTTGGTAACCACCAATCATTTTTCTGTTTCTGTGGAATTTCCTATTTTGAACTTCCATATTAACAGACTCTATAACATACTGCTTTTGTATCTGGCTTATTTCACTTAGCATAATGTTTTCAAGGTTCATTCATGTTGTAGCATGCATCAGTGCCTCATTCCTTTTTATGGCTGTATTCCACTGTATGGACATACCGCATTGATAGATAAGTTATTTCTAATCCTTTGCTATTATAAACAACACTGTAAAGAATATCCTTGAATACATATTTAGAATGTGAATGAGTACATCTGTACCATATACATTTCTAGAAGTAGAATTGCTAGGTAAAAAGGTTATGCATCAGTAATATTGATAGTTACTGCTGAGTTATGCTATTTATATCCTGTCTTTTAAAGTACTGTTTGAGGAAGGGAGATGAAATGGCATAGTGGAAAATGCACTGAGTTTTGGACTTTGTTTCAAGAGAAGTTTAATATATTGTGGTTATTAAGGGCATGGGGCTTTGGAGGCACACTGCCTGTGTTAGAATCTTGGTTTTGCCACTTACACTCTAAATGACATTAAGTTAATTAACTGCTCTGCCCCAGTTTTTTTCATCTGTAAATGGAAATAACATTAGTACCTTCTCTGGGGATTGATGAGACTACACATGTAACACTCTTAGAACAGTGTCTAGGCTTGGCGCAGTGGCTTATGCCTGTAATCCCAGCACTTTGGGAGGCCGAAGTGGGTGGATCACCTGAGGTCGGCCGTTTGAGATCAGCCTGACCAACATGGTCAGAGAAACCCTGTGTCTACTAAAAATACAAAAATTAACTGGGCATGGTGGTAGGTGCCTGTAATCCCAGCTACTTGGGAGGCTGAGGCAGGAGAATCACTTGAACCCGGGAGGCGGAGGTTGCGGTGAGCAGAGATCATGCCATTGCACTCCAGCCTAGACAACAAGAGTGAAACTCCATCTCAAAAACAAAACAAAACAAAAAAACAGTGTCTGACATACAGAAAGTACTCAATAAATGTTCACTCTTTTTACTAGCTTGCTATATGATCTTGGGTCATTGTCTTTTCCTATTTTTATTTTTTTACATTTCTGAGACAGAGTCTCACTCTGTCACCCAGTCTGGAGTGCAGTGGCGCAATCTCGGCTCACTGCAACCTCCACCTCCCAGATTCAAGTGATTCTCCTGCCTTAGCCTCCTGAGTACCTGGGATTATAGGCATGTACCACCATGCCCAGCTAATTATTTATTTATTTTTTTGAGATGGAGTCTAGCTCTGTTGCCCAGGCTGGAGTGCAGTGGCACGATCTCAGCTCACTGCAACCTCTGCCTCCTGAGTTTAAGCGATTCTCCTGCCTCAGCCTCCTGAGTAGTTGGGATTACAGGTACCCGCCCCCATGCCCAGCTAATTTTTGTATTTTTAGTAGAGATGGGGTTTCACTGTGTTGGCCAGGCTGGTCTCGAACTCCTGACCTCATGATCTGCCCGCCTCGGCCTCTCAAAGTGCTGGGATTACAAGCGTGAGCCACTGCCCCCAGCCTTAACTTTTGTATTTTTAGTAGAGACAGGGTTTTACCATGGTGGCCAGGCTGATCTCAAACTCCTGACCTCAAGTCCACCTGCCTCGGCCTCCCAAAGTGCTGGGATTATTATTATTGTTTTTAAAAACAGAGACAGAGTCTCACCATATTGTGAAGGCTGGTCTTGAACTCCTAGGCTCAAGTGATCCTCCACCCTTGACTCCCAAAGTGCTGGGATGACAGGTGTCAGTCACCACACCCAGCCAAATTTCACTAAACTTTTTTTTTTTTTTTTAAATAAATGTTGATTTGGAATGGGAAGCAATTTTTATCTTCACAAAATTTAAGATTCAACCTCTGTGGAGGGCTAATGATTCTGTCTAGCCTTAGTTTTAGGTACTCTTTACTAACAACCTGTGGTGCTTTATGCATAGCCTAGGAGCTTCCAAGTAGAGTTGCCTTTTCTTGAGTGGATGAGTGGTGGCATTAGTATGCAATTAGTTGTTTTGTTTTAATAGAGACAGGGTCTCACTGTATTGCCCAGGCTGGTCTTGAACTCCTGGGCTCAAGTGATTCTCTTGCCTCTACCTCCCAAAGTAGGATTTTGACGTGAGCCACACCTGGCTGCAATTAGTTCTTAGTTTTGAATTTGATAAAAATGAGCTTTTAGGTATACCTTCAATGAATCAACAAAAAAGCGAGTTACCAATTTGGGACTGCAATGTGAATTTCTGATCTTCTGTACTCTTTTTTAAATCAAGTAAAGCGCCTCCCCCAATTAAAAAAAATTTACTTAAAATAATGTAGCATTTTTCCCTCAACCTAGACCTCAGTTTTTCATTTAAACATATTTTAAAATGTGTGTGTATGTTTTGAGACAAAGTCTCAGCCCAGGGTGGAGTGCAATGGTGCCATCTCAGGTCAGTGCAACCTCCGCCTCCCGGGTTCAAGTGATTATCATGCCTCAGCCTCCTGAGTAGCTGGGATTACAGGCATGTGCTACCATGCCCGGCTAATTTTTGTATTTTTAGTAGAGATGGGGTTTCACTGTTGGCCAGACTGATCTGGAACCCCTGACCTCAGGTGACCCGCCCGCCTCGGCCTCCCAAAGTGCTGGGATTACAAGCATGAGCCACTGCGCCTGGCCTAAAATGTGTTTTTAAACTATTTACTAATAATGGATGTACACTCTTTCGTATGATTTACTAAATTGATTCCAATAGGTTGGCAATTCATGATTAATTTTTTTAAATATCAGCTGTTAAACAGTGGTAATATTTATTAGAGGACAAAGGAATCCAACTTTCGTGTTGCCCTTGGGAATGCTCTTTAAGCCTGAGGCTTTATTATGAATAATTTGGTCTGTAAACTCCTTGGGAGGTAGTTTGGGATTAGAGATCTGGGTCTCAAACCTGATCCTGCTGCTTGGCGACCCTCAGCAAAATGTCAGCCCTCTGTCGCTTCGTGCATAAAATGAAAAAAAGTGCACAGCTGCTGTGAAAATTAGGTCTTAGAGAAGCAGTCAGTGCAGTGCTTAAGTACTTACTGGGAGAGTTAAATAGACCTGGTTTCAAATCTTGGTTTTGTTACCATAATTTGTCCCGTCTTGCAACGCTTATTTTAAATTGTGCAAAACAGTATCTCCCTCATATCTGTTGCTCTGAAGATTAAATGGAGATAATGCACGTAAATCACTTGTCCAGTCAGTGTCTAGCACATAGAAAGCACTCAGTAAATATTGGCTGTACTCACGATAACCCATGATAGTTTATACTGACAAGGTAGAAATTACTATGCAAACGGTTCTTCACTATGAAGTTATTCCCTTTATGGGACAGCGACCACTGCTGTATATTTTTTAATGTAACCGCAAGTTTATTTTTTCTTTAATATACATTTAATATAGGAAAACGTGGAGGGGGGGTGCGACCAAAGAAAAATGGTAAAAGTTAACAGCCTCCTCCTCTCAAACTCCCCAGAACCAAATCCTGTTAACACTAGGTTGTTAAGTACCATCAGAGGATCTCAGGTTAAAGTGCTTGCTGGCGCTGTGACACTGGGTCACACCCTCTGAGATAAAAGAGAAGGCCGGGTGCGAGTCATCTATCATAAAGATACAAGATCCGGTGAGAACAGCAGGTCGCAGAGGCCGCACGCTTTTAGGCTATTACTGCGTAGCCCATTCTCTTATTTCCTCTCCAGGTCTCTGTACACATGCAAATAGTTCATAAAGCCGAGATCGTCCCGCATCCATGCGCTGAAGCCCGTTTGGGCCGAGATAACTCGTACACTGAGGAAAGTTCTTGCCCACAAATGGGCCACCCCTGCGATCTGGAAACAAGGCCAAGCCCGTCTCCCTCGCCTGCAGCGCGGCGGGGGATCCCCGGGAACCCGAGGATCGCCAGCGCGGCATCGCCAGGAACCCGAGAATCGCCAGGGGCCCACACATTCTGCAGGCCACGGCCGCGGCGTCGAGGCCCTCGCCGGGCGTGGCAGTCGCCCCTTTTGGCGGGCTCGGGCGCCTCAAAACTCCGCCCCCCGGCGCAGTATATCCGCACTCGCGGAGGCGGGTTCCGCACTCCCATTGGTAGAGTGGCCCGCGGTGGCCCCGCCCCCTCCCGGCCCCGACGCGCGCACGTTGAGTGGCGGGGGAAGGCAGGAGAACTGCCCGAGCGAGGAGCGGCTCCGAGGGCCGGGCAGCACAGTTGGGGTGCCCGCTTCGGGGCCCCCAAGAGGCTGCCGGGTCGGAGTGCAGCCTGAGACCACGGGGGGAAGGGGGTGGGTGGGCTGAGAGCAGTTCGGCGGCGAGGCTGGCCCGCCGCCCCTTCCCCCCACACCCGTCGACCTTGTGGGCAGAAGCTTCCCAGAGCTCCTTACGCCGGCGCGATGGCGACTGCTGTGGAGACGGAGGCCTCGCAGCCGACGGATGCGAGCTGTGAAAGTGGCGGCGGCGGAGACGACGAGATGAAGCAGGCGCTTCCGGAGCTTGAGTCCTCCCCACAAAATGGCGGCGGCGGCGGCGGCCTCAACATCGCTGAGCCCGGCGGCGGCGCTGGGCCTGAGGAGACCGCGGGGGCCGAGGCCGCCCAGAGCTTCAGCCACGAGCAGCCTCAGGACTCCTCTGAGGCGGGCGCGGCCGCCCTGCTCAGAGGCCCCGAAGAGCCCGAAAGGCCTCTTAGGAGGAGTTTTCAGATCCCCAGGAAGAGCAGAGAAAAGAAAGGTGGTGCCTCCCCTTCTTCTCAACCCCCTCTCTCTCTCCCCTCCATCTTTTCATTAGAACCTTTCTATCTCCTCTTCCCACACCCATCTGAGATACGTAAACACGCATGCAGCGCCGGCTGCCTCTCCCCTCACCGCCACGGCCGCCCAGCTGCCGCGCTTGGTGCGAGAGAAAGCGGTGGAACCACGCTCCCCTGCTGCCCCTCCCCGCGGAAGTTGGAAGTAGCTCAGGTTTGAAGCTTGTCCATAAGGCTGCAGCTCCCAGAGAGGAAAGATGGTGCTCGGCGCCCCTCCCTCCCAGCCCCCGAAGGCAGAGAAGCTGTTGTGTCCTCCTAAGGATGCTTCTGAGAAGTCTCGCTATGGAAATAGCCCGTGGCCATGGATTCTGGGGCTTTCTCCAAGGCCATTGCCAATGTTCTGAGGACCATGAGTGCTTCTCCCCGTGGAAATTCTTCAGCTCTGTGTGTCTACTTGAAATGTGCTTGATGTCAGCGTCCTCCCTTATTTAGAAATCTCTATTAGTAGATGTGATCCATGCACACTGCTATTTTCCATCACACTTCATTTCCATTTAGTTTTTTCCCCCTTGTTTTTGAAGCGTTAAATAGGTCTCTCTCTCTTTAAATTTGAATTTAGTATTGTTTTTCTTATATTTGAAAAGAATGGCAAGGTAGGTTCTTGGCGCAGTAATTTCCCAATGGAAAAAGATTAATGAGAAGTTACCTTATCCTCAAGAGTCACCAAGTTGGTCTTCTAGATGGTAGAACTTCAGATTAGAAAAAAGTCTAGTCTTAGTTTTTGGAACCCATATGGAAACAGTTACATTAATTACTTGTGCCTTTAAAAAATCTTAATGCCATATTGTTAATACGGAGACAGAATTCCTAATGGACATAAAAATTAGTATTGTTTTTTGTTATTGGGGTATAATTTTTTAACTATCCAGTAAATTTTGGATATTCTGGATTTAGACAACTTCCTTTTTGCCCTATTGTGTGGTTAGGTTTTCATTATTTACTTTGGAAAATAATAGGATTTGGTTTTTTCCCGTATAGAAAGCTTTTCCATTTATTTGATTATAGAATCTTGGCTGTAGCCTTACACTGACTTTCCATAAGCATCACCAGTTCCATTTGCACTACTGGAATTGTTTGAGCCTTTTATTGGGAAAGTACAAATAAAGTTCATTTCTGTTTGAATGGCAAAGCCAAGAAAATACTTGGTGTGAGAAACCGTGTTGACAAAGATGAAGTTAACCTTTGGAAGTTAGCATGAGGAATGTTTCTAGAAATATCTTTTGAGTTAATGTAGTTTAGGGTTCAGAAAGATACTTTTAAAGGTCAAGACTGTCAGTTTTTTTGGTGTATTTAGTTAAGATTTGAGATGTATGATTATAGTCTATATGAGAAAAGTTCCCAGTGTAATCAGTTGGTAGAGAATAGGTTGGAAGTACATTCAGATGGGCTCTGGTTATGAGGTAGGAGGTGGAACTATTTTTTTCTTCACAGCTTGATAAAAGTCGGTTGGAGTCTTTTTTTTTTTTTAGGTTTAAGTGCCTAAGAATATGGACAAACCACGATATATATTTTTTTTTACTGTTAGGACCAGAAAATTGGCCTAGAAACTTAAAATTTTGTTTGAAATGTGGGAAGGCAGTAGGAACTGGAAAGGCACTGTGTTTGTGTGTTTTTTAAATAAAACCCAGAGATTGTTGTAAAATAGACTTAAGTTGAACACACTAAAAGTGGAAATAATTGAGGGATTAGGAAATACAAACCTTGCTGTTGTCCCCCATAGTCTTGTACCTCTTGGGTAAAACTTGTATTTTCCATTTTTACTTGAGAGACAAAAGTTGTGAGGAAAATATATCGCAGTGGGCTTTTTCATTATTAGTGAAAATGAGCAATTTTTAACTTGTGTAATTATTTATACCCTGAACACCAGCTGTTCAAATAGTAAAATAGCTAAAATAGCGATTTAAATAGAACTTTAAAAAATTAAATAAGCAGCTATTTTACCACCGTGAATTTTATCTTGTTGAAGCTGAGAGAAGTTAGTAGTTGGTGATAGAATTCAATACATAAATTCATCTTTATTTAAAAAAAAATTCATCATAAACAGTACAGGTGCTGCTAGTTTTACTCTTCATACTCTTCATCGCAACGCCATCTCTTGGAAGGCTCTAAAGGTAAAGATATCACTTTGTATAGGATTTGGCTAGGTATTACTAGTTGTGGTCATCTGAGTCTTTTAATCAAGAATATTAGATGGTTTTCAGTAGGTATGTCTGCTTGAACTTTTCAGTATGAAGGGTTCTGTTGCATTCATGTTTTAATACGGCAGACCTTTTCTTGTGACTGTGCTTTTCCAGTGAAATTTAAGATTAGTACTTAAATATTTTAATAACTTAAAGGTCATTACTATGGAAGTATAACTTGTTGACTCGAAGTTCTTTCTTTGGTCTTGCCAATAGTATGACATCCAAAATAACTGCCATTGTAATTGAGTAATAATATTGGCAAACACTTGTATAGTGCCTAATAAGTTGTGGGCATTGTTCTAAGCAATTTACATACATTGACTAAATCTCAACAGTGTTTTGTGGTAGGTACTATTCCCATTTTACAGATGAGACTAAAGTACTGAGAAGTTAGGTAACTTGCCCCAGATGACCCAATTAATAAGTGGTGGAGCTGGAATTTGAAGATAGGTGTAGAGTACTTTTACTACTATAAAAAAGAAAAATCTTGCTACCCAGTTTGAATAATCTAAGGTTTTAAGTTAGCTGCTTTTGATCTGACCTGTTAGTAACAAAAACTGTTTTTATCCCCCTATTAAATATAGAAATACTTAATATGTTTTCATCCTTGGGGAATTTTGACATTCAGAGATTATGTTCACTATCAACATTTGATTGGTACTGACAGATTAAGTGCCTCTTTGACTGGAAAGGTATACATTTTACTGTTTTTGATGTATGTTATATTATTTATTGGCTGAGGCATGATTCTTATATTTAACCAAATTGTAGAATTGCATTTTGTTGGTAGATGTTTCACTATCGCCGCCTTTAAATCTAGTAAGTCATAAAAAGTAAATTAAAATTGGTAATTGCATTTGATGTAATTTTTCCCTCCAAAGTTCTTGGGAAATGGAGTAGTGATGATTGACTATCTGGAAAATGTTTATTGGTTAATGTTTTTGTAGGGTCCAAGGGAGTCTCAAAAATTAATTGCTCTCATGCACTAAGTTTCCATACTGGTTTAGTCCAGAAGTAATGGCTAATTCTGCTAACCTCCATCTTCCCACACAAAATTTGCACTTGCGTGTTGGAAGCCATTGGAGCCAAGTCTCATTCTTAAGGAAATTTCGGTGGTATTTCATTAGTTGTATATGGATGAGTGGGTTCTGAGAACAATAGGTCTCTCCATACATAATAGCAAAGTAATCGAGGTAAAATTTACTTTGACCTATCCTCAGTGCAAAAAACATTGTTTTGTATTTGTACTCTCTTGATTCCTGCCAGCATATTCATTTCTAATTGTACGCTATGTTCAACCTTGATGATTTAGAGATGAAGTACCCACTCCTAAAGTATTGTCTGTGGTAATTTTTTTTAGACTGAAGAAAAGTGATTTTAAAAAAAGACCTTACTGTGAAGAAGAAATGGATGGAGAGTGGTTGTATTATAATCATTACACATCAGCGATGAATTCAGAGAAAATTTCAGATCCCTAGCCTCCTCTTGCTAATTATTTCGTCATCTTCCATGAATTAGTTACTTTAAATCAGACAATTGTTTATTTATACCTCATACTACCCATTTTTTTTTTTTTTTTTTTTTTTTTTTGGAGGCAGAGCCTCTGTTGTCCAGGCTGGCATGCAGTGTTGCAATCCCGGCTCACTGCAGCCTCCGCCTCCTAGGTTCAAAGGATTCTCCTTCCTCAGCCTCCTCCGAGTAGCTCGGTTACAGGCGTGCGCCACCGTGCCCAGCTAATTTTTGTATTCTTTTTAGAGACGGGATTTCATCATGTTGGCCAGGCTGGTCTCGAACTCCTGACCTGAAGTGATCCGCCCTTCTTGGCCTCCCAAAGTGCCGGGATTATAGGCATGAGCCACCATGCCCAGCCCCATTTGTATGTTTTGATAGGAATGGTCCATCTTTTAAGTTTAGCTTTTTAAAATTTACGTATATACGATAATATTTTTTGCGACTCATATATACGTAATACAAAAAGATCTGTCTTAACACCAAATTGGTAAAACTGATGAAGATGTTCTTTTGATTAAGGAACAAAGCTGTTTGATGATTTAAATTATATATCTATGCTGACTGCCTTTATAAATATAACCTTCAAATCTTGAGTGTGGGCCAGGCATGGTGGATCATGTCTGTAATCCCAGCACTTTGAGAAGCCAAGGTGGGCGAATCACGAGGTCAGGAGTTTGAGACCAGCCTGGCCAACGTGGTAAAACCCCGTCTCTCCTAAAAATACAAAAAATTAGCTGGGCCTGGTGGCGGGCTCCTGAAATCCCAGTTACTCAGGAGGCTGAGGCAGGAGAATCACTTGAACCCAGAAGGTGGAGGTTGCAGTGAGCTGAGATCGTGCCACTGCACTCCAGCCCGGGCAACAGTGCGGGACTCCATCTCAAAAAAAAAAAAAAAAAAAAAAAATTTGAGTATGTTTTAATATGATGCTACTAATAAAAAATATTTGATGATAGTATGGCTAAGAGTCAGGATATTTGAATTCCAGTTCACATTCTATGTTACTGTCAGTTTCCTCATTTAAATTATAAATCTCCAAGTGCCCTTCTAAATCTGTGCTCTTCAGTCTCGTAAAATACATCTATAATTAGTTTGTCAATAGGGAAACCTAGTATGATCAGTAATCAACTCAGCTGTTTTTCTGACAGGCATTTAATGGAAATCCATTAAATAAGCAAAATTACACATTTCTTAATGTGTGAAAGAGCCTCTATTGCTACTGCTGTTAACCTTTATAAAACAAAGGGCTTTACAACTCTTGGCCCTGTTATCTCTAGAGGAAGATTAAAATCAGAAAAAATTAAGAGATTTGAGAAAGGATATGAGGGTAGAAAGAGCAGTATTAGAACCAAATTCTTTGTTCTTTTATAGCCAACTTCCTGTGCCTAAGTGTTCTATATGATTTATGGTCTATAAAATGAGGAAACAGTCATTTTTCCAGCTCTTGACATGATTGGATATTGTACGTCTAATATTACCACACACACGCACGTCGTATATTTCAGGATACAAGATAGGGAGCCTGATCACTTGAATTTGAATCCCAGCAGCTTGATCCATTCGTTAATCCTGTAACCTTGGGCCAACTCAAAGGCTACTTGTCCCAGTTTCAACTGAGAAATGGGCATGTTGAACTTCATAGCATAGTTTGGATGATTGAAATGATACATGTAAAGCTCTTAGTACAGTATTGAAGGTGGTACTTAACCACTAATGGTTAGACAGTAACTGTCATAATCTAGAGAACAGTATGTTGAATACTGAGTTCCCTGAGTGAAATGGATGGTTCATATATATAATGCTTTCCCTGTTTGGATAGACACAGGGTTGTTTATTATTACTACCTCAAATAGTGACCCATATTTGAGATTTTTGACTTAAGTATTTTCTTTAAAAGGAGTGACAAGACACATTGATCAAGATACATGTAGTGTTAAACGACCTCTGAGGACATAAAATAGACTACCAGAGAATGTACATTCAGAAGATGAACTTAATAAATTTTCTGAACTGCTATTACCAGCAAGTTGACTTGAAATCCTTAAAAATAGTTGCAGGGTAATTTTATTATTTTAGAAATTATCACCAGAAAAAATGAGAAATTATAACCGGCCTAATGAAGCCACTGAGGCATTTACAAAACAAAATCATTAGGATACAGATATTTATTGTTAGAGCTAAAATGCTTTTTTCTTTGCATTAAAAAAATTTTTTTCCTGTCAGCTGTCATTTTTAGTACATTGGACATGACTCTTGGACATTGCTTTAGAGTGAACTGGAAATGTTAAGTACTTTGAGAATAATTTGGATGTGAGCTTTTATGCAGATTTATGATTTGACTAATTTTTTACTTATGATTAGATTAATGGTATAAATTGTATTGGGTAGCTTAACTAATGAAAATCTATGTAGACTATAAAATTTCATAGAAATTGGCAGCCATGTGATATCTTTTTTTGTGTAAATTTTAGATATCCGAAGTCATTTTGTTTAGAAACAAAATTATGTAAATTTAACCCAGCTTTTACAATCATGCTTGGCCCACTTTAGATGTGAAAGCTATAAAGACCTCCATATGCTGCGTTCCTTGCCAAGTTTTTCACAGTTTAATTGGGGACAGTCATCACAAAGATAAGATGTTTTTGTCCTACATTCCGTAACACAGGTTTGAATGAAGACAATGTATGCCTCCTACCCTCTTCTGAGCTTTCATTTGTGTTTTGTATGTTACTGAATTGTTGAATTTGCGAATGAGTCTTAATTTTAAATAACAGTCATTTAGTAGTAGAATATATTGTTACCATTTTTAAAACGACAAAATTTCTCATTTTCTTCACTTTACTGTTCAATATTTTTAGGGCTAGCACTCACAGGTCTAGCTACTGGAATACAGGAAAGATGAGTAATGAGCAAGGCAGATACAGTTCCTGCTCTCATGGAGCTTACAATCAATAGGTTACTGAACATATTCGTCTGCTACAAGTTTGATTACAGTACACTTTGTGTTGAGTAGTCTTGTTCTGTTTGAGTACTTGTTTGAGCTTACTCCTGTTTATTAGTTGCATAACTATAACTGTGTTGTCTATTTTTTTAGTGTGCAGTTCCAAAATAGTGGTAACCATTTGTTTGTACACATTGTGCCATTGAAAACTGTGTTTTTACAGTCACTTCTGTAATATAGACATGGTTGGTAAATAATCATGTATAGAAAAGACAAAAGTTCGCTGCATCTGTCACCTTTAGGAGTATGTAAAAGTGGAACATTATGTTTTCAGTAGTGACCTGTTTTGACTATGACATTTGTTGACCCTTATTAAATAGTGTCTTGAAAGAAATTAAGGTAATAGAGAATAATATAGTTTCTATGAGTAGTTCTCTCTACAGTGAAAAGTGGTTCCTTTTTGATTTGGGGAAATATATATATGTATAGACTTGCATTAGTAAATTAAAGTATTTTGTGCATAAGATGGAAATTCGAGGTTAATAGACCAGTAATTCTCAAGAACGAATTGGATATTTGACTTAAATATTTTAAAAATTAAGTGGGGGCCAGGTGCAGTGGCTCACGCCCGTAATCTCAACACTTAGGGCGGCTGAGGCAGGTGGATTACCTGAGGTCAGGAGTTTGAGACCAGCCTGGCCAACATGGTGAAACCCCATATCTACTAAAAATCTAAAAATTAGCTGGGCGTGGTAGCAGGTGTCTGTAATCCCAGCTACTTGGGAGGCTGAGGCAGGAGAATCACTTGAACCTGGGAGGCACGGAGGTTGCAGTGAACTGAGATCGCGCCACTGCACTCTAGCCTGGGTGACGAGCAAAACTCCATCTCAAAAAAAAAAAAAAAAAAAAAAAAAAAAAATTCAGTAGGATGTAGAATGGTTGGGGATGTGGAGAATAAAAACTTAATGTCCTGGCCAGGCACGGTGGTTCATGCCTGTAATCCTAGCACTTTGGGAGGCTAAGGCAGGCGGATCACGAGGTCATGGGATTGAGACCATTCTGGCTAACACTGTGAGACCCCATCTCTACTAAAAATACAAAAAAAAAAAAAAAATTAGCTGGGCGTGGTGGCGGGTGCCTGTAGTCCCAGCTACTCGGGAGGCTGAGGCAGGAGAATGATGTGAACCCAGGGGATGGAGTTTACAGTGAGCCGGGATTGCACCACAGCGCTCCAGCCTGGGTGACAGAGCAAGACTCCGTCTCAAAAACAAAAAAATAACCTTAATATCCTACTATGTGTTGGATGCTATGTTTAGAGCTTTTTCCACGTGTTGTCTTATGTATGGCGTGTGGCATATAGTGGTTATTAGGGCTGCTGGAGTTTGCTGTTTTACATATGAGAGAGCTGAGCTATATAAGTAATTTATTTACCCGCATCTTATTCCAAGCCAGTAATGCTGGGTTTGGTATTTGTGTCCAGGTTTGACTCCAAAGCCTGACGTGTTTTCATTTTACTAAGTTGTCATAATAAATGTTCTACTACTTTTTATGGATTATACAAGAAGCCACATGAGTGCAGCATTTTATTTTTTATTTTTATTTTTGAGACGGTCTTGCTCTGTCTCCCAGGCTGGAGTGCAGTGGCATGAATATGGCTCACTGCATCCTAGAACTCCTGGGCTCAAAGGATCCTCCTGCCTCAGCCTCCTAAGTAGCTGGGACTACAGGCATGCACCACCATGCCTGGCTGATTTTTTTTTTTTTTTAACGGTTTGTGAAGACAGGGTCTCACTATGTCGCCCAGGCTGCTGTCGAACTCCTGAGCTCAAGCAGTCTTGCTGCCTTGGCCTCCCAAAGAGCTGGAATTACAATCATGAGCCAGCAAGCCTTTTTTTTTTTTTTTTTTTTTTTTTTTTTTTTTTTTTTTTTTTTTTTTAAAAGACCAGTGTGTCAGTAACAGCATATAATTTGTTCACATAATGTCTTAAATGTTTTTATGTTCTCATATATGATATAGGTATTTAGTTTGCGGAAATACACAATCTGAGACATACTTCAGTGTAACATAAAATAGGAGCTGAGACAAGTTGAGTATAAGCACAGATTCTTATAAGAGTCTTTAAGCAATTTAGGTTGCCTGATGTAGCATGCCTAAGGTTGGCAAAGTTGCAACTTCCTTGTCTGTGTATGTAATGCCAGATCCTCATTGTTGAAGGAACTGGTATATGTAGGCAACTAGTTTTACATTTTTTTCAATGAGTTAGTATCTCTTTTGCATATCACAAAGTAAGATAGCCTTCATGCCTTTTTTCGTGTTTAAGGTTACATTAGCCCACAAAAATATAAGAAGCTATATTTAAGATGGAGTAATGTTAAACATTTTAAATGTTTGTTTTTTTTTATTTTAGCACTTTTCCAGCCATTAACTCCAGGCTCTCGAGAATTTGAAGATGTTGTAAATATTCTTCATTCTTCTTACCTTGAACCAACCTCAGTAACAAATTTTAACTACAGACGTGCTTGCTTGATACACAATGAGCTTTTGGAAAAGGAGGTATGTTTTAAATTATACTTACTGTAAGATTGTTTTCAGAACCAGTTAACAGCCTGGGAAAAAAATTTTCTCTAGAAATACTAAAATTTTTAGGAAAACCAAATTACAAAGGGAAAACAAGTTGTTTTTTGTTTTTTTTTTTTTTGAGATGGAGTTTCACTCTTGTTGCCCATGCTGGAGTGCAGTGGCGCGATCTCCGCTTACTGCAACCTCCGCCTCCCCAGTTCAAGCAATTCGGCCTCGGCCTCCAGAGTAGCTAGGATTACAGGCATGTGCTACCATGCCTGCCTAATTGGGAAAACAAGTTTTAAATGATATCTCTTTTTCCCACCAAATGTTGCTGTAGCATTACATTTATCTGCTATGTTAAATTGTTATTAATAGCAATTGTGTAAAATAACTTTTTAACTGAAAATCTTAAGTATAGCGATAGCTTACTAGCTAATGGTTTAATTGTAAATTCAACTGAGCATTGTGGCTCATGCCTGTAATCCCAGCACTTTGGGAGGCTCAGGCGGACAGGTTGCTTGAGGCCAGGAGTTTGAGACCAGCCTGTCCAATGTGGCGAACCCTGACTCTATAATAATTAGCTAGGCATGGTGGCACATGCCTGTAATCCAACTTCTTGAGAGGCTGAGGCACAAGAATTGCTTGAACCCATGAGGTTTCAGTGAGCCGAGATTGTGCCACTGCACTCAAGCTTGGGTGATAGAACAAGAACTCTGTCTCAGATAAATAAGTAAATAAATAAACTGAATTCGTAGGGCTTTTTGCTCTTTTTGAGTATTGTACATGTTAATTAAATGCCTAAATTGGAAGGTAATTAATGAAATTAAATATGTGGGTGTATTCGTTTTTAGAACATGCTTAATTTTTTCCACAATTATTGCCTGGTGGCTATATGATGATTTTATCATTAGTGGATATTCTTAGTGAAAAAGTTCAAACAAAGAGGAACAATTAAGCATGTTAGACAGTGAACTTAAGTTTCCTGTACAAATTAGAATATTTGAGTTTTGATTTAGGAAAAGCCAGCATGTGTAGATGTTTCGAAATATTTGATGCATAATGCTTTCTGATGGGCCTGAAATACGAATTTTTTGTTTTTGCAAGTTGGTTAACCAAGGGATACCAGGATTTAATTTTGAAAGGTTCCCTAAAGGGCACTAGTGTTACTGAATCCCAGAGAAAATTAAAATCTTAGTAGTTTGAATTGATGTGGCTTCATGGTATGATAGCGATTATTTGTTAATTTTATGTGAAAATTTAGTCTGAAGATTCATTAGTTATGTTATTGAAGAGCAGTAATAGCCTGAATATAAAATGTTAGATATTTTATATTTTAAATGTATATCTGTTTTATAGATAGGAAAGCCAGCAGTTTAGGATAACTTATAGTTCCGACGACTAAGATGAAGTCACTCTTCCATCCTGTAAATATTTATGGAGCACATCTTATGTGCTTGGCATTGAGAATACAGTTACAGAGAAAAGAAGCATTTTTTTTGTCCTAATTGAGTTTATAGTCTAGAAGTTGGTCATTCAGATTTATTAAACCACCTATTGGATGCAGTGTACCATGTTAAGTAAATGGGAGATACAAAGATAACTAAAGCATTAATTTATAATCTGTGGGAGAGTTGTAATGTGGTAAAATTATAAGAGAAATTAGGCCGGGCGCGGTGGCTTATGCCTGTAATCCCAGTGATTTGGGAGGCCAAGGCGGGCGGATCACAAGGTCAGGAGATCGAGACCATCCCGGCTAACATGGTGAAACCCTGTCTCTACTAAAAAAAACACAAGAAATTAGCCGAGTGTGGTGGTGGGTGCCTGTAGTCCCAGCTAATCGGGAGGCTGAGGCAGGAGAATGGCGTGAACCTGGGAGGCGGAGCTTGCAGTGAGCCGAGATCGGCCACTGCACCTCCAGCCTGGGCGGCAGAGCGAGACTCCATCTCAAAAAAAAAAAAAAAAAGAAAAATTATAAGAGAAATTTAAAGATTGATGAGCATTAGATGTTTATTTGACTATATTAATATATATAAAGAGCCAGTTAAAATAGGGGAAAAACTGAAGGACAGAGAGTATAGAGAGATAGAGATTTTTTTTTTTATTTTGGAAGGTATGAGATTTCTTGGGGAAAAAAATAAAACTTGTAGCTTGAAAAACATAATCACATGCTAAGGCGTTGTCATAGATTTAATTTCATTTAGTTTACAGAAAAGCGAAGAGAACTGAAGTTTGATGGTCGCTTAGATAAGGAACTTTCAGAATCCTATGCATTTCTGATGGTTGATCGATACCAGGTGAGTTAATGCATTTTATAAAGAACAATTTGAGATTGTTTCCATTGTAAGTTACTAATTTTGTGATTATTCAACAATATACTTGACAATTATAGACTTTTTTTGAAATATAAGTGGAATGCATGATTTAAGGGGGCAAAATGTTTATTGTTTGTAATTTGTTTTTCAAATGTACTCAGTTTTTTCTCTGACCAGTCCTATTTTCTTACCCTAGAATGTGCTTGATAATAATAGTTTTCTCTTTATTTATTTATTTTTTTTTCTAAGATGGAGTCTTGCTCTGTTACCCAGCCTGGAATACAGTGGCGTGATCTTGGCTCACTGTAACTTCTGTCTCCTGAGTTCAAGCGATTCTCCTTCCTCAGCCTCCCAAGTAGCTGGGGTTACAGATATACCCCATGAGGCCTGGCTGACTTGTATTTTTAGTAGAGATGGGGTATCACCATGTTGGCCAGGCTGCTCTTGAACTCCTGACCTCGTGATCCATCCACCTCAGCCTCCCAAAGTGCTGGGATTACAGGTGTGAGCCACTACCCCCGGGCTTTTCTCTTTATTAAAAAGATTGTCTTCTATATTGTTGATTATATGTGAGATTATCTTCTATATTGTTGATTATGTGTGGCTGGAACCATTTTTCCTTTTTTTTTTTTTTTTGAGATGGAGTCTCACTCTGTCCAACAGCTCGGGCTGGAGTGAAATGGTGTGATCTCAGCTCACTCACTGCAGCCTCCTTCTCCCAGGTACAAGTGACTCTTGTGCCTCAACCTCCCGAGTAGCTGGGATTATAGGATGCGCCACTGCACCTGGCTAATTTTTTTGTGTGTTTTTAGTAGAGTTGGGGTTTCCCCATGTTGGCCAGGCTGGTCTTGAACTCCTGACCTCGAGTGATCTGCCTGCCTTGGCCTCCCAAAGTGCTATTATTACAGGCGTGAGCCACTGTGTCTGGTCTGTTTTTTCCCCTTTTAATTGAAGATATTTAGGTGGAATGATATTTTGCTGTTTCTAATTCTCTTTGAAAAGTAATGGTTATATATATTGAGTGGCAGGAGTTAAGAGTTATCTGTCACCCTTGGCATAAAGAAAAATGATTGAAAACTAGCCAGGCATGGTGGCACGCATTTGTAGGCCTAGTTACTCAGGAGGTTGAGGTGGGAGAATCACTTGAGCCAAGGAGTTCAAGGTCATGCCACTGCACTCCGGCCTAGGGGGCAGACAGAGACCCCGTCTCTAAAAAAATTAAACAAAGAAAAATGGATTCTAGATATGGTTACTTTGAGAAGTGTAAGTCAGTTTTACATTAATATTTATAAAGTGGCAAATATATAACTTTTCTGTGATTTAGAATGATATCTAGTTTAGAAGCTTTGTTTTTATTTAAAACAAGTTTATAAAATTATTTTTTCATGTTTTAAATGTTATTATGACTGCAAGATGAAGTAATTTTTTTTTAATTTAGGTTCAAAGCATATGTGAAAAAGGATTACATGTGGGTCAGTCCAAAATAACAATTCTTGGCAGTCCTTCCATGGGTAATCTTTTTTTCTTTTTAAATATAAATATCTACTATTAAGTTGCTGTCTAAAAATATATTATCTCATGTAATTTCACTGCAGTTGTTATTAAATTCATGCTTTATTATGTTTCCAGAAAAAGAGACTACTCATAGGTTCTGAAATGTAAGATCAGTTTTATCTTTTGTTTCTGACTTTCTGCACACTTCAAATTGATCAAGGATAGCTTTTTAAAAATGTCTTTAGTCCTAGTGATTTTGAAAAATATAATCAGTTTCCTTAATTTTTCCCACTTTTCTAGGTGTCTATCTTTCTAGGTATGCTGATTTATTACAAGCGAATCCTTTGGACACGGGGGCAATGGGTGATGTTGTTATTTTTAAAATAATGAAGGTAATTTAAACTTACACATTTCATAGATGAAAAACTACACTTGATTTGGATTTTAATTTTTAGATGATGCTAAGTCTTTAGAAGATTGTTTAAAAGTTCATGCTTGCTAGTGTTTGGTAGTTAAAGATTCTTTTGAAAATGGTTTATTTGCCATCTTTTTTGTGTGTGTGTTGTTTTTTGTTTTTTGAGACGGAGTCTCGCTCTGTCGCCCAGGCTGGATGGAGTGCAGTGGCACCATCGTGGCGTACTACAAGCTCTGCCTCCTGGGTTCATGCCATTCTCCTGCCTCAGCCTCCCTAGTAGCTGGGACTACAGGTGCCCGCCACCACGCCTGGCTAATTTTTTGTATTTTCAGTAGAGACGGGGTTTCACTGTGTTAGCCAGGATGGTCTTGATCTCCTGACATCGTGATCCCACCCGCCTTGGCCTCCCAAAGTGCTGGGATTACAGGCGTGAGCCACTGTGCCCGGCCTGTTTGCCATCTTTGATCTAAGCTAACCATTCTTAAGAGTTTGTTTTCCTTTCCAAAGAAAGGAATGTAGAGAGTAATATGTTGGTAATATAATTTATGTTAGTGGAGAGTATTATGAATGGAGTTTATATTTACTTGTTATTAAACAAGTTCAAATGATTTTTTTTTAGTGATTAACTTTTTCTTACTCCTTCAAATTTGGTAAAAGTGTTCTGTGAGATATTATTTTATTTATTTTTTGGAGATGGAGTCTCACTCTGTCACCCAGGCTGGAGTGCAGTGGCACAATCCCAGCTCACTGCAACGTCTGCCTCCCAGGTTCAAGCAGTTCTGCCTGCCATAGCCTCCTGAGTAGCTGGGATTACAGGTGTGCACCACCATGCGCTGCTAATTTTTGTATTTTTAGTAGAGACAGAGTTTCGTCATGTTGGCCAGGCTAGTCTCAAACTCCTGACTCCAGGTGATCCGCCTGCCTTGGCGCCCACCTGTTTTGTGAGATATTGAAGGGAAAAAATGGTTGGTATAGTTGATCTATATTCAAAGAAGTATTTCATAATATTAATGTTATATAGTCAACAATTAGGTTTAGGTAGACACTTAAAAGGTTTTCTCTATTTTAGGGTAAAATAAAGAGTATATATGACCCCATGGGTGTAAAAAGTTTGGAATCTATGTTAAATAAAAGTGCTTTGGACCCCACACCAAAGCATGAATGTCACATGTCGAAGAATGCCAATCGAATTACATCACTTTTGGCTTACAGAGCCTATGAGCTTACTCAGGTAGGTGCCAGGATCTGTTGTAATTTTATGACCGCATATCTGTTTGTTAACAAATCCTTTAAAATGTCTCCCTTTCAGTTCTCTCTGTCCCCACACCAGTCTAGACTCTGGTTTCTGCATATCACTTCCAGACTCCAGTGTCTGTTGCTGCTGTTTGTTCAGTGTTTTCTGAGATGTCTCAGAAACATACAGTGGCTCTTCAAGGTTACAGGGTAATATTTATAGACTGCCTAGTCTAGCTCTTCCTGCCGGAAGACTGTGGCCTGGTTTTTGTATGATCATTGCCCTCAACACATCTTACTTCATTTTGAAACCTTGGCATTTCCTGGCCTAGAAAGGTCTCCTGCCTAATACGATATTACTTATCTTTCAAGGTAAAGTTGAAATCCCTTGAAATATCTTAAGTCATAACATTTCGTATTATTGATTTATTTGATAGATATTTTCTATCTTTATTAACATTTTTAAAGATGCAAACCTAGACTTATTTTTAAAGCCTTATTCAAGTATAATTGACATACAATAAACCACACATAAATAAAAGTAACATTTGATGAACTTGAGTGTTAAGTTTTTATATGAGGTTTGACTATAAAGCAATGGTTTTTTGTTTTTGTGTTTGTTTAAATAGAAATGGGGGTGTCACTGTTTTGCCCAGACTGGTCTGGAACTCCTGGGCTCAAGTGATCTTCCCACTTCGGCCTCACTATTCTTGTTTTTTTTAATTTTAGTATTTTGTTATTTTATTTTGAGACAGAGTCTCGCTCTGTTGTCCAGTCTGGAGTGTGGTGGCGTGATCTTGGCTCACCGCAACCTTCGCCCCCAAGGTTCAAGTGATTCGCCTGCCTTAGCCTTCCGAGTAGCTGGGATTATAGGCACCTGCCACCTCACCTAGCTAATTTCTTGTATTTTTTTTAGTAGAGACGGGGTTTCACCATGTTGGCCAGGCTGGTCTCAAACTCCTGAGCTCAGGTGATTCCACCTGCCTCAGCCTCCCAAAGTGTCGGGATTACAGACGTGAGCCACCGCACCTGTTCTTTTTAACATTAAAAAAATGTCTATAACCAAATGGACTGTTTGTGAAAAGTAGTAATGTTAACTTCCCTGGAAATGTTCTTTCTTTAATTATGTAAAATAAAATTTTAAGAACTATTGTTGTGGGCTTTCAGCAAAAATTATATTCACCAAAGTCATTTGGAACTGACTCATTTGATTACCTTCTGGACAGTAGCAGTATTGGTAGGTGTGAAGTATACATGTAAAATAGTTACTGGCTTTTCTAGAAGGACTTGCAAACTGGCCTTATGTTTTTTAAAAACTCCAGGCATTTTTAGAGCAATAACAATATTATTGAAATCAGGTTTCCCAGGGGAATGGACTTTGAAGGACAATACTACTGTGTTCATAAACTCAGGCATTCTTAAAGTGAAAATCACTAGTCTGCAAGTTACAAAACTGTACTATACTGGATGTGGTGAAGAGGTGAAGGGAAAAGGCTGATGCGTAATGAGAAGAGGGTCAGCTACCTTTGTCACCTATGTTCATATTCTTTTCCGTATCTCCTTTGCTACTTTATTTGCAATTGGAGCCCAGGTGTGTTTTTCTTTTGAAATAGCAAAACCATAGTTTGGTTTAGTTGAGATTGTGTTCTTAGTATTTTGCTTTTTGTATTAGATTGGCTATTCTGAGCTGACCTGCGAGCTTAGGCTCTGTTTATAATATTTTTATTAGGAAACTCCCAGTAGTCAACTCTTCAGAAGTAAACTTTTGGAATACTTAGTAATACTGTGGGATCTTACACACTTAGATGCAGAATATTTTATATCACAAAACGAATAAAAAGTACTAATTATTTTAGTTAATTTGGCAAGCAGAGCTTAAAGACATTTTTTGTCAGAGGTGCATATATGGTTTTCTGTTTCTCAAAAATCAGGCAGATAAATATAAGGTTTCATCTTGCCTTTTTAAAGAAGTTAATTTTGCATTTTCTTATTTTTAGTATTATTTTTATGAGTATGGCTTTGATGAGCTAAGGCGAAGACCAAGACACGTTTGTCCATATGCAGTTGTGTCTTTTACTTACAAAGATGATATACAAACTCCGAAGTTTGTACCTTCATCAAGGTAAGACTTAGGAGTTTTAGACATCATCCACAGTGATACTCTACTACAGATCCTGCACTGCTGAGTTAGGAGGACCATTTTGTTTCTTTCCCATTTTTTTTTTTTAACTTCCCTTGAAGTTAGTTGGAGACTGAAGTGTTTACGATGACTTTTAAATGGTCAGTGTGAAGAACAGTTAGTTTACCATGTGGAAATAAATACAAGCTAAAATTTAAACCTCATCTGGTTAATCTCTTCCTTAGAAATGAAGGTTTGTGTAGTTGAGTAAGTGGCAGGTTTTTTTGTTTGTTTGTTTGTTTGAGACAGAGTCTCACTCTGTCTGCCAGGCTGGAGTGCAGTGGCACAATCTGGCTCACTGCAAGCTCCGCCTCCCGGGTTCACGCCATTCTGCCTCAGCCTCCCGAGTAGCTGGGACTACAGGCGCACACCACCATGCCCGGCTAATTTTTTTATATTTTTAGTAGAGACAGGGTTTCACTGTGTTAGCCAGGATGGTCTCCATCTCCTGACCTCGTGATCCACCCACCTTGGCCTCCCAAAGTGCTGGGATTACAGGCGTGAGCCACCATGCCTGGCCAGTAAGTGGCAGTTTTAAAAAGTGAGATTTTGGCCGGGCGCAGTGGCTCACGCCTGTAATCCAAGCACTTTGGGAGGCCGAGGTGGGTGGCTCACCTGAGGTCAGGTGTTCAAGAACAGCCTGTCCAACATGGTGAAACTCTGTCTCTACTAAAACTACAAAAAACTTAGCCGGATGTGGTGGCCTGTAGTCCTAGCTACTTGGGAAGCTGAGGCAGGAGAATTGCTTGAACCTGGGTGGCGGAGGTTGGTAGTGAGCCGAGATCGCACCACTGCACTACAGCCTGGGCGACAGAGTGAGACTCTGTATTTTTTTTTAAAAAGTGAGATTTTGTGTGTTAGCACTCTTGGAAATGGGGAGCTTCTACAAAGGATGCTCATGCCTCACCACAAACCAATCAAATATTTAGTGGGCAGTCAAGGCATTGATAGTTTTTAAAAACTTCCAGGTGATTCTGATTTTCAGCCAGTGTTGAGGACCATTGGTTTCTTTTTTTTTTCTCTTTAGAGACAAAATCTTGCTCTGTTGCTCAGGCTGGAGTGAAAGTGGTGCGATCATAGCTTGCTGCAGCCTCAAACTGCTGCATGCAAGCCATCTTCCCAAGTAGCCAGAACTACAGGCGTGCACCATCACGTCTGGTTTATTTTTAATTTTTGTGGAAATGGGTCTTGCTGTGTTGCCCAGGCTGGTCTCAAACTCCTAGCCTCAAGCAGTTCCCCTGCCTTGGTATTCCAAAGCACTGGGATTATAGGCATGGGCTGCCACACCTGGCCTGATGATTTCTTTCTTTTTTTTTTTTTTTTGGTTTTCTGTTCTTGTGTTATTGAATATTTCTTACAAGCTCTAGGATAAGGTGACCAAATAGGAAGCAGTTACCATTTTTTCCCCATGTGGTGATTCTAAAAATGTTTTAGCCAAATGGAGTAAGTAAGTTTATAGGGATGTAGGTGAGATGGTCAAATGTCTGCTGGTTTTTACTTTGGGTGTCTGTACATAGTTGAAGTCATGTATGATATCAATTAATTTGGAAATACTACTGTTTTAAAACCATATATTGTGAAACATATATGTACATTTTTGAGGTTGACCTCTTTGTCAGTTTTCCAGATCAAATTATCTTCTCTCTCGTTTACGGTCCTTTTTTCATGTAGGTGAATAATCCTTGAAAACCATCTGTAGCCACGGGTACCAGTTGACATAGTATCAAGACAGTTGTGGCTTTCAATTTTTGTGGCTCTAAATTTATGATCACTCTGATATATACTTCACTATAGTGTTTTTCATAAGTAGTCTTTAAAAGACATCTAGCACTTATAATTATGAGGTCATGCCCCCAGGAATAATGACTATTAATTTCTTTGCCGCCTCTTTTGATTCCATCTCTTGACCTCCATATCATTTCAAAGGAGCATTGATTGAACATCCATCCTTGTACCTTGAATATTCCATGAATGCTCCTGCTTCAGGGCCTCTGCATTTGCTGTTCTCTCTCTTTCCCCAGTAAGCTGCATAATTCATTCTGCATTTCTTCGGGTATCTCCTTATCATTGAGGTTTCTCTGTTTTTTTTTTTTTTTTTTTTTTTTTTTTTTTTTTTTTAACCTCTGTACTCTTAATGTCTCTTTTTATAGCACTTAAAACCATCATGATCTCTTACATTAACATTGTTTTCTGTCTTCCTCATTAGATTTATGTACATTGGAACTTTGTTTAATATTATTACCTAGAACTGTGCCTGGTAAATAATAAGAGTTTAGTACATATTTATTGAATGATGAATTAATGTATTTATGTATTGAGGCTGTGTCTTCTAATGTCACCAAAATAATTGACAAGAGACTTTGGTGGACACTGTTCTCTCTTGATTAATATTTTTGGAAAAAACAGCTCCTTTAAATTTGGGTAAATGTGGTAAAATGAGCAAAGTAAGTACTTCTGTTTTCTCTAAGTAGACTTGGATTTACTAGATTTTGTAATGAGTAGTTTCTTTGTTCTTCCCATCTGGAGGAAGGACTTAGCTGTAGTATGCCATTAAACATTGCACTTATATCAAAGTCTTATATGTTAATTTTTATGATTATACTAATGAGTAATTTTTTCTTTCCTTTTAAAAAATTTGTAGATCTAACAGCTTTAATGCAGATAGAAACATAGGTAAGAGATTTATGTTTCTTTAGTTTTATAAATGGAAAGAATAAGTACATATAGCAAAAGATTAAGTGCTTTGTATTATTTTTATAATGAATGAAAATCTGCAAAGTATGAAAAAAGTTGTAATGTAGCATCAGCATTTGGTTGTCCAAGCATAAGATCCCCTTTGAAAATCTGCTGCTGTGAATAGAGCAAAAGGTTTTAGCACTTTAATTGAAAAAGATAAAAAATAAAACATGTTTCATAACTCAGCTTTTTAAAAGTATTAAATTCACCAAAGGTACAGGATTTAGAAGAGAAGTAGAGAAGATTGAAAGTAGCATTGATGTTAAACTATTTTAAAGTTTCTTCTTTTTTTTTTTCCTGAGACGGAGTCTCACTCTTGTCCAGGCTGGAGTGTGGGGTGGCATGATCTCGGCTCACTGCAACCTCTGCCTCCTGGGTTCAAGTGACTCTCCAGCCTCAGCCTCCTCCTGAGTAGCTAGGATTACAGCCGCCACCACACCCGGCTAATTTTTTGTATTTTTAGTAGAGACGGGGTTTCACCATGTTGGCCAGGCTGGTCTCGAACTCCTGACCTTAAATGATCCACCCGCCTCGACTTCTCAAAGTGCTGGGATTACAGGTGTGAGCCACCGTGCCCAGCCTATTTTAAAGTTTCTTTATAAGGAAAAGACAATGAGTAGAAGATACAGGACATTGTAGGCATTCATATAATCAACCAGATCTAATACAGTGTCCGTTTGGAGGAAATAAGAGATGAATAATTGTTTTTGTCCACAACTTTTCTGATAATGACATTTAGACAGATACATTTGTTATTCTTTGCAACTGGAATGATTTTGCCGGGGGATAAATACCTGAAACAAAAATCCTAATATTTGAACTCTTAGTAAATAGAAGTGTAGAAGTATCACTTTTTTTTTTTTTTTTTCCTCCTACTTAAACCTTGTTTCAGATATTTTCCCTCTCATTTCTAATAAATGTGCACTCCTCTGGGCTGCCAAGTGACTAAGCTGTGTCATTATATTCTTTTTATTTAGATAAATATAACTATACCTTGTGGAAAGGACAGCTTTTAAATAAAGGAAAACTTTTGTGTTATATTTCTCTGAGGTCAGCCACTCGTGCTTTTTTGCCTATCAAACTGTAAGTATAAGTAAAGAGCAGTTCGTGGTTGCTAATTTTATCACTTTCTTGAGCTTTTTTCCTTATTTCTTTTTCATATTTAAATTTTATTTTGGTTCATAAGAACTTCTATATAAATGTTGGTTTGTTTTTTAAAAGGTTGATTTGAAATTAGGTCATTTGGCAATATGAGTCCTCTACCTCTCTGTCTTGATTTGAGGATAGGCTAGTCAGTACATTTACGGCATAAAATTTTTTCTTTATCTTTTTTTTTATTTTGAGATGGAGTTTCGCTCTTGTCTCTCAATCTGGAGTGCAGTGGCGCAATATCAGCTCACTGCAACCTTCGCCTCCTGGGTTCAAGTGATTCTCCCATCTCAGCCTCCTGAATAGCTGGGATTACAGGCTCCTGCCACCATGCCCAGCTAATTTTTTTTTTTTTTTTTTTTTTTTTGTATTTTTAGTAGAGATGGGGCTTTGCCATGTTAGCCAGGCTGGTCTAAACTCCTGACCTCAGGTGATCTTCCCGCCTTGGCCTCACAAAGTATTGGGATTACAGGTGTAAGCCACCGTGCCCGGCCTAAAACTTTTTCTTAGTGATTTAAATCTAAAATATAATTTTTTAGTTTTATCCTAAGTAGTAGATATATATTTTTTATTTAGCATTTTGAATATAGTAGACTTAAAAGTTACCCGTTCTTTGTTGGGAAGAGCTTTGATTTGGTGAGTTGAAATATACAGGCTGTTTTCAGTCCTATGCAGCATATGTTGGTATAGAAAGGTCTAAAATCTTTTGCTTCCATCATTGTGAGCCTTCATAAATGTGTGAAGATTAACAGTTTATATTTCAGTTGTCCTTAATAAAATGACAGCCTTTTAGTTTCTGGCTTAAGGATGGAAGGTTGGAAATACTGCCTGGCTAGCTAGCTACCCATGTATATATCTGGACTTCCAGTATCAAATCCCCTTTACTGCTGGGCATAGTTTCTCACTCCTGTAATCCCAGCACTTTGGGATGCTGAGGTGGGAGGATCACTTGAGACCGGGAATTTGAGACCAGCCTGAGCAACGTAGGGAGACTTTGTCTCTACAAAAAGACCCAAAAAAAAACCCCAAAATTACCCTTGCGTGGTGGCACATGCCTGTAGTCCCAGCTACTTTCCAGAGGTTGAGGTGGGAGGATCACTTGATCCTAGGAGGTTGAAGCTGCAGTGAGCTATGATCGCACTACTGCAGTCCAGCCTAGGTGACAGAGTGAGACTGTCACAAACAAAACAAAAGATCTTTAGAATAAGGTAAGATGTTAGTAGATACGCTCTTTTTTTTTCCATCAAGTATACTTTTTTGTGTATGTGTTAAGATTGCTAGAGTTGAAAATACGGATAAGGCAAACATGCTTTTTAAATTTTCTTTCAGACCTGAGAAGTTAGATGTTGAAACAGTTATGAGTATTGATCATCTGAAACAGAAAATCCCTCCAGCACTGTTTTATAAGGAAACATACTTAGGTCCAAATGAAGGTAAGGTAATTTAATTTTATTGAAATGCATTAGAAGCAGACTTGATTTGGATATTTACTATGTATTTTTTTTATGTCAGTTTTGAAGAATGGAATGTATTGCAGCCTTTATGAAGTTGTAGAAAAAACAAGAATTGGAAGTAACATGGAGAGTTTACTGCAAAAACTAGACAGAGAAAAACTTGTGAGTGAAAGGTTTTTTGATGTTTCTCATTCTTTCTTACAAATATGCATATTCATGTATGATCATATTAGTGTTTCAGTTTATTTTTGCCTCTGAAAGTACCATGAGGTGTCTGTCTGTTGCTACTGTTTAATTAACAGTGTTTTACTGTGGCTTCTGGTATTCTTTTCTTTGGGCCATGGTGTCAGAGCTTATGCAAACCAGTCTTTCCCATGGAATATCTTTTTTTTTTTTTGAGACGGAGTCTCGCTGTCTCACCAGGCTGGAGTACATGGGGTGATCTCAGCTCACTGTAATCTCTGCCTTCCTGGGTTCAAGCAATTCTCCTGCCTCAGTCTCCCGAGTAGCTGGGATTACAGGTACACGCCACCACACCCAGCTAATTTTTGTATTTGTAGTAGAGACGGGGTTTCACCGTGTTGTCCAGGGTGGTCTCCATCTCCTGACCTCATGATCTGCCCGCCTTAGCCTCCCAAAGTGCTGGAATTACTGGCGTGAGCCACCGTGTCTGGCCCCCATGGAATGTCTACTTTGTGACTAAGAATGTGATTATCAGGCCGGGCGCGGTGGCTCATGCCTGTAATCCCAGCACTTTGGGAGGCCGAGGCGGGCAGATCACGAGATCAGGAGATCGAGACCATCCTGAACAACCTGGAGAAACCCTGTCTCTACTAAAAATACAAAATTATCTCGGTGTGATGTAGTCTCAGCTACTCGGGAGGCTGAGGCAGGAGAATCACTTGAACCCAGGTGGCAACGGTTGTGGTGAGCCGAGATCGCCACCATTGCATTCCAGACTGGGCGAGTGAAACTCCGTCTCAAGAAGAAGGAATGTGATCATCACCATATATTTTTTGAGTATCATTTTCTTACGCAGGGTATATAATATAGTTCAGTAAAGAAAGAGAGAGTTTCTGTTTTCTCCTGTTATAGAGTGATAGAGTTATTCAGATAGCTGTGGTTTGTTCCAGTAGAGACAGTGGCATATTTGAAAATCCAAGAAAAACAAACATGGTGAGATTGAAGAGTTAAACGAACACTAGAGTAGTTGGGGGAAAGTAGTAGGGACCTGTGTCATACAGCGTCATTCAGGCAGTGTTCAAGTGTTTGGAAATTTGGATTTGATCCTAAGAGCAGCAGATTTTGAAGGCTTTTCAAGGGTGTGCATTGAAACTTTGAAAGTGTATGCAACATAAGATCTGTTTTGAATAATTACATTAATTACTCTGTAGAGAACAAATTGGAGAGGGGAGAGATGAGGTAGAAACTGTTAGATTAGAGGGTGATGGTGGGTTGGATGAGAAAGATAATGATATAAAAGGAGACTGATTTATGGGATATTTTTGAGGTAGGGTCCAATTTAATACTGAAGTGTATCTAGTTTGAGGAGAGGGATTGGGTCAAACATCAGATTGTGATGGGTTGAGCAGTGAGTGGAAAATGAATGTGATGCCAATATGTGTGGTTTAGCTGAAGGTGAGGAGGTGGTTGTAGAGAACGGAAGTGGCTGTTACAAGGTTTCTGTCTTGCTAAATGTTGGTCGAAAGTTCCAGGAAAGAGGGATACAACTTTTTTGCACAGGTGTGCCATTTAATACAAGTTTTAGGACAGTTGACTTTTTACTTCTCACTTTGTTGAGCCTCAGTTTCCAGGTAGTCGAATGGCAGTCAAATATCTTTGAGTTTCAGAACCTGCAGCTTCATGTTTAATGGCTATGTCGAATTTAATTATTTTCATGTATATGTGCTTAATCAGTCTCTTGTTTATAAATGGGATGGTCAGATTGCACATAAAACTTACAGGCAGAGTTGTAAAACTCTTACAAGTCTGACTTACAGGCTAGAAACCTGTCAATTAAATGTTCTAGAATGAAAACACACACACACACTCTCTCTCACTTTCTCTCTTTCTCTTTCTCTTTCACTGTCTTTTTTTTTTTTTTTTTTTTTTTTTTTTTTTTTTTTTTGAGACAGAGTCTGCCTCTGTCACCCAGACTGGAGTGCAGTGGTGCAATCTCAGCTCACTGCAACCTCCACCTTCCGGGTTCAAACGATTCTCCTGCCTCAGCTTCTTCAGTAGCTGGAATTAGAGGCATACGCTGTGACACCCAGCTAATTTTTGTATTTTTAGTAGAGATGGGGTTTTATGTTGCCCAGGCTGGTCTCAAACTCCTGACTGACCTCAAGTGATCCACCCGCCTCGGCCTCCCAAAGTGTTGGGTGAGCCACCGTGCCTGGCCCTTTCTTCTTACTTTCTCACTGCATGTGAACATAATTTTATGTTTATATTACATTGCTTGTTTTCCTCTGAAAGCCTGACTACAATGCAAGCATTCCTTATGATCAAAATCTATTCAGATCCCGAGTTCAGAAAATGAAAGTTGAGATAGTAGGTTTGGATATGGAGAGATACCAAGTTATTCAAATCTATTTGGTTCTTGTGTTTCAGAGAGTGAGTATTGAGAATTCGGACAATGAGGGGTGTATCAGAAAATTACAATATCTTTTCAGTTACCGATAGTGAGGATCAGGAGAGAAAAGATGGCATTTCGTTCCTCACCTGACCAAGTATTACATTATGTTCATGGAATACTGGGTCTTTTCCAGAATCAAGAAGTAAAGTAAAATCCTAGATCTTAAAAGTTACTAGCATTCCACAAAGATACACTCCCAGAATCTAATGTACCTAGGAATTTTGTGTTGCTATCCCTTTTCCAGCAGGCCTCACTGGGATTATTCCAGCTGTAGCTCCTTTATTCATAGTTCTCTTGATAATGAGCAGTGCATTGAGGAATACTGATATTTTAAATTTTGTCCAAGATATGCACACAAGGTTTTCTGAATCGGAGACAGATTTTGTGAATACCCCACAGTGAGTAAAAATGTATTGGCCCTCCTTTGCCCTAGTCCTTGACTCCCTAGGGCATGCAGGCCTAAGCCGCTTGTCCTGAGTAACTGCATCCTTCATAGGTAAGAGATGAGGACAAATACTTTCTCTTTGCTTATAAAGGGGGAAGAGACAGCTATTCCCTCCTATGCTGAATGTGTTTCTTTGAAATGTTACGAATATTAACACCAACTCTTTGGTATATAAATAAAATCTCTTCAGGAGCCATTTATTTAGCCCTCTTGGACCAAGAGTTATTTCCAAATTCCTGGGAACTCATTCCGTACTGAAATGTAAATACCTAGGGAGATCTCCATAGTCTTCTTGGCACCTCTGGACTTAACCGAGGAACCTCTCTTTGCTGTAATCTCTTAATCTACCCCACTTGATGCTCTCAGGGAGATAAAATAAGTTTTATTATTGGGGAGCAGAGCAATTAACTAGATAAATGGCTACAGATCTAAATCTTAAGGTATGCGAAGAGTAAAATATTTGGGGGGATATGAAATTAAACATTCCCTTATCTTTATATCATATACATTTTTGTATATTAGCAGGCTAGGACTTTTTGCAGTAGTGCTTAGAAATCCAGGGAAGTTTTTTCACCCAGGGAGACGATAAACGAAGTAAGATTATATTGACTTTATTTTTTTTGGGGGACAGAGCCTCGCTGTGTCGCTGCACTGGAGTGCAGTGGTGTGGTCTTGGCGCACTGCACTTTCCGCTTCCTGAGTTCAAATGATTCCCCTGCCTCAGACTCCAGAGTAACTGGGATTACAGGCGCCCACCACCATGCTCGGCTAATTTTTGTATTCTTAGTAGAAATGGGGTTTCACCATGTAGGCCCGGCTGGTCTTGACCTTGTCATCTGCCTACCTTGGCCTTTGAAAGTGTTGGTATTACAGGCTTGAGCCACCGTGCCTGGCCATCTTGTCCTTTCTTTAGTGTATTTTTTATTTTTGTCGGGGTTTCGCTCTTGTTGCCCAAGGTCCGATCTCAGCTCACTGCAACCTCCGCCTCCTGGGTTCAAGCAATTCTTCTGCCTCAGCCTCCTGAGTAGCTGGGATTACAGGCATGCGCCACCACACCTGGCTAATTGTGTATTTTTAGTAGAGATGGGACTTTCTCTATATTGGTCAGGCTGGTCTTGAACTCCTGACCTCATGTTCTGCCCACCTCGGCCTCCTGAAGTGCGGGGATTACAGGTTTGAGCCACTGCACCCGGCCTAGTGTATTCTTTTAATAGAGTTTTAGAATTTTCTGGATACGAGTCTTGCTCATTTTTTGTTAGATTTATCTCCAGCTGTCTTACATTTTTTGATGCCTTTGTAAATAGTATTTTCTTTCTTCTTTTTGCGGGCAGGGGGACAGAGTCTCACTCTGTCACTCAGGCTGGAATGCAGTGGTGTGATCTCAGCTCACTGCAACCTCTGCCTCGCGGGTTCAAGGAATTCTCCTGCCTCAGCCTCCCAAGTACCTGGGACTACAGGTGTGCACCATCATACCTGGCTAATTTTTTTTGTATTTTTTGTAGAGATGGGGTTTTGCCATTTTGGCCAGGCTGGTCTCGAACTCTTGACCTCCAGTGATCTGCCTGCCTCAACCTCCCAAAGTGCTGGGATTACAGGTGTGAGCCACCACGCCTGGCCTGTGAATAGTATTTTCCATGTTAGTACATTTTCTGTTTCTTGTATACATAGAAATGTAATTGATATTTACATATTGATTTAATGCAGATCAGTGTTAAATTTGAATAACGTTTGTTCATTTTTATACATTTTTGGGGGTTTCTATATAGAATTCATTATCTGGAAGGTAGATTTGTTTTATTTTATTCCTCTCATCTTTATAGCAGTCCCCCATTATCCTTGGTTTTGCTTCCTGTAGTTTCAGTTACCTGTGGTCAGCTGTTGTCTGAAAATACTATATGGAAAGTTCCAGAAATAATTCATAAGTTTTAAATTAGTTTTCAGTAGTAGCCTAATGCTGCATCACAATGTCTGTGTCATCAGCCTCACTTCCATCTCATCACATAGGCATTTCATCATCTCACGTCATCATAAGAAGGGTGAGTACAGTACAATAAGATTTTGAGAGAGAGACCACATTATGTAATTCTTATTATATATTGTTACAGTTACTCTATTTTTTTGGTGGGGGGACAGTATCTCATTCTGTTGCTCAGGCTGGAGTACAGTGGTGTGATGTGATCATAGCTACTGCAGCCTTGAACTCCTAGTCATAAGTGATTCTCCCACTTCAGCCTCCCGGGTAGCTGGGCTGTAGGTGTATACCACCATGCCCAGCTAGTTTTTAAAATTTATCTATTTTTTTAAATTTTTGTTAGAGAATGAGGTCTTACTATGTTGCCCAGGCTTGTCTCAAACTCCTGGCCTTAAGCAACCCTCATGCCTCAACCTCCCAAAGTGCTGGTATTATAGGCATGAGCCACCATGCCCAGCCTGTTCTATTTTATTATTAATTATTGTTGTTAGTCTTTTAGTATGCCTAATTTAAAAGTTAAACTTTATTATAGGAATGTATACATAGGAAAAAACAGGGTTTGTTACTGTCTGTGGTTTCAGACATTCACTGGGGGTCTCGTAACATACCCTCTGCAGATAAGAGGGAACTACTATATATTCTTTTCCATGTTAATGTGCAGTCTAGGATTTGTAGTAAGAAGCTGAATAAAAATGGTGATTGTGGGCATTCTTGCCTTCTTGATTTAAAGAAAAAAAATTCTTATAACATTTTACCATTAAGTAGGAAGTTCCCAGTAGTTTTTTATGTTGTAAACATTGCTTCTTTATTTTTTTAACCATGAGTGGATTTTGAATTTTAGCAGATGGTTTTTGTTTTGGGTCGGGGGTTGGATTTATCAAGCTGGTCACACAGTATTTTAGGGTTCTGCAGAGAAACAGAACCAATAGTGTATGGTAGGGGGGGTATGTAAAAAGAGATTTATTGTAAATAATTGGCTCACACATTTATGGAGGCTGACGTGTCCCAAGATCATATCTTCAGTTAGCAAGCTGGAGACCCAGGAGAACCAGTGGTTTAGTTTCAGTCTGAGTATGCAGATGTGAGAACCAGGACTGCCAATGGTATAGTTCTAAGGCTGGCAGGCTCAAGACTTAGGAAGAGCCAATGTTTCAGTTCAAGTCTGAAGGCAGGAAACAGTTGATTT
The DNA here is from genome assembly GCF_024542745.1 of Macaca thibetana thibetana. Lineage (NCBI taxonomy): Eukaryota > Metazoa > Chordata > Mammalia > Primates > Cercopithecidae > Macaca > Macaca thibetana. The sequence continues at coordinate 111,050,107 of NC_065579.1, read as the reverse complement.
CCCAACTTGGAAGACAGACAGGAGGAATTCTCTTGTTGTGGGGCTTAGAGTTTGCCTTTTGTTCTATTTAGGCCTTCAGCTGATTGGATATGGCCAACCTACATTAGGGAGGTTGGCCTGCTTTACTCAGTCTATTGATTATAAACTCATCTGAAAATAACTTGACAGGAACACCCAGAAAAATATTTGATCAAATACCTGGGCACTACATGACCAAATCAAGTTGACATAAAAAATTAACCATCACACATGGTATTTATTCTGTAGACCTACTAAGGTGAGTTATCAGTTTTCCAATATTAAACTACCCCTGCATTGCTTGTATAAAAACTACCACCCTACCCCCGCCACAGCTTTTAAAGTAAATTGTGGGGTTTTGCTTTTGTTTAGGAATTTTGTATCTGTGATCATAAATGAGATTGACCTGCAATTTTCCTTTCTTATACCATCTCTATCTTGTTGTTGTGTTTTTTTTTTTTTTTTTGAAGACAGAGTTTCACTCTTGTCCTCCAGGCCTGAGTGCAGTGGCACAATCTCAGCTCACTGCAACCTCTGCCTCCCAGGTTCAAGGAATTCTGCCTCAGCCTCCCAAGTAGCTGGGATTACAGACATGCTCCATGGCACCTGGCTACTTTTTGTATTTTTAGTAGAGACGGTGTTTCATCATGTTGCCCAGGTTGGTCTCAAACTCCTGGGCTCAAGTGATCTGCCTGCCTCGGCCTCTCACAGTGCTGAGATTACCGGGGTGAGTCACCAAGCCTGGCCAACTTTTACTTTTTTGAGATTTGTTTTGCTATTTCTGTCTTAAGTCAGAAAAATAGTAAATACTCAGTTGTAAGTACTGCTTTAATTGCATTTCACGTTTTAATGTGCAGTATTTTCATTATTAATTTCTGAGAAATTTTTATTTTTTAGTTTCCAATTTTTGTTTTTAAACTTTGATATATGATGTAGAGGTATGTGTATAGGGAAACATAGATACTTTCGTCTTTTTTTATTTCTAATTTAATTGCATTGTAATCAACAGTGGTGGTGATTATTTGAAATTTGTTGAGACTTTAAGATCTAGGTAGTTAATTTTTGTACATGCTCCTTCTGTGTTTGAGTTCTGTGTTTGAGAAAAATGTATAACCTATAATTGTTGGGTGCTGGCTACACAATTCTGGGTTGACAGCTATTTTCTTGCACTTTAACTATGCTGCAGTGTCTTCTGGCTTCTGTTTTTATTTAGGGGTTAGCTCTCAGTCTAATTGTTGCTTTGTAGGTCCCCTGCCACCCCCTGGCTACTTTTTAAACCTTTTTTTTTTTTTGTCTTTGATGTTTAGCAGTTACAGTATCTAGGTGTAGATTTCTGTTTATCCACCTTGGTATATTTTTCCTTTCATACCTGTGGATTTACATCTTTTTTTCTGGAAAATTAGTTACCTCTTTTATTGTACTTCTCCCTCATTTTCTTTAGCCTGCCTTTTTTTTTTTTTTTTTTTGAGACGGAGTCTCACTGTGTTGCCCAGACTGGTGTTCTGTGGCATAATCGTGGCTCACTCCAACCTCCACCTCCTGGGTTCAAGCAATTCTCCTGTTTCAGCCTCCCAAGTAGCTGGGATTATAGGTGTGTGCCACCATGCCTGGCTAATTTTTGTATATTTAGTAGAGACAGGGTTTCGCCATGTTGGCCAGTGGTCTCTAATGCCTGACCTCAGGTGATCCACTGGCCTTGGCCTCCCAAAGTGCTGGGATTACAGGCATGAGCCACCGCACCCGGCCTGGCCTGGCCTGTCTTTTTAGGACTCTGAAGAGGCATATTTTCCATGTCTGTTAACCTCGTCTTACGTTTTCCATCTATTTGTTTCTCCGTACTGCATTCTAATTAACTTCATCGTAACTATTTTCTAATTTAAAAATCATATATTTAGCTGTGTCTCATTTGTTGCTTTATTTATTGTGTTTCTAATTTCACAGCGCATGTTTTTTATTTTTAAAAGTTATATTTGAATTTTTTTGGATCTGCCTGGTTATTTCATAGCAAGTTCTTGTTAATTCTTTCAGAAGTATTTAGTGAGTACCTATTATATGCCAGGCAGAGTTCTAGGAGGTGCACATTATATTCTGGTATTCTTTGCTAATATTTTTTTAAGTGAAATAAAACTCACGTAACATAAAATTAACCATTTTAGCCTTTTTTTTTTTTTTTTTAAATGGGCAGGATCTTGCTTTGTCATCCAGGCTGGAGTGCAGTGGTGTGGTCCTGGCTCACTGCACCCTTGACTTTCTGGGGTCCGGTGATCCTCTTACCTCATCCTTCTGGGTAGCTGGGGCTAAAGGTACATACCATCACACCTGCCTAATTTTTGTATGTTTTGTAGAGACAGGGTTTTGCCATATTGCCTGGGCTGTTCTTGAACTTGGCCTCCCAAAGTGCTGGGATTACAGGTGTGCACCACCGTGCCCAGCCATTTTAGCCATTTTAAAGTATATAATTCCATGGTTTTTTTAGTGGATTGACACTGTTGTGCAGCTATCAACACTGTCTAATTCCTGAACATTTTCATCTCAGAATTCACTGTACATTCCCCCTTCCCAATCCCTGACAGCCATTAGTCTACTTCTGTCTCTATGGATTTATCTGCTCTGGATATTTTATATAAATAGAATCAAGCAATATGTGGCTTTCAGTGCCTGCCTGGCTTCTTTCACTGAGCGTAATTCAAGGCTCATTGATGTTGTAGCATATATCAGAACTTCATTCTGTTTTATGGCCCAGTATTCTTTCATTGTATAGATAATACCACATTTTGTTTGTTCTTTTATCAGTTACTTCCATTTCTTGGCTGCTATGAATAATGGTGTTAGGAACATTAGTGTAAACATTTTTGTGTGAAAATGTTTTTAATTCTTCCAATTATTTTATGTCTTTAAACATTTCATAGTGGACTATTTTACATTTTGCATCTGATAATCCAATTTTTGATGCCTTTGAGTGTTTGAATCTTTTTTTTTTTCTGCTCAATCTTACTTTAGTATAGCTTATTTCCTTCTAAGCTTTTTTTTTTTTTTTTTTTTTTTTTTTTGAGACAGGACTTACTCTGTTGCCTAGGCTGAAATGCTAAAGCGTGTGGCACAATCACAGCTTCACAGCTTGAACTCTCAGAATCAAACAATCCTCCTCCCACCTTAGCTTTCCAAGTAGCCAGGACTATAGGCACATGATGCCACACATGGCTACTTTAAAAATTTTTTTTGTAGAGATGGGGGCTTACTGTGTTGCCCAGGTTGGTCTTGAACTCGTGGCTTCAAGCAGTCCTCCCACTTCAGCTTCCAAAAGTGCTGAGATTACAGGCATGAACCACTGTGCTTGGCCCATTGTACGTGTGGTTTATACTAACTCTTTTTTTTGTGGGGGTTGGGGAGTGCCATAGTACCTTTAATGTTATCTGGAAATATATGATTTTTTTTTTTTTTTTTTTTTCCTGAGACGGAGTCTCGCTCTGTCACCCAGGCTAGAGTGCAGTGGCCAGATCTCAGCTCACTGCAAGCTCCGCCTCCCGGGTTCACGCCATTCTCCTGCCTCAGCCTCCCGAGTAGCTGGGACTACAGGCGCCTGCCACCTCGCCCGGCTAAGTTTTTGTATTTTTAGTAGAGACGGGGTTTCACCGTGTTAGCCAGGATGGTCTCGATCTCCTGACCTCGTGATCCGCCCGTCTCGGCTTCCCAAAGTGCTGGGATTACGGGCTTGAGCCACCGTGCCCGGCCTTATCTGGAAATTTAAAATAGTAGAATCAACTAATTAAAAATCCCACAGATTGGATTAATACTTTTTTTTTTTTTTTTTAAAGAATAACCAAACAGTTAAAATAGAGGCAATAGGAGCACAATTTCCAGGATTTTTCTTTTCTGCAGAGCTGAATGGATTTCTTTGGGCTGAAGCCACAGATACAACTGCTGAAGGCCTCTGTCTACCTTAGTGTTATTTCTGATTATAGATTGCCTATACTCCATGGATTTTTAGAAACATTGGGACCCCTTAAGTACAGGAATCTTTAGGTTACTAGTAGTGGAATTTATAAAACCTAGTATTTGGAGTGAGTGAGAGGTTAAAGGCATCTAATTGGTTTTCGTCAGTGAGCACAAAACATGAAAATCTTACTTGTGCTTCCTAACTTTTTATTTCATCAACTAGGAGTTTGGGCAAAATATTAAAAGAAGTATATTATCTAAAATATTTTAAATAAAAGTATTTGTGTCTGAAACAAATTTTTCAGGTACGTTGTCCACTTGTAGTATACTCTAAGAGACTTAGCGTGGCTATAAATGGTAGCCATAAGACTCAGTTAAATGTCTTTCAGAGCCAATACTGTATGTCAGCAGTATGATGTAACTTGGCCTGAGGATTTTTTAACCTTGGCCCTGGGAGTTTTAGGAAACAAGGCCACCTCAGCACAGATGTAACTATTAGAAACCTTACAACAAAGTTTGCCCTTACAAGATTATTTAAACTTCCTTTATAAAAGGAAGACCTGGTAACTGACCCTCACGGAATACAGGCAGTAAAAATGGGGAAAGATGCCCCAAAGTTTAGAGTGATCTTCAGATGGAGACCTTCCTAGTCATTTGGTCATCTGACCCCCTGACTGTATCTGGCCCATGCCACCAGCCTGCTTCCACTAAAATAAACTCTTTGAGCAACAGGTATCTATGACTGATTTTTGGCACAGATTGAACTGAAGGAGAAGTTGACCCTGGAGAAGGTGATCAACTAAGACTACCTGAAACCCCCCAAACACAATACCACTTTACTTTTGAGTGTTCAGTGTTTTTATTAAATGTGAATTAGTAGCACAGTTACTTTTTGTCCTCTGAATT